>NC_143540.1:9433351-9733351 GCF_031878675.1 Megascapheus bottae | reverse complement strand
TAATACGGTATTACAAGAACAATTTTTCCGATGGATTTAGACAAGTAAGTTTGCACTGGGTGCTTCGGGTGCTTTTTTTTTTTTTTTTTTTTTTTTTTTTTTGTCTTTTGGTTGTTAAACGATTGTGTTTTTGTCATTGCTAGGTAATGTGATCACATCGAGTCTGGGAAGTTTAATGATTTCCTTCATTTTCTTTTTTCTGTTCTAGGACTCTATAGACTTATTTCTCGGGAACTATTCAGTGGATGAATTAGAATCCCATAGTCCTTTAAGTGTTCCAAGGGACTGGAAATTCCTGGCTGTAAGAATTCTTTGTTTTTCTGAGTAAAGCGCTTTGTGTCTGAAGAGGTAGATGCTCTGATATCTCCCTTGACTTCGCTAAGTGGAATGTAAATGCTCAGCTCTGTCCAAGCAGATCAGGACACTGAGTAAAATGCACTTAGTGTTTGTTTCCTTTCCTGACAATACTCTTGCATATCCTTTGTGGGTAAGAACATTAGCAGGAAGTATGGAGAAGGCCACCTTTCAGGAATATTTCCATTCTTTTGTGATGAAGGAATTAACAGGAGACAAGTTTGTCACAGAAGGCAGAGTATCTTTTAGATACTCTTCTAATTTTTCTTTTTCTTTTTTCTTTTTTGGTGCTGATTCTAGGGTTTGAGTGCAGAGTCCCTGCCCTTGAGCTGTTTTCACTCAAGGCTAGCCCTCCACCACTTGAGCTACAACTCCACTTTTGACCTCTTGATGTGGTTAATCGGAGATGAAGATTTCACACTTTCCTGCCTAGTCTGTCTTATTCTCTGATCCTCAGGTCACAGCCTCCTGAGTAATAACTAAAGATTGTAGGTGTGAACCAATGTTGGGCAGACTTTGCAACAGCCTCTGTAGGGCCTCATGCCAGGGGACAAAAGTGCCTTAAAATGGAAAGGGTGCCTGCTGTCCTAGATTCTCACTCAGGCAACTGCCTTCCTCTTCCTAATTCCCTCCATGTTTCCTCAGATCTCCTAACTTATCTAGTCACGATCCAGACCCCCAAGTTTACTTGGTTGTTAGAAAGATTTTGTACGGGTTAGCTTGCCCAAAAAGCTTTTCTTTTTTTTTTTTTTTTTGCCGGTTCTGGGGCTCAAACACGGTCCCTGAGCTTTTTTGGCTCTAAGTGAGCATTCTACCCACTTGAGCTACAATGCCACTTCCGGCTTTTTGGAGATGAGAGCCTCACGAAGTTTCAGCCTCCACTGGCTTAGACCCCAGCCTCCTGAATAGCCATGATCACTGGCATGAGCCACTGGGGCGCAGCTTTTATTCTTTTTATTCACAAGCAAAAATATGCAGGAAAAGAAAAGAAATCAAAAGAAACAAAGAAAACAACAAAAAAAAAATAAGCAGGATTGATTTTGTAGCCTCTGGCTTAGCGTTCTCACCCCGTGGTGTCTCTTTCCATTCTCTTTTGCAGTTGCCCATTATCATGGTGGTTGCCTTTTCGATGTGCATTATCTGTTTGCTTATGGCTGGTAAGTCTGCTCCTCTTTCATACTCCTCACATTTGTTTTCCTGGAATGTTGAACGTTCTTAGACATCTTGAGTTTTTTGAGTCCGTTTCACGCTTGATGTTCACCTATCAGACTTAATGGGAGTAGAACAGATGAGATTAATTCCTTTTGATATTTTAAGAAAGAAATACATATGAGGTAGTTTCATCATTGGGTTTGTTTTGTTCTTTCAGTGCAAGGGATTGACCCCAGGCTTTGTGTGTGTACTTGAATACTACCACATACCTTCCGATCCTGTTATTTTTTATTTTCTTTATTCGTGTGCCAAACTCTTGGCCCCCCCACTGTTTGTTTTTTTACTTAAGATTTGGTTAAAGGGCCGGAAGTTTGGCCTAGTGGTAGAATGCTTGCCTAGCATGCACGAAGACCCAGGTTCGATTCCTTGGTACCACATACATAGAAAAAAGCCGAAAATGGTGCTGAGGCTCAAGTGGTAGAGCTCTAGCCTTGAGAAAGTCCAAGGACAGTGCTTAGGCCCTGAGCTCAAGCCCAGGACTGGCAAAAAATAAAAAAATAAAAAGATTTTGTTTAAAAAAAAAATTCTTTCTGGGGCCAGGAGTTTGGCCTAGTCAGTAGAGTGCTTGCCTAGCATGCATAAATACCTGGGTTTGATTCCTCGGTACCACATACATTGAAGAAAGCCAGAAGTGGTGCTGAGGCTCAAGAGGTAGAGCTCTGGCCTTGAGAAAGTCCAAGGACAGTGCTCAGGCCTTGAGCTCAAGCCCAGGACTGGCAAAAAAAAAAAAAAAAAAAAATTCTTAGCTAATCATCTTTACCTTTTGACATTTTAAGTCTTTATGAAGGATATTATACGTGCCTGTGATCTGCTTTTTTCACTGAATACTACAACACTACGACTGTTTTCCCATATTCCTTTTTAAAATAATTCTATGAGTACTGTGAACATGCTGTATAGAGGGGCTACTGTTTCATAAATCAGATAATGAAAAAAAGCCCAAACCGTTTTGTTGTTTTTGGATTGCATTTGTGGGGCTTGACCCTTGGGCACTGTCCCTGAGCTCTTTTGCCCAAGGCTAGCACACTACCACTTTGAGCCACAGTGCCACTTCTGGTTTTCTGATGGTTCATCAAAGATATCAGTCTCATAGACTTTCCTGCCAGGCTGACTTTTAACTGTGATACTCAGATCTCAGCCTCCTATTATAAGTATATAGGTTATGAGCCACCCATACCTAGAACTGAAAACTTTTTTTTTAATTTTTAAATTTTTTTTTTGTGCATGCTGTAGTGAGGCTTGAACTCAAGACCTTAGGCACACCAGACAGGCACTTTACCATTGAGCCACAGCTCCAGAGTTTTTGTTTTTGTTTTGAAACTGGGTTTGCCCTCAGATTCTGCTATCTTAGACCTGACCACCTGCCTACCTGCAGGTGGTTCTGGTACTGATAGCGGTTTGAGAACTGTCAATGTAAAGCTCGATTGAGCATCTCTGCCAGGTGCCAGTGGTGCGATCCTAACTAAGCAGGAAGCTGAGATCCGAGGATTGCGGTTCCAAGCCAGCCTGGGCAGAAAAATCTCTGGGAGGGGCCGGGAGTTTGGCCTAGTGGTTAAAGTGCTTGCCTAGCATGCATGAAGACCCGGGTTCAATTCCTTGGTACCACGTACATAGAAAAAAGCCAGAAGTGGTGCTGAGGCTCAAGGGGTAGAGCTCTAGCCTTGAGAAAGTCCAAGGACAGTGCTCAGACCCTGAGCTCAAGCTCAGGACTGGCAAAAAAAAAAAAAAAAGAAAAATCTCTGGGAGACTCTCATCTCCAGTGAATCACAGAGAACACTGGGGCTCAAAGTGGTAGAGCACTAGCCTTGAGCAGAAAGAACCCGGGGAAGGCACTGAGGCCCAGGGTTCAAGCCCCATGACTGGAAAAATAATAATTATAATTATAATTTGCTATATATATATTTTTTCCCCCTGTAGATGGGCTGACAGATTTCCATATTGTAAAGATGTGATTTACAACTCGCAACCGTATCTCGTATGAGCAGATGCCTTTTATTTATACGCTCTTTGTTTTTCCTACCCCCAGGTGACACTTGGACAGAAACCCTGGCCTACGTGCTCTTCTGGGCAGTAGCAAGCATTGGAACCTTTTTTATTATTCTCTACAATGGCAAAGATTTCGTGGATGCTCCCCGATTAGTCCAGAAAGAAAAGATCGATTGAATCTGTATCTGTGGAAAGCGGCTCAGATTGGAAGATTCCACCATGCAGAACTGGAGTCTTTACTGACCTGCTTTCCACATGGCCTGAAGTCATCCAAAAGCCTTTTTTTTTTTTTTTCTTCTTCGTCTCCCGGATCACCTGGTGTGTTCCTTACCGGGTGACAACTTAGCATTGATCTGATGTCTCTGACTTCATGATCTCTTCACTATCGAGATGGTTATATTTCTCATCTGAAGCTCTACTAGAATTGAAATAGAATCCGAACTCAGCTTATGGAACGGAGGGAATATAGTCATTGTCAAGCTAATCGGCTGGTGACAGATAAGTAATATATTTTAAAAAGAAATTTAGCCTCTTGCATTATTTAAAGCAGTAAAATTATTTTTCTAGCTCTGTTTCATTATCATCATCGTAGATGCAGTCGCTGTTAGCAAGCATTCTTCACACACACACACCTTTGAACTTTCCTTAAAAAGTTAGTAATAAGCTAATTCTACTGTTGATAACATGTAAATCTCTGATAGATATCAATGTAGGTTTGAAGACGTGATCTGTGGTTTCATGGGAAGAACGAGGTGAACGGGGTCTGGATTTTTTTTGAAGTTTCCAGGAACAGCCTCGTGACCTCAGTCAGCTCTGCAGTCACAGCTCACAATACTCTCTCTTTACTCAAAGAATGGAAAGTATCTCCTCCGCTAATGCTCCAGAGCCGCCTCTTTGGAAGGGCTGCTGCCCCTTTACGGAAAACTGCCCTTCGCCTTTGTGAACACTGAGTTTCTCTGCAGTTCTGTCCGTTCACTCGTGGAGCCTGCACGGGGTCTCCTAGAGGGTCTCGAGCTAAATTTGCTATTATGCTTGAGGCACTTGCCACTTTGGCGTGCACGGTACTCTCGCTTTCTCATTCTTGCTGGTGAGTGTGTCTACGCTCAGCTCTTCTAAGTAGTTAACGTTCTCCAGATCGAGGACCGACCTCAACTTGAACATGCGCGCAAAACCAAACCCCAAAAATGACACTTCAGAGGCTGTGTGTGGTTGTTCCTTGTCAGACTGTATATTCAAATTGTAATTATGAGGTTTAGATAATAGGACTGTAAGTTAGTATAATTACCACTGTTTCAAGACAATTCAGTTACACACTGCTACAGGATCTTACTGTTTTGCTGCAGTGTATGTACAGCTACCCCTCTCCTCCAACAGCAATAACTTACGTTGTCCTTTGATACTTCTAAAAGCGCCTTTATTTTAGCATTACCTTTCTTCAACCTTGTCTTTTATCAACATTCATAGGAATGTCGCTTTTTAGAAATCCTAAACAACACAATAGCCGGGGGCAGTCCTGTGTATCTTAAACTCAGTCATGAAAACTCACGATAGGGTAAGTAAATAGAGCCACTTATTCATCACATGTAAATAAGCATCATTTGCAAACAGAGCTCCTATCTACTGTGATATATTACGCAAATGCTTCTGGACTTCATGTCAACAACTCCAACAGAGACCAAACCTGAATTGCTGGCCTGGCTGCTCTGCAGACACTGGACTGGCCACATCAGTTTGTTAAGTCATAAGCTGTCAATATTTCGGGACCCCATGGTGATTTTCCTTCTTCATTCCTGTACTGTATGTCCATAAGTGAAAATAAAACCTCACATTATTTTCTTATGTGTCGTTCGAGCATGTTCATTTCCCTTGAGTTTAAAAAAAAAAAATTTGCAGTAAAATTCCAGCAAAAAAAGAAAAAAAGAAAATTGGGCCAGGTACTGTGGCTCACACCTGTAATCCTAGCTACTCAGGAGGCTGAGATCGGAAGATCACGGTTCAAAGCCAGCCCAGAGCACGAAAGTCTGTGAGATTCTTGTCTCTAATACACTACCAAAACTACCTCCCCCCAGAGACTCTTATCTCCAATTATCCACCAGAAAACCGGAAGTAGCGCTGTGGCTCAAGGGTAGGATAGTAACCTTGAGCCGAAGAGGTCAAGGCTGCGGCCCAGAATTCAAGTCCCACAACCACCCGAAAAAAGCAAAACAAAGCCACATTTCCCTGGAGTCAGATCCACTCTGAAGGTCACTTGTGGTTGGGAAGATTCTGTGGGTGATTAGAATGACCCTCCTTACTGGCACTGGGTTAGAGTGCACCCTAGTTTCTTACCACATCCAGCAAGGCAGCCCGACAGTTTACGAGCCACATGGAAGGCTTAGTTGTAAAGGAAAACCCCAGAGGTACCCTCTCATCCCTCGGACTGTTTTCTGTGCGCTAGAAGCCATCTCCTCTGGATCTGGCTCATTACAAGGGAAGCCCGGGAGGTCGGGAAGAACAGAAGGTGGTGTTTAGAAGTTAACTTGGAAGTCCACCTGCCAAGGTTAGTAAGGAGAAAATATTTCCTCCTAGCTTTATACATATCCCCAGATGAATATGTTTTGGAAGTTGTTTCACTTTTTGGGGGAGGGGGCAGTTATGGGGCTTGAACTCAGGGCCTGAGCACTGTCCTTGCACTTTCTCAAGGCGAGAGCTCTACCACTTGAGTCACAGCACCACTTCTGGCTTTTTCTGTGTATGTGGTACTGAGGAATCGAATCCCGGCCCCAGCCATCCTTGCGCTTTCTTAAAGGGTTTGCAGATCTGATCAGTTACGAATTATGAGTTTAAGCCACAGGCATCCAGCAAGGAGAGTCATCTTTCTGGAAGTGGATAAAAGAGGAAGTTGGGCTGGATGGATGACAGCCAAGAGAGGACTCTCCAGATGGCTGTTTTGGCTGTACATAAGTTTACAGCTTGAAGAAGTTGAAGAAAAACTAAAAGACATGTCAGGTATAAATGTCTCACGTGAGCCCTTAAGTGTCTTCAGTGAGAATCTGTAAATATACCCCGAGAAACTTGTGAATCGCACAAGGTCAGCAAAGCAGAGAACATTAAGATAGAGACTGATCATTTTAGGGTAACCTTTGCCCCACTTTATTACAGTAAAAAAAAAAAAAGACATTCTCTGATGGGTTAATGCTATCATAAATAGAGTATATATTCAGTTATAAGATGCTCTGGTGTGATTTATGACCATTTTTAGAAAACTTTCCTACAGAGTCTGTGGCTTAGTGGTAGAGTGCTGGCCTAGCACTCGTGAAGCCCTGGGCTTGATTCCTCGGTACCACTTACACAAGAAAAAAAAAGCCAGAAATGGTACTGTGGCTCAATAGTAGAGTGCTAGCCTTGAGCACAAAGAGGCTCAGAAACAGAGCCCAGGCCCTGAGTTCAAGCTCCAGAACTGACAAAGAAAGAAGAAAGGAAGGAAGGAAAGGAAAAAGGAAGGAAGGAGAGATTTCCTATACACATATAAATAATTTTATATTAATTTTCGAGTGACATTCATTAGCCATGATGCCCAAATATTAGCACGAAGTCTGTTGAGAGGTTGCTTCTGTTCTGTTATTCTCACAGACGATTTTGGCCCTCCCAAGGGGCTGGGCCCCCCCACACAGAGGGAGCCCCAAATGAAGGTTCCTCATGGCCCGTCAGTCCTGAAAACATTTACAAAGTAGACAGGGAAATTGCACATAGGCCATGACTTCAAAAATGAAAAAGATAAGCTAGGTGTGGTGGCTCACGCCTATCATAGCTATTCAAGAGGCTGAGATCTGAGGATCACAGTTCAAAGCCAGCCTAGGTACTAAAATGTCTGTGGGAGGGCTGGGAGTTTGGCCTAGTGGTTAAAGTGCTTGCCTAGCATGCATGAAGACCTGGGTTCGATTCCTTGGTACCACATATGTAGAAAAAGCCGGAAGTGGTGCTGAGGCTCAAGTGGTAGAGCTCTAGCCTTGAGAAAATCCAAGGACAGTGCTCAGGCCCTGAGCTCAAGCCCAGGACTGGCAAAAAAAAAAAAAAAAAAAATGTCTGTGGGACTCTTATCTCAATCACCAGAAAACTCAAAATGGCACTGTGGCTCAAGGTGTAGGGTGGTAGCCTTGAGCTGAAGAGCTCAGGGACAAGGCCCAGGCCTAGAGTTCAAGCCCCACGACTGACCAAAAAAAAAAAAAAAAAAGGCAATTTGACTGCAACCATATTCACCTTGCAAACTTCAAAACCTCCTGACACCATTCTCAAAATGATCGCCTTCTCATATTTGGGTGTTTGCCTATGGCCAAATACCAGATGGCTCACGTTTTCAGAAGGCGAGGGTGGTGGTCAGATTTCAGCTCACAATGTACCTTAGTTGTTAGAATGTTTTTTTCCTCTTTCTAGAATCAAGGAAACAATGATCTCAAAGATGGGGCCTCAACCCTTTGACCTCCTGGAAGCCACATGTCACAACCTTCAGCCAGCAGTGACATCCCAGGTTTTCTCCAGACACAGTTCATCCATCTTCCTCCATGGGCCCGGGTCCTGCAGGCCCCAGGACTGTTCCACTTCTGGACAGGAGTGACAAGGTGAGTGGCTGCAGACTCTGGTCTCTGGGTGTGTGTGTGTGTGTGTGTGTGTGTGTGTGTGTGTGTGTGTGTGTGTGTGTGTGTGTGTGTGTGTGTGTGTGTGCAGATCTCAGGCCACGGGGGCTGAGCCCCCCCTCTTGAATCGGTGCATAATGAGGGTCCCCAGAGCCCCCAGGGGGATACACGCAATGGAGGTAATCACAAGCAGGCCAATGATAGCCAGCGCGAACTGGGGGTAGTCCTTTGTCACCAGCTGTCCCTACAGAGAGAGAGGGAGCTTGAGGGAGGGGGAGGGGAACCCTCCCGCCATTCTTCTGTGATGGCCCGCCCACCAGGTAGATGGGCCATGTGCAGAGGGCGAGCTCGGCGGGGGACTTGAGGTTACCTGGGTGGCATCCCAGGCTTGGTACTGGAGGGTCCCTGTGAGGATGTAGTCACTCACGTAAAAGGCGAAGAGGCCAATGATGAGCAGCGGGCTCACAAAGGCCCACATGGCCTTCCAGTACCAGTGGAGGGCACGGCCCATCGTGGCCCGAAGGTCACTTTCAAATCTATGGGGACCACGTGGAGAGAAGATCTGGATTATTCAATGAGCAAGGAGTAAGGGGGGCTGGGGAGGGGGGAGGTGACCCCAGCGCCACTTCTGGTTTTCATGGGAGATAAGAGTCTCAAGGATTTTTGTGCCCAGGTTGGCTTGGTGGCTAGGATGACAGTCCTGGGCCACCGGCCCCTGACTCCGAGCCCTAATTTTGACTCTTCCTGGGAGTGGTGTTGAGGTAGGGAGGAGAGAATGGCCAATTCTCCCCGCAAGGGATGTGGGGACATCTTGTGGGCTGGCTTCCAGTGTGGGGCAGAGGGAAGCCTCCAGGAACTGTGACCACAGCCCCTTGAGGGGGGGAGGGAGGGCTAATGGCCCAACAACTGGAGCCATTTGAGTGGCTTCAGAGAATGTGTCACCTCAGCCCAAAGGGCCCGGAGGCCAACCTGGGCTTGGGAAGAACCAGAGAAGAGCGCCATTCCCTCCCCAGCAACTTTCCCCACTCGGTTACAACACCGTAGCATCTGTTTCCTCCCAGACACTTCCTGCCCGTGAGCCAGGAGCGGGGGCATCCCGTGGTGGCTCAACACATCTTACCCATGGTGACAGCCTGATGGCAAGCTCCAGGCCACAGAAACTCCTTCTTGGGCCATGTGAACACTGTGGCAAGTGACAGCACTCAGTCCTCATGTTCTTTCCATGGCCACTAGATGGCAGTGTCCCCCGCACAGGAGAGCGGGTGGGGGGGTGGGGGGGGCATAGGGGAAAATACGAGAACTAGAGGAAGGAGCTGTCCATTGAAGACAGACCCGGGCGATGGCTGAGATCTGAGGACGAGGAAAGAGCTTGGACAACGGGCGCTGAGCTGCATATGGAGGACGGGCGCTTTCCTCGTGGAGCGTGTCCCCGTTGGCTGTGTTTTCCCTGCCCCGGCTCCTCACCTCCTCAGCCCGTACACGTAGCACACGGCCACAATCTCCACCAGAACGATTAGCAGCACAGACAGCGTGGCTGAGTAGTCGTTGAAGATGTCAAACCAGTAGCTCCCGGCCTCCGTCGTAAACACCATTCCAATGGCACAGCTACTGAGGCACACCAGACCTGGGGTTCAAGACCACCTGCTCAGCCATCTGTTTCCCCACTTCCTTCCTCCCTTCTTGCCTGCCAGCCAGCCTCTCTCCTTCATCCCCCTCCTTCTTCCTTCCCTCCCTCCCTTTTGAGCCACAGCACCACTTCTGGTTTTCTGATGGTAAAGGTTGAGAAGAGTCTCAAGGACTTTCCTGCTCTGGCTGACTTAGAACTGGGGTCCTCAGATCTTAGCCTCCTGAGTAGCTAGGATTGCAGGCCTAACCACTGGTGCCCAGTGGATTTATTTATTTGTTTGTTTGTTTGTTTTGTTGGTTGTGGGGCTTGAACTCTAGGTCTGGGCGCTGTCCCTGAGCTCTTCAGCTCAAGGCTACCGCCCCACCTCTTGAGTCACAGCCCCACTTCCGGTTTTCTAGTGGTTCATTGGAGATAAAGAGTCTCACGTTCTTTAGTGCCCAGTCTGGCTTTGAACCGCAGTCCTCAGATCTCAGCCTTCTGAGTAGCTAGGATGACAGGCGTGAGCCACCATGCCTGACTCCAGGTCCTTTTTTCTTAGAAAGTATCAGAGAGCTGGGTTTAACTCATCCCTGCCCAAGGAAGAGAGGTAGCTGCCTCCATAAGTCTCATGACCCTGTCTGGCCGCCATGGCATGCCGTTAAAGTAGGAGGAATGGAACGGCCAAGAAGGCTTCTTTTCCAGACAAGAAATCACAGGCTGTGTTTTTACACAGGGCGAGGGAAAAGGCCCTGATCACTGGCAAAACCATGATGGATAGATGTTAAGAGATGACCACAAACCCACACCGCGTCTTCTAGGGTTTCACTCGGCAATGCAGAGCCGATGCAGAATGTCACATAGAAAAGGACGTCGACTTGGATGGTTTTGACATGGCGGGGAGACACAAATGCACAGTCAGTGACGGTACCCCGAAGGAGGTAAACCTCATGATCGTTGGGGTTCAACGGAACCCCCAGAAACCAAAACAGGGTCTCTCCTAGCCTAGGGGATGCTTCGGCGTCGGGTCTGGCGCTTGCCTCCCCTCTTCTGAGATGTGGAGAAAGAAATACACAGGCCTGACCACGTGACCAGGGGTCCAGCTCACAAGCCTTGGACGAATGGGACCAGCGTGAAGTCCCATCCGCCCTCTGCAGCCGTCTTGAGTGGGGACCTTGTTTCTCCCTCCCAACTGGTCCACGCATGTGCGCTCACCTGAGATGACCTCCTTGGGCAGGTGTGTGGACAGGACCTTGCTGTCGGTCAGCGGGGTGAGGATGGCCGCCGTGTTTCCCAGCATGCTCCCCACGCCCAGCAACAGCAGCATGAAGAAGTAGAGCACTGACCACAGCTGGGACACCTCCATGTTCTTAATGGCCTCCGTATAGACGATAAAGGCCAGGCCCGTGCCCTGGACAGCCTGCTCGTGGTGAGGACAGAACAGTCACGTGCCCCGAGGCCTTGATGACCTGACTGGTTGAGGTGGGGCAGGGGAACCTCGGAAGTGGCCACAGATGGCCACGTTCTGAGCCCACGTCTCCCACCTGCCCCAGCTAGACAGGACCTTACCGTGTCCAGCTCCGACTCCAAGCTGCAGTTCTTTATGGAGGGGAGCAGCTCGCCGTATCTGCCTGGGTAAGTGGAAGCAAGGTAGTCCTTCACCTGCTCCAGGTTGCTGGCTGTCACAGAGCCATCTTCAAGGTCAAAAGAATTGGTCAGCAGCAGAATCACCCTGTGGAGTAGACCGGGGGGTGTGACCTTGACCTTGACTGGTCAGAAACATCCCTTCCCGTGTGACCTTGAACTGACCTTGACTGGCCAGAAACATCTCTTCCCATGAGACCTTGACTGACTAAAAACATCCCTTCCTGTGTGACCTTGACCTGACCTTGACTGGCCAGAAAATGACCCTTCCCCCCATGACCTTGACCAACCCCACCTAAGCCAGCTAGGAAATCCAGAAGCTGGATGGTGGGCTTGCAGGGGGCCACAGCATTGGGGACCAGACCCACACAGTGGATCCCGGTGACCTTTGAGCATGGTGTTCCTTCCCAGTCCCCCTTTTCTGCTCAGAGCTTCCTGGGGACCCACCCCCCACCGCCACGGAACTCAACTTGTTCAAGCAGTTCTCGTAGTTGAAGGTGGCCTTGAAGCCGTAGATGGAGAAGGTCACCACGCTGGCGAAGATGGAGGTGGAGCTGTTGATGAGAGACACGATGATGGCGTGCCTCTGGCAGTTGTTGGTGGGATCGTTGTAACTAGCAAAGGCAATGAGGCTGCCGAACCCCAGGCCCAGGGAGAAGAAGATCTGGGTGGCCGCGTTGATCCACGTCCTGGGGTTGGCCAGCAGCTCTATCTGGAAGGTCAGTGGAGACGACATGACCCATGAGCCCTGGTCTCGATCCCTCGGTCTCATGGCTGCGGGAAGGGAAGGCCCAAAGGGGGGAGAGTTCTCTGACCCTACCACAGCAGCGGAGGTCAGGGCCGCCGAAGGGGCTGGAAGGACGATTTCCTTCCCCTAGAGATGGAGAAGACGAGGGGGACCCCCTTTTCCCAGGAGGTAGCCCAGCCCACCTCCCCCACTCCCACTCCTGTATCACACAGCCACGTACCCTGGGCGTGAACATGTACACCAGGCCGTTGGTGGCTCCGTGGAGCGTGAGGCCTCGGATCAGGTAGATGAGGAGCACAGAGTAGGGCATCAAGGTAGTAAAATAGACCACCTGTGGGAAGCGGAGGCAGAGTTGGGCTCTGGCTGCCCAGTGGACATGGCCCTGGAAACACTACAGCCAGTATATCTCAGGCGCCCCCTGAGCTGAGGATGGGAAGGGGCGTCAGTGCCCAAGCCCTGAGTTCAAGCCCATGACTGGGAAAAAAAAAAAAAAGAAAGAAAGCAGAAGAGTGTTTTATGTCATTTGTGTGTTTGTGTGTCTTTTTGTTTTTGGCCAATCCTGGGGCTTGAGCTCAGGGCCTGAGCACTGTCCTTGGGTTTTCTCAAGGCTAGAGCTCTACCAGTTGAGCCACAGCACCACTTCTGGCTTTTTCTATGTATGTGGTACTGTGGAATTGAACCCCCATCTTTGTGAATGCTAGGCAAGCACTCTACCACTAGGCCACACTCCCCCAAACCACCCGGGTGTCTTTACTGGAAGTCGTCTCCCTCTTCTGCAGTTACCTGGAATCTGGGTGATCAGTACTGGGGCTAGAACTCAGGATCTCCCACTCTTGCTCTACCACTCAAGCCACACCTCCACTTCCTCCCATCTCAGCCTCCTTCCTGAGTAGCCAGGTGACAGGCGTGCACCACCGGAGGCCAGCGGGCCCATTTTGAGACTCAAAGTTGGAATTCTAAGCCATCAACGGGCTGCCACTCTTGGCATTCCCTCATAGCTCGAGGCTGGGAGCAGAGGCGCCGGGGGTCCAGGGGCCCCCCTCGCTCCCCAACCCACCTTGCCAGTGGACTCTGTCCCACGCAGGATGCACAGATACACCATCAGCCAGGCCAGGATGAGACACAGCGCCGGTTCCCACTGCACGCCCCCATTCTCCTGGATGGACGGCGAGATGTGCAGAGTTTTCCTGTACCAGAAGTACTGTGTGGATGAGGCCTTGTCGCATTCCTCATTGTAGCCCGTGTGGTTTGCATTCAGTGGGCAGACAGACCATGGCAGGGGGTCCTTTGCAATGGAGCAGACATTAAAAGAGAGGAGGAGAGTGAGAAGGAAGACGCTTGCTAATTCAGAACTCTACTCTCGCTACCATGAAGTTTTCTTCCTCAGTGCCATCCTGAAGGTGTTTTTGTTTCTTTTTGTCAGTCATGGGACTTGAACTCTGGGCCTGGGCTCTGTCCCCTGAGCTCTTTGGCTCAAGGCTACCCCTTAAGCCACAGCACCACTTCTGGTTTTCTGGTGGTTCATTGCAGATAAGAGTCTCATGGTCTTCAGTGCCCAGGCTGGCTTTGAACCTCGATCCTCAGATCTCAGCCACCATGCCCGACTCCTGTGCTCTGCTTTGGACCTAAAGGACAGTCTATCAGTTATCCAGTGGTCGAATGGACTATGATGGCAACCATACCTCTCACCTCACCACTTCTGCACCAGCAGTCCCGGGACCTCAAACCACAGTGTGCAGGCAGAGCCGGCCAGGTAATCTGCATTCCTTATTTTTACTAAAGCAGGACCAGAGAGTCATTCGTCCTTCCCTAATCAATGATATAGAATGCCTTGCGTTCGTGTGTGTGTGTGTGTGTGTGTGTGTGTGTGTGTGTGTGTGTGTGTGTATTGGAGCTTGAACTCAAGGCCTGGGTGCTGTCTCGTAGCTTTTTGTTTAGGCAAGGCTAGCTCTACTCCATTTCTGGCTTTGCAGTGGTGACTTAAGAGATATCCGCCTGTCATCCCAGCTACACAGGAGACTGAGAGCTGACATGGGGTTCAAAGCCAACCAGGGCAGGAAAGCCTGTGAGACTCTCAACTCCAATGAACCACCAGAAAAGCAGACGTGGGGCTGTGGCTCAATGTGCTAGGGTGCTTGCCTTGAGCTGAAGAGCCTCAGGCGCAGTGCCCAGGACCTGAGTTCAAGCCCTGTAATGGACAGAAAGGTGGGCAGTGCTCCATCCTCTTCCTTTCTTGTTCCCATTCCAGCTGGGCTGTCGGCTCACCTGGAAGGAGTGGAAGAGGTACCAGAACCCCCAGGCGTTGATGATGTTGTAGTACGTGGAGACGAAGAAAGCGACCACCATGCTGGCAATGCCTGCAAGGAAGCGGGGGACGGTGCTGGGAGCCGTGTGTGTGTGTGAGTGTGTGTGCGTGTGCGTGCTGGGCAGGTGCACGTGTTATCCTGAAGGTCAGGGGACCAGGGGACCGGGAACACACAAGTCAGGAAGCCACAAGCCTCCCCCCACTTCCACCCATCACCACTCAGTGCACCGAAGCACCTAGCGCATAGTAGGTGCTCAGTAAAACAGAGAGCTGCCTTTTGGGGGAGCGGGGGTATGGGGAGCAGAATGGTGGTCTATGCCGGGCAATCAGTCTCTCCTGTCACCAGTACCCAAGCCCAGGCACAGAGAAGAGAAACCTTCAAGGATGCCACCCCCAGAACCTGCTCTGTGGGTCACCATCCTAGCCCTAAGAGACCCGGTTCCCTGGTTTTCAGTTTGATTCCCTGCCTGCCTGCAGCCCAGGGAATGCCGTGGGGGGCGGGGGCTGTGTCTGGGAGGGGACTGCAGGGCCCACGCACCGATTCCACACAGGTAGGGACTGATGGTCCTCCAGGTGCCCACGCTGCCCTGCCGCATGCGCTGCCCCACGGCCAGCTCCAGGTACATGAGTGGCATCCCCTCCACAAACAGCATGATGATGTAGGGGACCAGGAAGCTGCCTGCGGGAGTCCCGAGACGAGGGCCTGGCTAGCACCTCCGTGCCTCCACCTCCCTCACGCCCTTACACCCTGCCCGGAGCCACTCCACCCCACTTCCACTTCTCTCCTGGCAACATCCACCCACCCATCCACCCACCCATCCACCCACCCATCCATCCATCCATCCATCCATCGTCCATCTATCTACTTATCTGTGCATGCGTCAATCCTACATCCATCTATCCATACATCAATTCACCTCTCCATCATCTCTTCTCCATCCATTATCCATCTCTTCATCTCCCCATCCATCCATCCACTCATCCACCTATCCACCCATCCACCCATCCATCCACCCATCCACCCACCCATCCATCTACCCATCCATCCACCCATCCACCCATCCATCCATCCATCCACCCATCCATCCATCCATCCACCCATCCATCCATCTACCCATCCATCCATCCATCCATCCATCCACCCATCCACCCATCCATCAACCCATCCACCCATCCATCCACCCACCCATCCACCCATCCATCCATCCATCCATCCATCCATCCATCCACCCATCCACCCACCCACCCATCCACCCACCCATCTACCCATCCATCCACCCATCCACCCATCCACCCACCCACCCACCCACCCATCCATCCACCCACCCACCTATCCACCCATCCACCCACCCATCCACCCACCCATCCATCCACCCATCCATCCATCCACCCACCCATCCATCCACCCATCCATCCATCCACCCACCCATCCATCCACCCATCCATCCACCCACCCATCCACCCATCCACCCATCCACCCACCCATCCACCCATCCACCCATCCATCCACCCATCCACCCACCCATCCATCTACCCATCCACCCACCCATCCACCCATCCACCCACCCATCCACCCATCCATCCACCCACCCATCCACCCATCCATCCACCCACCCATCCATCCACCCATCCACCCATCCATCCACCCACCCATCCACCCACCCATCCACCCATCCATCCATCCATCCATCCATCCATCCATCCATCCATCCACCCATCCATCCATCTACCCATCCATCCATCCATCCATCCATCCACCCATCCACCCATCCATCCACCCATCCACCCATCCATCAACCCATCCACCCATCCATCCACCCACCCATCCATCCATCCATCCATCCATCCATCCACCCATCCACCCACCCACCCACCCACCCATCCATCCACCCATCCACCCACCCACCCACCCACCCATCCACCCACCCACCCACCCACCCATCCACCCACCCATCTACCCACCCATCCATCCACCCACCCACCCATCCATCCACCCATCCATCTATCCATCCACCCACCCACCCATCCACCCACCCACCCACCCACCCACCCACCCACCCACCCATCCATCCACCCATACACCTACCCACCCATCCATCCATCCATCATCCATCTATCTACTTATCTGTGCATGCGTCAATCCTACATCCATCTATCGATACATCAATTCACCTCTCCATCATCTCTGCTCCATCTATTATCCATCTCTTCATCTCCCCATCCATCCATCCATCCATCCATCCTCTCTATCAGTGACACACAGTCATGTCAGCTGTCGAGAATCTTCGAATACTTCTAACCATAAAGACAAATCACCACTCTCTCCGAAGGTCTGCTGGCCCGGCTCTCTTGCCATGTCCCCTGCCAATTTCCCTTTTATTTTTTATTTTTTTTGGTCAGTTGTGGGGCTTGAACTCAGGGCCTGGGTACTATCCCTGAGCTTTGTTTGCTCAAGATTAGCACTCTACCCCCTCCACTTCCAGATTTTTCTCTGTCTGTGGCATTGAGGGAATGGAACCCAGAGCCTCACGCGTGCTAGGCGAGCACTCTGCCACTAAGCCACCTTCCCAGCCCCTTGTGTGCCTTTCCATGCCAGTGTTTGGCACCTTCTCACCCCTGGTTTCTTTCTGAACACTCACTGCCTTAGACTTTGACCTACTGCTGACTTTCAAGAAAGAAAAAAGGGATTTTTTGGTAAAGTTCCTCCAGCTTCCCCCTTCGTCCTTCCCTGTCTTTTCCCTTCTCTTCTTTCTCTGTTAAGCAGAATGTAATCTTAGAATTAACATTTCTCAGCAGCCCCCCCCCCCATGCCACCCTTCTAGGCCGGAGAAAAGGAAACACAGACTTTAATCCGCTTCATTCTCAGGGGTGTTTTTGGCCCAGTCCATGCTTGCAATTTATTATAAATAAACTCTTTGTGCTTTTTTTGTGGGGGGAGGGAGTGTTTGCAGCTAGAAAGGAGGTCACAGATGCTCTGGAGCCTGCTCTAATGTGACCGGGGAGACTTCCAGGAGGGGGATGGAGACTGGGGCTTAGCGTAGTGGTAGAGTGCTTGCCTAGCATGCATGAAGCCCTGGGTTCAATTCTTGGGTACCACAAACACAGAAAAAGCCAGAAGTGGTGCTGTGGCTCAAGTGGCAGAGTGCTAGCCTTGAGGAAAAGCCCAAGGACAGTGCCCAGGCCTGGCCAAAAAAAAAAAAAAAAAAAAGAGTGGTTGGGGTGGTGATGTCAGGAGGTGCTCATACTCCGGGGCTAACATTCTTAGTCGGCTTTCTTTGTTTTAGGGGGTGGGGGCTTGAACTCTGGGTCTGGGTGTTGTCCCTGAACTCTCCAGCTCAAGGCTACTGCCCTACCCCTGGAGCCACAGGGCCACTTCTGGTTTTCTAGTGATGAATTGGAGATAAGAGTCTCATGGACTTTAGTGCCCGGCCTGGCTTTGACTTTGAACTGTGATCCTCAGATCTCAGCCTCCTGAGTAGCTAGAATTACAGGCCACCTCGTCCGGCCAGCCATATATATATATATATATATATATTTTTTTTTTTTTTAGTGGGCTGTGAGGCTTGAACTCAGGGCCTGGGAGCTGTCCCCGAGCTTTTGTGTTTAAGGGTAGAGCTTGAGCGGGGTACCCTGTGGTTTTCTTAAACAGATTCAATTTTGTCAATACTTTGACCTACTATCTTTCATCATCTGGTGTGGTAAAAAGCCCTTGCTGATTAAAATACACACACACACACACACACACCAAGGTATACAGAACCCACCCAGGAGTAACTACTGTTAACACTTTGGTTTTGGTATTTTCCTACCATTCCCTGTTCCATACATATTATTCAACATAACTGATTAAAAATTTTATATCTATTTGATACCACTTTAAGCTTCCCTTCCTCTCTCTTCCATTTAATACAAGAAACTATTCAGATAAAGTGTTATGAAAATTCCACCTTCTCCAAGAGCTTGGGGTTTTCACAAACCATTCCCTTTCAGTGGAGGAAGCTTCTGAGCTTTTATGGATGTATATTTTTTAAAATTTATTTTGGACTCAAAAAAAGAAAGTGACTACACTTTTATTTTCTGCCTTCTACCAGAATTCTATTTTAGAAAATAGAACATTTGAGGGGGGGGGGGAAATAAAAAGAAATGAAAGCTTATACTTAATAATGTCTTTTTGGCAAAAGACATTGGCTCAGGGATGCTACCCTCAACCGCCTCCCAGCTGTCTGTGCTAAGTCCCAGGAAGGGTGTTTCCAGCTGAGCTGGGCAAAGGGAGAGAGGACAAGTGCAAAAAGCAAACCAACCCAAAAGCTAAGCAAACCACCACCTAAACAAACAACAGTCCAGATGTAGCATCGCTTTTCTTCCTCTGCATTTCGGAACTCTTCTCCTTCCTTCTCTCCTTCTCAAATGGAGCCCTTTCAACCCAAATTGTCATGTTGGCCGGGACTTGATGTCCCCATTTCCTTTGTGACACCACCAGCCTCAACTTCCCTAAGAATAAAGTGAACCTTCGGCACTCCTGTCCTGATGGGGGTGGGGAGGGCATGGAGCAGGGGGGGCTTTGTAATGTTGGGGACTCAGCATCCAAGTCAGTAAAGCCCCAACTCTCCCCCCCCCCAGCCCACCTCCAGGCTCCAGCAGGGCGGCCCCCTCCCCAGGGGAAGAGAGAGGATGGCACTCACCTCCACCATACTTCTGGCACAGGTAAGGAAAGCGCCAAATGTTGCCCAGGCCCACAGCGAAGGAGATGCAGGCAAACACAAACTGCAGCGGGTTATCCCACTGGGCCCGGGCTTTCTCCATGCTCGGCTCAGTCAGGGGGTGGCCCCGGGCCAGCTGCAGCTGCCACCACCACCGCCACCACTACCACTGCTACCAGCCTGATTTTTAATTGCTAATCTCATTAACGGTGGCGCACCCCTTGGGAGGGGCAGCTGGTAAATGGATGATGGGGTGGCCCCACCCCGCCTGGCTGGGCCGGCCAGAGGAATAGGGAGGAGGAGAAAGGCGCCCCCATGGAGAATGGAGATCCTGGGGTACAGCCTTCAGGGGCCCCCTGCTTCACCTCTTCCCCATCCAGTGTTCACTGGATCTGACAGACTGAGAGCCAGGAGAACGGTACCAGGACACTTTACCAAGGGAAATACTGTCAAGTGTGTGTGTGTGTGTGTGTGTGTGTGTGTGTGTGTGTGTGGTGTGTGTGTGTGTGTGTGTGTGTGTGTGTGTAGCTTCTCCTCCAGCTTTTTTTGCTGGTTTGTTGGAAATAATTTGACAAACTTCCCTGCCGGGGTTGGCTTTGATCCTCAGATTTCAAGCCTCTCTGAGTAGTAGGGGTTTACAGGTGTGAGCTGCCTGTGCCAGCATGTCCAGTGATTTCTGACCAACAGTGAAGTAGGGAAGTCGAGGTCTGCAGACATCGGAAGGGAGCAGGGCGGTTGGGTTATAGTCTGGAGGGAACACTTGCTTGCCTGGCACGCGCTTATACCTAGGATGGGTCCCTCCTCGGGGTGGGAGAGCTGTCTGGGTACCCCTGTCCGTCCAGCTACTCAGTCTGGCCACCTACCCTGTGTACCCAATCGGATCTGAGTGTGTGTGTGTGTGTGTGTGGATTCAAGACCTTATGCTTTCTCTTGGCTTTTGTGCACAAGACTGGCGCTCTACCACTCAAACCACGGCTGCACTTCCAGCCTTTTGTGGTTCATTGGAGATAAAAGTCTCATGGGCATTCCGGCTGTGGGGCAGCTTCGGACCTTGATTCTCAGCCTCCAGAATAGCTAGGATGGCATAGATGTGAGCCATAGGCACTCGGCCCGAGTCACTGCCTTGGGAGCTTGCTCCCAGCTCAGGCCAGCCCTGCGAGACCAGACTCCATTCGGGATCGACCGTCCACTTAGCTTTGAGTACTCAACCTTGAGATGTCGCCCCGGCCCTCAGTGAAGAGCCCTAGGAGAAGGAACTGAAAACATAAACTGGCCTTCAAGAATCCTAACGTGGGTGCTGGTGGCGCACATCTGTCACCCTTACTCCTCAGAGACCTGGAAGGTCGGGGCTTGAAGAGATGGGGCAAGAGCCCCGCCCCGCATGGCATGGGCGTGGCCCACTCAGCTTCAATCAGGTTCCCCTATCAGCTTAGGAAGAGTCACTGGCTCTCGGTGATCCCACTTTTATTGAACCCCACCCCCCCACCCCAGAGCTCTCCACAAGATAAAAGTCCAAACTCCTAAGCTTTGTAAGGACTTTTCAATTTTCTATCGAGTGCCGAGGAATTCGACCTTTGTACACCTGGGTTCTAGAAAGCAGACTTTTCACAATCAGGAACGCGGTTAGGGTTTTGTCTGTTGGTCAGTATAGGTCTTGAACTCAGGGCCTGAGCCCTGTCCTTGGACTTTCTCAAGGCTACAGCTCTACCACTTGAGCCACAGCACCACTTCTGGCTTTTTCTGTGTATGTGGTACCGAGGAATTGAACCTGGGTCTTTGTGCATGCTAGGCAAGCACTCTACCACTAGGCCACACTCCCAGCCCAACCTCCGTTTCTGGTTTTCTAGTGGTTCCTTGGAGGTAAGAGTCTGATTGGACTTTTTTTACCCTGGCTGGCTTCGAACCACAATCCTCAGATCTCAGCCTCCTGAGTAGCTAGGATGAGAGTGTGAGCTATCGCTTGGCCCAGAACACCTTCTCCTTCCCATCCTAGGAATCTCCTTCCCAGTCTTCTTTACCCAGAGGAAAGAGGCCACTACCCTGAGTGGCATGGCCTGCTCCTTCATCTCCGAGGCGCTCCATTGTCTTGGGGAGAGCTGAGTGTGAGTGTGAGTGTGTGTGTCTCCTCTGATGGTAGGGATGGGAAATCCTGCTGCAGACTTTTCCGTCTTACAGGGGTTCAAGTTCACACCTGCGCTTGCCCGCTCCCACCACCGTGGGACGTCTGCATTTCAGAACATGTCACGAGAACTTGACGGCTGCTGGCCACGTCCAGTCTCAGGACGTGAAGGTCTTCTCCACTCCTTTCTGCTCCATCTCCGCAGCAGAGCCAAGGAGACATGAAGTACACACAGGTATGTGGGTCCAGGCAGAGGAGTTGTGGGGGGAGGGGGGCTTGGAGACTAGCTCAGGTCACAGAGTGGCTATGAGTGCTTGCACACGCGCACGAGGTCAGGTCGGTGTGTCTGTGTAGGCACTGGGGGATGGCTCCCTTTTCTCTGTGAGACCTAGAACTGGTATGGATGGCTGGACTCAGGACCCTGGCTTGTCAAAATGCAGATTCTTCCTCTTTTTATTTTTGCCAGTCCTGGGGTTTGAACTCAGGGCCTGGGCACCATCCTTCAGCTTTTTCTTCAATGTTAGCGCTCTGCCACTTGAGCCACAGAACCACATCTGGCTTTTCTATGTATGTGGTAAC
Organism: Megascapheus bottae; assembly: GCF_031878675.1. NCBI lineage: Eukaryota > Metazoa > Chordata > Mammalia > Rodentia > Geomyidae > Megascapheus > Megascapheus bottae. The sequence goes on along the minus strand of NC_143540.1, from coordinate 9,711,488 downwards.
CAAGGAATTGAACCGGGGTCTTCGTGCATGCTGGGTAAGCACTCTACCACTAGGCCACACTCCTGGCCCATCCCATGTCAGACCCATCTGTCATTCCCACACCTCTGCTTGGGTGCCTGTTCTGGGATCCAGGGTTTCTGATGGTAAACCAGATTTACTTTGGTCTTTTTTTTTACTTTCCCTTCCTTCCCGCTCCCCCTCCCCCCTCCCCCCTTTTCTTTTCCTTCTGTGCCCAATAATCCGCACGAGGTGTCTGTGGACTTGTGCCCAGGGCTGGCACAGAGTTTCTGTGTGAAACTTCATTTGCACAGAGTCTGTGTCCCCGAGGTGCCAAGAAAACCCGCCGCGGGGGCTGGTCCTGTCTCGCAGCGCGGAGCTGGGATTCACCAGGGGTTATACTGATGAAATAGAATCTGAACTTTTAGATTCTCACACTAGTCACATTTCAGCACCATGGGAGCCACACTGAGCGTGCCTGACCTGTGAGCACTGGGCCCTAGAGTCTACGGTGCCCCTCCAGGGAGCTGTCTCATGTTGATCCTGACACTTCTTCCTCCCCCCAAAAGAGGAAAAGTGCCCCCCTTGCTTCCTTCTCTCTCCCCCCAGCCTCTGGGGTGGGTGACCAGAGTGCTGGCTCCAACTCTGGGGACTGGACCCTCCCTTGTGAAGCCCTGTAGGAACCCCAGTTCCTGCTCTCTCGGTTCTCTGGGGCTCCTGACTCTGGCCCTCCCATTTTCCCAGCGCCTCCCTCTCCTGCCCTGGACCTCACGGATGGCCAATCCCGACCTTCCCCCCCTCTCCCCACCTTTACCCTCACCTTCGCCTCTTTCTCAGCCCTGGGCTGCCTCAAACTCTAGGATTTCAGAGCTACTTTAGACACGTGTTGGGGGCTTCTGGAATGTAGTCTCTGGGAGCGATGGCTGTGTCTGAGGCCTGGGCCTTTGCTAAGTGTCTGCTCCGTGGCCAGGTGGCTCTGGTGGTCTCTTGTGTGCCCTCAAACCTCGCTGCCCTCGTGAACCCCAAGGACAGCTGACAAACAGAACACCCTCTAATACGGATCTCTACATACAGCGAGGTCTCAGGATACTGAGTGCGGGTTCTTGTCATTTCCTACGGCGTCTGTTACCCCTCCTCCCAATATCCCATATGGCTAATGTCCCTTCTTCTCCCCACTCTCTTTCCTTCCATTCTCTCCCTTTTTCTTTACTCCCTTCCTCTCCCTTTTCCTCCTCTCATTCCCCCTCAGTTTCCTGGCCTCTTCTCCTCCCTTTCCTCCCTCTGCTTCAAGACATTAATCAGGTTCCATGAACAGCATGTTTGAAAACACTCAGGTCAGAAGGCGGAGACGGGAAGATTCAGGTTTAAAGCCAGCCCAGGCAGTCTGATCTCCAACTGACTGGCAAAAAGTCAGAATGGAGGCATGACTCAAGTGGCTGCACTGCCACCGCCACTCAGGGTTGGCACGCTAAGCCATAGCTCTACCGTCAGCTTTTTGCTGGTGAGCTGGAAATAAGTCTCATGTACTTTCCTGCCCAGGGCTGGCATAAACTGCATCCTTAATGATGAGCCTCTTGGGTAGTGTAGACTTACATGCCCGGCTTAGAAATGTGCACTCTCTGGATTTCTGGCCTGTCTGAGCATTGACAGATTGGGCACAGCACAGACGCTTTGTGAAACACTTCCAAGCAACAAGACTATCTGGCAGCGCTAACAAGGGGCATGCCTGAGTCCCAGGGCAGTGAAAGATCGTTGGCTGGAACTGAAGACTGCTGCTAGGGAGACCAAAACTGGGTTGATGAGCTAAAATTCTGGCTGCTTCTGGCTCTATGGCTGACTGGGACCAGACCTCAACTAATGAATGAGACCCAGACAAGACTGAGAAAAATAAAATCTACAGTTGGAAAGCAAAGCAGCCTTGACATAAAATCAGGTCAGGAAATGTAAGTGCTTCCAAGAGTACATCAAAACATAAACTGCTTACGTACACACACACTAGGCTTGGTGGTAGAGTGCTCGCCTAGCATGCATGAAGCCCTGGGTTCGATTCCTCAGTACCACAGACACAGAAAAAGCTGGACGTGGCGCTGTGGCTCAAGTGGTAGAGTGCTAGCCTTGAGCAAAAGAAGCTCGGGGACAGTACCCGGGCCCTGAGTTCAAGCCCCAGGACTGGCAAACAACAAAACAAAAAAACCACCAAAAACCAAAACCATCAGAAACCTCAGCGCATCTTTAGCATGCTCTCTTGTCCAAATGTCCACCTCTGAGGGACAGATGTATTCAGAGGTAGCCCAGGACCACTCCCCGCCCACCCCGTCGTTTTTTTACTCCTAAAAGGAAAAAAGATCATAGAACAAGCATTGTTTTATGTGCCTGGGTGGAACAGGCACATTCCCCCCTCCACGCCCCCCCGCCCCAGGTCAAGGAGAACAGATCTAGAAATAAGCTTATTTAGAAAACACTGTGGCTTCTCCCCACGACCACTCAGCTGATTGCCTGCGTTTTAAAGCAGGACGTGGCCTTGTGTTAGGGAACAGCAAGCCCAGAGAGCAGTGATGAGGCCTTTGCATTTTTGATTTTTGTTGGTCTTGGCTGCCATTCATTCCTTCCCTTCAAATATTTCTGCTGGGAACCTGAGATCAAGAGCAACTAAGAAAAGGCAATCATCAGTTGGGTTGGGGTGGGAGGTGGGGAGAGGGGGGGGAAGCAGAGAGAAATGCTGGGTAAATATTTTCTAGGGTCAGGGTGTACCTGGGACCACACTGTCCCAATGGGAGACCCCCTGAAGAGCTTCGCTAAGGTCCTGCCGGGCTGTTTTGTGCTTGTTCTTGTTTCCCAACAGGAGAAGCCCTAGGTGTCCTTGCCTGGCCAGGAAACACACATGCTTTTATGTTACTGGCTCAAGGTTCAGAGGATGCTTGATGTCTTTCACCTCTGGACTCTCAAGAAAAAAAAAAAAGTGGTGTGTGCTGAGCAGTAACCGGCCTCACAGCAGAGTGTGAGGAATGCACACTGGATTCAAAACAAAACAAAACACAAAAGGAAGACACCCCGTCCCCAGCAGCAAGGGTTTTGTAAGCCTATTAGGCTCTCAGAAAAACCCTGGGCTTTCGACCTGGCTGTACCATTAGGGTCATCTCTAGAGTTCTGACAAACAGCACCAAGTGGGGTGTGGCTCGTGTGAGTGAGCAGGGCGTGGTCCATGTCTATGATCCCAGCACTTGGGAGGCAAGAGGATCGGAAGTTCAAGGCCAGCTTGGAATACCAGCAAGAGCTTGTCTCAACAAAATAAAACAACAAACCCCCAATCCCACACTGCTCAAGTCCTAAAAGTGGGGAGGGGGGAAGGAACATGATAGGGCGCTCTGCGCCTGGCAGCTGAAGTTGTCATGGCATCAGGTCGAGGCCGTCCTCTCACCACTGTCCTGCCAACTCAAGTTACTGACCTTTACGGGTCTCTGATCTTTTTCTCTGCTGAACCCTGCTCCTCTGTCTTCCCTAACCGTGCTCCTTCACTACCCACTTTTGTCTGCCTTTCTCTATCTGGAAAAATTTCTTCTCTAAAACAGTCAATAAGAAAAGGTCTTTAGGGCGCTAATTTCTTCTCATGAAATCAAAGCTGCCCCCCACCTTTTGCCAAGGTGCCACATTGCCCGGGACAGTGTGGGTGGGTGTGTTTGTCCTGGGGGCTTGACCTCAGGACTCTACACTATTGCTCTATGGCTAGTGCTCTACCACTCTACCACTAGTCCACACTCCCGGCCCCCCTCTTGTGAAATAAAAGGCAGACTTAAAAGATTTACTATGTGGCCTAGTGGTAGAGTGCTCGCCTAGCATGCACGAAGCCCTCGGTTCGATTCCTTAGTACCACGTCCGCAGAAAAAGCCAGAAATGGTGCTGTGGCTCAAACGGCAGAGAGCTAGCCTTGAGAAAGCCCTAGGACAGTGCCTAGGCCCTGAGTTCAAGCTCCAGGACGGGTGTGTGATCCCACTGTGTGAACTGCAGAAAAGATAGATCTGTGAAGAACACACCAACTGCTGCTGCTCACAAAGGGCCATGAAAGTGGATTTTCAGATGATGGCCAAATTTGTCAAACGGTATACTCTTCTTTTTGTGTGTGTGCCAGTCCTGGGGCTTCAACTCAGCCTGGGCACCATCCGTGAACTTTTTTTTGCTCAAGATTTGTGCTGGTTTTGAACCACAATCCTCAGATCTCAGCCTCCTGAGTAGCTAGGATTACCAGTGTGAGCCATCATTAACCACCTCACACTACTTTTTTTTTTTTTTTTTGCTGGTCCTGGGACTTGAACTCAGGGCTTGAGCACTGTCCTTGGGCTTTCCTCCAGGCTAGCATTCTACCATTTGAGCCACAGCACTACTTCCAGCTTTTTTCTACATATATGGTACCGAGGAATCGAACCCCAGTCTTTGTGCGTGCTAGGCAAGCACTCTACCACCAGGCCAAACTCCCAGCCCCTCTTCCTTAACTTCTGAAGACAGATAATTGCTTTTAGTTATTTTACAAGGTGGAGTAAACACTAGTCAAAGTATTCAAAGGTTACACTGAATATGATTAGGGATCAAACCATTCTCTCTCTCTCTTCCTCTCTCTTTTAGGTTAATCATTTCTGGATGGTTTTCAAATAACAGATGTTTTACATGGAAGGAAAATTCCAGGCAGGTCTCTCTTGTGAGGAAGGATGCCAAAACCTCCAATACTGTATCAGTAAACAGGAACCAGCAAGACATCAAGGGAGAGCACAGGTTAAGGAGAGCACGTGGGTCGGGCCCTGGCCCCGGAGGCCCAACGAAGACAGACACTCAGAGTGTGTGAGCACCACGAGGCTGGAGCCTTGACATGATGAGGTTTGTGAAAAGGAAAGAAGCCAGCATGATTATCAGCCCCAGAGAATGGCTCTGGGTGCTGTGAGAGATGCACACATGAGATATCGGGGGGCCACACCTTTCTACTTCTAGGTTGGCTGCTAAAGGTACGATGGTGCTAGAAGGGAGAATGAACTTGGGTAGGCGTTGTCTTTCCCGTGCAGCCCACAAAGGGCATGCTGCCAGCTGCTGAATGGGCAGCCAGAGGCCACAGTCCTTTAGTCCCGAATGGAGATTATCAGGTACAGGGCAAGGCCAAGGATAAATTGATGTGCTGCGGGCCGGGAGTTTTTGTCCTAGTGGTAGAATGCTTGCAGCATGCATGAAGACCTGGTTTGATTCCTTGGTACCACATACATAGAAAAAACCTGGAAGTGGTACTGTGGCTCAAGTGGTTGAGTTCTAGCCTTGAGAAAGCCCAAGGACAGTGCTCAGGCCCTGAGTTCAAGCCCTAGGACTGGCAAAAAAAAAAACTTGATGAGCTACTTTTAGATTATGCTCATGTATTATTTCCTCAGACAAGATGAGAGTAAGCCGAAGGTGGGAGCTTTCTGAATCCTTCTATATACCCCAAAGACAATAGCCAAACAAAACAGGCAGGATGACGGGGTACTCAGAAGCCATATCTAGACCACAGTAAAATGGTTTTCCTATCCAGCAGAGAGGTCTAGCTCGTACAGCTCGTCAGAAACCTCCCAGCAGCTCATGTGCTAGGACAATCAGTTCCATTTGCCAAGACTTTAAATGATCCCCAGTCAATCAAGGCCTGCAGGGCCCTGTGTGTCAGGGCCCACACAGCCTTTTTCCTATTGCAGCCTCTCATCAAAATGACAAACTACGGGGACCAGGAGTGTGGCCTCTAGTGGTAGAGTGCTTATCTAGCATGCATGAAGACCCGGGTTCAATTCCTTAGTACCACATACATAGCAAAGCCAGAAGTGGACCAGGTGTGGTGGCTCACGCCTGTAAGCCTAGCTATTCAGGAGGCTGAGATCTGACGATCAAGGTTCAAAACCAGCCTGGGCACTAAAGACGGAGAGACTCTTATTTCCAACTAACCACTAGAAACCTGAAAGTGGCACTGTGGCTCAGGAAAGAAAGAAGAGTGCAATTTCATTTCAATGGATTCAGTAAAGGTATCTGATCAAAATCTAACACTCCTTTATATATATATATATATATATATATATATATATATATATATATATATATATTTTTTTTTTTTTTTTTTTTACCAGTTCTGTTCTTGAGCTTTCTCTACCACTTGAGCCACAGCACCACTTCTGGCTTTTTTTTTTTTTTTTTTTTTTAAAATATGTGGTACCAGGGAATTGAATCTGGGTCTTTGTGCATGCGAGGCAAGCATTCTACCACTAGGCCAAACTCCTGGCCCCTCCTTTATAATTTTTTTTTTTTTCCAGTCCTGGGCTTGCGCTCAGGGCCTGAGCACTGTCCTTGGACTTTCTCAAGGCTAGCACTCTACCACTTGAGCCTCAGCACCACTTCCGGCTTTTTGCTATGTATGTGGGTACCAAGGAATCGAACCTGGGTCTTCATGCATGCTAGGCAAGCACTTTAACCACTAGGCCAAACTCCCGGCCCCTCCTTTATAATTTTTATAAAATCTTTTTTTTAAAAAGCAAACTAGGTGGGCCGGGAGTTTGGCCTAGTGGTAGAGTGCTTGCCTAGCATGCACAAGGACCCGGGTTCGATTCCTTGGTACCACATGCATAGAAAAAAGCTGGAAGTGGTGCTGAGGCTCAAGTGGTAGAGAAAGCTCAAGAACAGAACTGGTAGAGCTCTAACCTTGAGAAAGTCCAAGGAGAGTACTCAGACCCTGAGCTAAAAGTCCAGGACTGGCAAAAAAAAAAAATAAATAAAAAGCAAACTAGGAATAGAAAAGAACTTGCTTAATGGGATAACATCAAAGACTACCATCGTTCTTAGTAAAATACTTTAAAGCACTCTCTCCCACCGCCACCAAGCTTAAGAATGAGACAAAGATAGGAATACTCGCCAGTGCTATACAGCAAGAGAAAGAACGGAGAGTCATCTCCTTTATCCAGACCCAGTTACCTGGACACCTCAGCCATCTGAAACCAAGCTGAGACCTAGAAGACTGACACTCTTGTGAAGCATTCTGGGAGGTTTGTGGGCAGCCAAAATGCCACAAGGTCTGTATCACTCCCGCAAAGACCTCATCCCTAGGCTACAGATAATGCAAACAAGCTTGTCTATTTTCCAAGCCTACTCACCACAGTAGGCATGGCAACAGAGCTTCCCATGCTAAACCAGCCTAATACAGCACAGGGCATAGAACACCCATAAAAAGCAGATATGTGAGTTCCAGTGCTTTTGCACTTACAAAGCACATATAAAGGAGGTGAGCCATGGCCTATACCTTGAGAGCTCTGGAATAGGAGGAAAAAGAAGAACAGGCTCCAGTGGCTCACGCTAGTAACTCTTAATGCTGAGGTCTGAGGATCATGGTTCGAAGCCAGCCAGGAAAAGTCTGAAACTCTGATCTCCAATTAACCACCCAAGAGCTGGCAGTGGAATTGTGGCTTATGTGGAGAGCCAGCCTTGAATGAGAAAGCTCAGGGATAGTTCCCTGAGTTCGAGTTCCAGTCCTGGTATGCATGTGCGCGCACACACAACACACACGACTACAAATAATGAGGCCTATATGCTATGTCTGGCGACAACGCTAACAAAAGACTGTCATTGCAGACGCAGAGCGGCCTTCCTTAGAAGTGGGACAGATGACTGGAGGTGGAAGTGTCTTCCACCCCGGGCACTACTGCGATGAGCAGGGATAGTGCCCAGGTTCTAATGGTTTATCTCAAATCACCTGGATCTGCAATTAAAATGTACAAAAATAGAACTAAAAGCTCTTGCAAGACATTACTGTAGACACATGTACGCATACTAGACTTGAAAGTCCAATCCCTGCCTTTAAGATTCTGAAAAGTTTGTTTTGTTGTTGCTGTTTTTAAGCATGTATTTCAAATGAATGTTCTGGAAACAAGTGAAAAGATTAGTCTGAGTTGTTTTCTCAACTGTAGAGGTACAAGATAGATCTACCTTCCCCACAGATTCAAGTGATAAGTCAAGCTGCTAAAATGCCTGCACCACCTCTGGTAAACACACTTCAGATAGATAGATCAAAGCCACATGCTCACAGCTGTTAATCTGCTTTAGATTTAGTAAAAACAAAACAGAAAAGCTCTACCTATAACAGACTAACAGATGTTATTTGCAATTTCCTAACATTCTATGATGATCAAATAAGAGTAAATGCATTCAGAATTTCATTTTTAAAAACAGAAATTAGGTTTATTTGGAATAGCTATCTTGAATGACTCTTATTCATTTTTATCTTTGGGGAATGCATGACGAGAGGCATGCCAGCTTCCCTCATATATATATATATGTCTATATATGTATATATAAAGACACTCTTCATACAAATTTCAGACTAAGACTCTTCACTGCATTCACACTGACTCTGGAGCTCTCAGCAGAGAGGTCTTCGGAAATAATAATAATAAAAAAAAAATTACTTCTTTTTTTCCCTTTCCAGTAAGAGAACTGAAAAATAAGAACTTTAGTTCTAAGTGTTAAAAGCAAAGTTTAAATATTAGAAAAATAGGAGAGTACTTCAAAACACATGCCTGAGGGGAGAGACGGCCCTGGTGGCAGGCTCCGTCTCTGGCGTGCTTCTCAGGCGTCAGTCTTCAGATTCGTATCTGGAATGGAGATGAAGAGCACAGACCTGAGGTTTTTGGTCACTGCTTTCTTAGTAGCTGTCAGCTAAGTTTTCCTGACCATGGCTAGTGATTAACCAGTCCTGCTGCAGGGTACCACTCCCTCCCTCCACTGGCTCACTGCTGTGGAGCTGGGTAAGTTGAGTTACGATGGGACTCAGCTCTGCGCTCAGCTCTCTGTTCAGCAGTAAAGAGCCAAGAAGGCTTAGTACCACTCTCAAGAGTTAAGAGGCAGTGAGGCTCCTTCTGTGAACCAAAGCCGACACTGAATTCACTTTCTGGCCAAGCGCTAGTGCCTCACGCCTGGAATCCTAGCAACTCAGGAGGCTGATATCTGTGGACTGAGCTTTGACGCCAATCCAGGCAGGAAAGTCCATGAGACTCTAATCTCCAATGAGTTAACAACAACAACAAAAAGACAGGTGGAGCTGTGGCTCAAGAGGTAGAATACTAACCCGGAGTAAAAAAGCTCAATGACAGCAAAGTTCAAGTCCTAGTACTGGCATGCATGCATGCATACACACACACATAAAAAAAAAAAACAAAAAAAACCTAAAACTTTCCTTCCCTGTAACTACGATAAAGGAAAAGGGCTGGATGAATTTCTAGGCAAAACCACTGATGACAAAGCTAACCCTGATTGGTAGATGACACTGAGTGGGCGGGCACCATACAGGACAAGTGTCTGGAGTGGCCTGGCCTGCTGCTGCTTCCATGTCTTTCCTGCTGAGTTACTCCACTGCAAGAAGCCCAGCACAGTGAGATGACTCTAGCCCATGGTGGGCTGTGCAGTGAGGCCAGGCTGAGGGCCCCTGCATCCCTCCCACAGAAGCCCCTGAGCTAAGGGAAGGCCACCTGCCCAGGAGCTTGCCCTTTGGATGCAGGTGGGGTGAGGGCAGGGGGGCAGCGGCTTCCTTACTTTGCCAGTCGCTTCCTCAGGTCTTTGATCTGGTCGTTCTTCTTGGTAAGAATCTCTTTCATGTTTCGATAGGCTGCCGTTTGTTGAAATTTCTTCTCTAATTCCTGTGCAGGAAAAAAAAGCCAGCTATTACTACAGATGGTTAAGGAGAGAATAATCAATGTGAGCTTAGGGCTTGAATACTGGGTCTGGCATCTACCACTCTGAGCCACAGCGCCACTTCCAGTTTTTTTCTGGGGGTTCATTGGAGATAAGAGTCTCACAGACTTTCGTGCCCAGGCTGGCTTTGAACCTCGATCATCAGATCTCAGCCTACTGAGTAGCTAGCAGGAGAGGCGAGAGCCACCACACCCAGCATAAAAAGTATCAGTCTCAGGTTAGGAGTGTGGCCTAGTGCTAGAGTGCTTACCTAGCATGTACAATGCCCTGGGTTCGATTCCTCAATACCACAAACACAGAAAAAGCCGGAAGTGGTGCTGTGGCTGTGGCTCAAGTGGTAGAGCTCTAGCCTTGAGAAAGCCCAAGGACAGTGCTCAGGCCCTGAGTTCAAGCTCCAGAACTGGCCAAAAAAAAAAAATCTGAATATTTAAAAATATTATTTCTAATGAGAAGCCAATAACATTGTAATACTTTCACATAACACGTCACAGACATGAGAAAACTGCATGAAATCCTACTAAGCTAATATATATATATATATATTGCATGTGCGTACACACGTGTACACACACACACACACACACACACACACACACACACGTGTGATACTATAGTTATTCGTCCTCACTCAGTGGTTAATCTACCAACAGTGCCTGTAGTAAACCAACTTTCAGGTAAAATAAGCACAATCTTTTTCTAAATCCCAAAGCAGTAATACTGTTTTAGGAAGGAAAATTTATATATATTTGTAATTTAGAGGTTGAATTCAGAGCCTCCAGCCTGCTAGGCAGGTGTTCTACTACTTGAGCCACAATCCCAATCTTTTTCACTTTAGTTGTTTTATGGATAGTCTCAAATTTTTGTCTAGAACTATCCTGGGGCAGGAACTTACAAAGGAATTTCTGAAATTAAATTTTAGCACCCTACAGTAAATAGATGAGGAAGAAGAATAAAGATATTCCTTTCTGTACATACACTGTTAAGGTAATAAAACAGAGTGATAGATAAGCACAATAATAGATACATAAAATTTACTTCTCATCCCTAGGAGTTTAATTCTCAAAGTGAAAAATTTAGCTCTTTTCATAGTTCATATAAGACACACAAAAAAATGTCTAGACAAAAAAGAAAAGCAATATGCTTCCCTCCCACCTGTGACCAGCTGAGGAGGACGGAGCAGAAGAGCACAGGCACAGGGGAGAGAGGCAGGGCAGGGATGCGATGCAGGGGTGCTGCAGTATGGAGGTGCAGGGTGGGGTGCAGGACAGAGGCCCCCCACAAGGAGCAGCTCCCTAGGACAGGGCCGCAGATGGCGAGCCAGCCTCTTACCCACAATTCATGACCAAGGACAGAAGCTCGCTGGTGCCCAGAGAGGCATCATTCCCAGAAGCCTAAGAACCGCCCCTCCCCCCCAGCACGCCCTCCATCACCTGAGTCCCTCGGGACTGAGGGCAGCAGCTAGGGGGACCCCAACACACATGGCTGGTCCTCAGGCCTCACCTTCTCCGCCATGCTCAGCTGCTCCTGCACCCGGAGGAGGTCATGCTTGGCAGTGGCCAGGTTCTCCTCCAGGGACTTCTGGTTTTCTGTCTTGTCACTGAGGGTCTTCTGGAACTCACTCTTTAAAGCTGCCACTGTGTTTTCCAAGTCACTCAGGTCTTGGGACTTTGTGAGGTCCTGTGAAAAAGAATCATCATGACTTCCTGTCGGGATCTTGAATGTTGTTTGACAACGGCTCTGTGGGTGCATGCAGCCAGGCTGGACAGCGTCACCAGTAGGCCCGGGTAAGGGCAGCCCAAGGGGTCCTGACTTGCACAGAGCAAATACTCAGCAGTCACTGACTTCTAAACTTTTCCAGGAAATGGGACTTCTGAGCTGCTTGCGTTCCAGTCCTCAAGGAATGGAGCAGAGGTGTCAACATTTGCACACCAGAGTTGGGATCGAAATGTGGTTTCCATTTTTTTTTTTTTTTTGCCAGTCCTGAGTCTTGAACTCAGGGCCTGAGCACTGTTCTTGGACTTTCTCAAGGCTAGAGCTCTACCACTTGAGCCACAGCACCACTTCTGGCTTTTTCTATGTATGTGGTACCAAGGAATTGAACCCAGGTCTTTGTGCATGCTAGATAAGCACTCTACCACTAGGCCAAACTCTCTGCCTGAGATTGTTTTTTACAGAAATGAGTGATGGTCTTCCCCTCACCTTTCCCCTTTCCCAGGCCAATGCGCCCCAATAAAGGATAGGAAACAGGGTAGAGGGATGGGGTAAGATAAAAAGTGAGTTGGATTTAATTGTCAACTTATGATTTCTTTCCACTTAGAAGAGGTGAAATAGCTGAAACTTCAATTCACCTGCTTATCTCCTTGGTCAAGTTTTAAGTCTTGCAGTGCCTTTTCTAGATTTGACTTCTCATCCAGTGCATTCATAGCCTGCAACCAAGTTTAAAGAGAGCACACTTGTACTTAATACTGAAGCGATGCCTTTGCTAATTTTGTAAAAGGAGTTCTCAGTTACCTGTATTTCAATGGTTTGCAGCCTTGATTTCAATCTCTCATTCTCTTCCTGAAGTCGCGAAATTTCCTTTGTGAGAAAATTCAAGTTTCATTATTGTAATCCAGAATACAACACTTGAAATTATTTTATTTCAGAATTTACTTATAATTACAACAAATGCTCAAAAGAAAATAAAAAACACACCACATACGCTGGTCAGTGGCACTGTCCTTGGGTTTTCTCAAGGCTAGCACTCTGCCACTAGAGCCACAGCACCACTTCCAGCTTTTTCTGTGTACGGGGTACTGAGGAATTGAACCCCGGGTCTTCATGCATGCTAGGCAAGCACTCTACCATTAGGCCAAACTCCCAGCCTCGTGGATTCTGATAATTTTTCTAAACTTAAAGAATCCCCCATTATCATTACAGATCACAAATTCAAATGCACATCAATAAACATGGTCCAAAAACTCAGTCTTCATGGTGTCATGGAAAGAGGTTAAGAAGGCAAGCACGCCCTCTTCTGGTCTGCTGGGCAGCTCACGTCAAACTCTGCTGCAGACTTAACCACCTTCTTCTATCCATGCCTATCTGAGTAGGAGGAATTAGAACTTTAAAAGAATAATGTGAGGCTGGGAAGGTGTCTTGGTGGTAGAGTGCTTGCCTAGCATGTATGAAGCCCTGGCTTCGATTCCTCAGTACCGAATACAAAGAAAAAGCCACAAATAGCATGATGGCTCAAGTGGTAGAGTGCTGGCCTTAGGCAAGAAGAAGCTCAGGCAGAGTGCGCAGGCCCCGAGGTCATCAAGCCCTAGGACTGGCAAAAACAAAAGGAAAAATGATCACCTTACCTTGTTGAGGAGTTCTGTTGTCCCGCCTTCATTGAGTGGAACAAGTTTTGGCTTCGTGATGTCTATGATGGGCTGAAAGGAGATGAACCCAAGTTGTGGTCACCTGAGTGAATCATGTGTAATCATCACGCATGTGCACATTTAAAGTGGAATAGGACACGAGGACACGCCCAGCCCCGGTACCCATGTTCCCACAGCTTTTAAATACAAATGGAGGAGGAGGAGGACGAGGGAAGAAGGAAGGAAGAGACAGAGAGGAAGCAACAGAGATCAAACTTGCAATACTGCTGAGGATTTAGGCTTATATTATAGATGAACAGTAATTTCAAGTGGATATTCTGACCATTTTGTAGAAGGTATTAAAAATAAGAATCTATGCCCTCTGACCCAGAATCTTCTTACCCAGAAATATGCCCCAAAGGAAACAACAAAGTATTTCTTCTCTCTCCTCCTCCTCCCCCTCCTTCGACATCCTAGGATTTGAACCCTTGTGCCTGGGTGCTGTCCCTGAGCTGCTTTTGCACAAGGCTAGTACTGTACCACCTATGCCATTTCTAGCTTTTTTTTTTTTTTGAGTAGTAGACTGGTGAGAAGAGGCTCATAGCTTTTATTGCCTGGGCTGGCTTCAAATTGCCATCCTCAGATCTCAGCCTTCTGAATAGCTAGGATTATAAGTGTGAGCCATTGGCACACGCTCATCAGGAAGCATTTCCACGTGTGTGTGTGTTCAACTTAGCAGTGTTCAAGGTCTTGACAACGGAGATGGTTTATAGTGCACCTATGAAATGAAAAGCTAAGTGGTCATCATACAGAAAGAGACAAGTTATATTACTGCTTCCATGTGACCTTGGATAACCTGCTCAAGGTCATGAAGCTGGGGAACAACAGAGCTAAGATTTAAATTGGGTCTGCCTCCCTCCGAAGCCTGTGCTGTGCATCAGCTGAGTTTTATTGCTGGGGTTGAGAATGGACTACAGGGGGAGGAAGAGAAAGAAAGGAGGAGAGATAATAGACAAAATAGTTTTTTTTGGAAGTGGTGCTGTGGCTCAAGAGGTAGAGCATACTAGCCTTGAGCTGAAGAGCTCAGGACAATGGCCAGGCCCAGAGTTTAAGCCCCATGACTGATCAAAAAAAAAAAAAAAAGTTTTTAACAGTTACTTCCAAACATCTTTTGCCTCAGAAATCTCACAGGCAGTTCTGTGAGTTCTACTCTCAACTTGAAAGTTCTCAGCTGCCCTCCAAATGTCTAAGGACCTTGAACATTTTAAATACTGGCTATTAAGAAGAGAGATGGGTCGGGTGTGGTGGCTCACACCTGTAATCCTAGCTACTCAAGAGGCTGAGATCTGAGGATCAAGGTTCAAAGCCAGCCCAGGCACAAAAGGACCTGAGACTCATCTCCAATTAACCTCTAGAAAACGGGAAGTGGGGCTTGGCTCAAGGGTAGGGCAGTAGCCTTGAGTTGAAGAGCACAGGAACAGCACACAGGCCAAGGTCAAGCCCCATGAACCACACACACACACACAAAAAAAAGAAAAAAAAAAAAGAAAAGAAGAAGAGAGATGGGCTGAGGGGACCGAAAATTACCTTTTTATTTGAAGATGTAAATTCTGCTTTCTCAAATTCTGCGACTTGTTCTAATAATTCTCTTGAGGATAAAAGCAAACAAACAAGAATATTCACTTTAATATATTTAAGTGGAACAAAAGTAATACAAATTACTGGAACCAAACTATCACAGACTAAAGACCACAAATTAGACCACACTTCCCCTCCCCCACCCCAGTCCTGGCGCTTGAACTCAGGGCTTGGGCACTGTCCTTGGGCTTTCTCAAGACTAGCACTCTACCACTTGAGCCACAGCACCACTTCCAGCTTTTTCCATACTCCTGGCTCCTTAGACCAAACTTTACAATATCAAAAGTAAGTAACAGGGCCAGGTGCCTGTAATCCTAACTGCTCAGGAGGCTGAGATCTGAGGATCACAGTTCAAAGCCAGCCTCGGTAGAAAACGCTCAAGTGGCAGAGCTCTAGCCTTGAGCAAAAGTGTTCAAGGATAGTGCCCAGGGCCTGAGATCAAGCCCCGGGACTGGCAAAAGAAAGGAAAGAAAGAGAGAGAGAGAGAAATTCATGTCTCCAATTAACCACTCAAAAACCAGAAGTAGTGCTATGGCTCAAGTGGTAGAGTATTAGCCTTAAGCACAAAGAGGCTCAAGGACAGCAACCAGGCCCTGAGTTCAAGCCACACAACTGACAACAACAAAAAAAGTAAGAGTTTCCCGGCACAGTGGCTCACGCCTAGCTACTCAGGAGGCTGAGATCTGAGGTTCGTGGTTCAAAGTCAAAGCCAGCTTAGGCACTGAAGTCCATGAGACTCTTATCTCCAATTAACCACTAGAAAACTGGAAGTGGGGGCTGGGAGTTTGGCCTAGTGGTTAAAGTGCTTGCCTAGCATGCACAAAGACCCGGGTTCAATTCCTCGGTACCACATACAAAAAAGCCGGAAGTGGTGCTGAGGCTCAAGTGGTAGAGCTCTAGCCTTTAGAAAGTCCAAGGACAGTGCTCAGACCCTGAGCTCAAGCCCAGGACTGGCAAACAAAAACAAAAACAAAAACAAAAACTGGAAGTGGCACTGTTGCTCAGGTGGTAGAGTGCTAGTCTTGAGCTGACGGGCTCAGGGATGGTGCCCAGGCCCAGAGTTCAGGTCCCACAAGCAACAACAAAAAAAAAGTAAGAATTACAAGTGGTTGAGGAGCAAATGGGTTCATTAGATGTGAGTCCATTAAATTTGAATCAGTCTTAGCACTTTGTGTTGTGTAACTGGGGTCAAACCCAGTTACTCAGGGCTTCAAGCTTGGTGAGTAGGCAGTATACCAAACCACTTGAGCCACTCTGCCAGCCCTTTTTTACACTGGAGATATCTATCTGTATATCTATAGATATCGATATATATTTTTTTTCCTCCCCAGTCCCGGAGCTTGAACTCAGGGCCTAGACACTGATCTTGGATACTTTTTGCTCAGGGCTAGTGCTCTGCCACTTGAGTCACAGTGTCACTTCCAGCTTTTTCTGTATTATGTGGTACCTAGAAATCGAACCCAGGAATTCATGCATGCTAGGCAAGCACTCTACCACTAGGCTATGCTTCTGGCCCTGTTGTGGATTTTTCTTCACTCAGGATTGAACTCAGGGACTGAGTGCTACTGTCCTGTAGCTTTTTCTCTCAAGGATGGCATTCTACTACCATTAAATCAACACCTTCCCTTCTAGTTTTTTGCTGGTTAATTGGGTAAAGAATCTCCTGGACTTTCCTGCTCAGCCTCTTGAGCAGCCAGGATTACAGCTCATAGCCCACAGGCTCATAGCCCAGACAATAGGCCTTTTCTTACAGGCAGTTCTAACTTTGCTTTTACTATTGTTTTTATTTTTTATTTTTTTATTTTTTGCCAGTCCTGGGCTTGAGCTCAGGGTCTGAGCACTGTCCTTGGACTTTCTCAAGGCTAGAGCTCTACCACTTGAACCTCAGCACCACTTCCGGCTTTTTTCTATATATGTGGTACCAAGGAATCGAACCCGGGTCTTCATGCATGCTAGGCAAGCACTTTAACCACTAGGCCAAACTCCCGGCCCTTACTATTGTTTTTAAAATTAAATGTGTTCCCCAATAGTTGCGCTCATAGTTTGTATTTTAAAGATAAAAATATGATTTGTAAATGAAATAACTTAGAAATAAGCTTGTAGTGCTATGTGTCTGAACTGATGGCACTTATTGTATAGGAATTAATTGTTTACCTGTTACATATTACATAGTCTTTATTTCTTAGCTGATTATAAAGACTGACTATAATACTGTTCATGGTAATAAGAGCTGCTATAAGGAATCAATGGCGCTTGAATGCAACTTCCTATGTCTTAGAGGCTTTTTAAAAGTATGTTGAAACTGGGCTGGGATGTAGCTCAGTGGCAAAGCGCTTGCCTAGGAAGTGCAACGTCCTGGGTTCGATCCCCAGTGCCAAAAAAGAAAAGACAAAAAAAAAAAATACAGTTAAAAAAAAAACAACCAACAAAAAGTATGTTGAAACTGGCCGCTGGTAACTCCTATCTACTTAAAAGGCTGAAATCTAAGATCTCAGCTTGAAGCCAGCCCAGATAAGAAAGTCTGAGACACTTATTTCCAAATAACTAAAAAAGCAAAACAAACAAAAAAACGCCAGAAGTGAAGTTGCGGCTCAAGTGACCGAGCATTAGCTTTGAGCGGGGAAAAAAAAAAAAGCTAAGTGACGGATCCAGACCCTGAGTTCAAGACCAGGACACAGGGACCAACAGACACACACACACGCACACACACACACACACACACACATTGAATGGTGCCTAAAGGACCTCTCAGTGATCTGAATACCTTGTGTCATGCACTAGCGCGCACGCGCGCGCGCTCTCTCTCTCTCTCTCTCTCTCTCTCTCTCTCTCTCTCTCTCTCTCGTTTTGGTCAGTCATGAGCTGACTTGAACTCTGGGGCCCGGGCACTGTCCCTGAGCCTGAGCTCTTCAGCTCAACGTTACCGTGCTACCACTTGAACCACAGCCCCACTCAGGTTCCAGGGTAGTTACTTGGAGATAAGAGTCTCGTGGACTTCTGTGCCTGGGCTGGCTTTGAACCTTGGTCCTCAGATCTCAGCCTCCTGAGTAACTAGGATTACAGGCGTGAGCCACCAGTGCCTGGCTATGCACTAACTCTTAAGATTATGATTGGGGGGCTGGGAATGTGACCCTGTGGTAGAGTGCTTGCCTAGCATACATGAAGCTCTGGGTTCGATTTCCAATGTACCACATAAAACAGAAAAAGCCAGAAGTGGTACTATGACTCAAATGAGTGCTGGCCTTGAGCAGAGAGAGGTTCAGGGATACAGCCCAAAGCTCAGAGTTCAAGCCTCAGGACACACACACACATACAAAGATAAAAACCAAAATTAAATAAATAAATGGGACCTTTCTTGTCTCCACTGCGGGTACAGACTCTCTTACCTGTTTTCTAGCTCGGAGATGTCTGTCTGGAGCTTGAGATACCACTTCTCAGCCTGCGCAAACAGCTGCCGCAGCAGCAGCACGTTGGTGTGGGCAGTGTTGATAAGCTCAGACTCCACCTCGCTGTGGACCACAATCTGCAGCCCGTTCAGGATTTCCAAGACTTCGTCCACGGTGAAGGTTTCTTCCACCAGCCTGGGGAAACCAAGTGGAACCCCAACTTCTACAGGGAAAGCTGCCTTTTTTTTTTTTTTTTGCCAGTCCTGGGCTTGAGCTCAGGGCCTGGGCACTGTCCTTGGACTTTCTCAAGGCTAGAGCTCTACCACTTGAGCCTCAGCACCACTTCCGGCTTTTTTCTATGTATGTGGTACCGAGGAATCGAACCCGGGTCTTCATGCATGCTAGGCAAGCACCTTAACCACTAGGCCAAACTCCCGGCCCATGGAAAGTTGCCTTTTATCCCAATTCTACCCCCCGTTCCTGACCTCGAGAAGATGAAGGGATTACAGGCAAAAAGTTCTCCAAGAACGGTCTGCTTTGTCAATAAAGCAGATGGGAAAGAAATTAAGGTCAACGTTCATCTTTATTAAACGGACTAAATTGCAACACATTCTTCAAACGCGCATGTTGAGAAACATTCCCCTATAGTTAAAGAATGTTTAAATTTTTACCTATTTTCTTCATTTTTCAGGAAGAATTTTTAGATGAATCTCCTAAATTTGTCTGTCACATTTAATAACTTTTAAGTCACCATGAAACAGTTTCACCTTTTTGTTCCCCCTATTATTTCTGTGGCATTTTACTAGTTATCTGAATGATGCATATGTTGGTAAAGACCTGTGAGAGATAAACACTAAACAGTGTTCAAAACACACCTCTCCTACACACAAAAAAGACCACCGTCAACAACAACAGCATTGTAAATCTACTTGTAGTTGGGTGATGTGACTCACACCTCTAATCCCAGCCCTTAGATCATCATCTTAGAAATGGATTGTTACAACTTCTGACCTGACATCTCCGTTCTGGCTACCAGAAAGGATCCACGTTCTTATTTGGTTTCCTAAAACTTCCCTGAAACCTGGGAGCTGATGGCAAATGTAATCTTAGTTACTCAGAAGGCAGAGTGCAAGCTGAGGATCACAGTTTTGAAACCAGCCAGAGCAGAAAAGTTCATATACCTCTCTCTCTCCTCTCTCTCTTTCCCTTCCCCCCCCCCCTCTCTCTCTCTCTCTCTCTCTCTCTCTCTCTCTCTCTCTCTCTCTCTCTCTCTCTCTCTCTTTTTTCCAGTCATGGCTGAGGATCACAGTTTTGAAACCAGCCAGGGCAGGAAAGTTCATATACTCCTCTCTCTCTCTCTCTCTTTTTCCCAGTCCTGGGTTTGAGCTCAGGGCCGAGCACTGTTCTTGGACTTTCTCAAGGCTAGAGCTCTACCACTTGAGCCTTAGCACCACTTCTGGCTTTTTTGTATGTATGTGGTACTGAGGAATTGAACCCGGGCCTTTGTACATGCTAGGCAAACACTCTACCACTAGGCCAAACTCCCAGCCCCTCTTCTCTCTTATGAACTACCAAAAAGCAAGAAATGGAGCTGTGTCTCAAGTGGTCTTAGAACGCAAGAATAGCTCAAAAGAAGCTTAAGGACAGGACAGTGCCTCGGCCCTGAAGTCAAGCCCTAAGACCAGCACCAAGAAAGAGAGAAAGAGAGAGAGAGAAAGAAAGAAAGAAAGAAAGAAAGAAAGAATTAATTCACTAATACCTGCTCTCCTTGAGGTCTTGGAAGCAGGAATCTACAGTTTTGAGTCTCAAGCCTCTCTTTGAACGTGCAAAACGCATATAATTGATAACTTCATTTTGATGGTGTTCATTTACACCCAACTCTGCCTGAAAAAGAAAAGTAATTTGTTAGTCATGAAAAACTGACTAAAAAATATCAGGAACAGGCCAGGAGTTTGGCCTAGTGGTTAAAGTGCTTGCCTAGCATGCACGAAGATTCCTCGGTACCACATACATAGCAAAAAAAAGTCGAAAGGGGTGCAGATATATATATATCTGGAACAACTAAGTGGCAGTGGCTCATGTCTTCAATCCTAGCTACTCATGAGGCTGAGACCTAAGGATTCCAGTTTGAAGTCACCCTGGGCAGGGAAGTCTATAAAACCCTATCTCAACTTAAGCCCACCAAAAGCCAGAATTACTCTGTAGAGGTCAATTAAGTTTGGGTTATGGAGTCACTTAATTCAGAAGCTTCTTTGTTGATCTTTTGTTGGATTGACTTGTCCTTTGGTGAGTTTATTTTACATGCTTGGAAGCAAACCCGTGATCACACTCATGCAAAGCTTAAGCTGTATCACTGAGCTTCAAATCTCAGCCCAACGGTCTTTTTTTTTTTTTTTTTTTTTAAAAAAGAAATGCCATAAATGGGGGAACTTGAGTTTTGTAAGATGAAGAAGCTGGGTACCGATGGCTCACTCCTGTAATCCTAACTACTCAGGAGGCTGAGATCTGAAGATCACCGTTCAAAGCCAGCCCACACATAAAAGTCTGTGAGACTCTCATTCCAGTGAATCACCAGAAAACCAGAAGAGGCGCTGTGGCCACTGCCATGAGGTCTCCATGTTTGGGTCCTGTGTTCTGTCTCCTGGCTGTTCTCTCATCCGCATGGCGTCCCATTGGAGCTAAACTGGCTTATTGGTATTATATCTGTTGTTTCTGTCATCTCTGGTCTGTTTCCTGTTCCCTGAATGTGTTTTCTGGTTGCTGGCATTTGAGACACAAGGTCACCATGCAGTCACTGGTCTTTTTTTTTTTTTTCTTTTCCCCAATCCTGGTTTGAACTCAGGGCCTGAGCGGTGTCCTTGGGCTTTTTCAAGACGAGTGCATTACACTTGAGACCCAGCACCACTTCCAGTTTTTTTTTTTCTATGTATGTGGTACCAAGGAATCGAACCCGGGGCAGGACCCGCAATGGTCTGGGGAGGGCCGTGTGCGCAGGCGCCGGTGGAGAGGCGAAGGCGGCCCGGGGTGCGCATGCGCCAACGACGTCCTCCTCTCCCCCCCCCCCCCCACGCCGACGCGGCCGTCGCCTCCTCACCCGCCGCACGCCGCCAGGCTCGGCCGGCGCGAGGGTCGTCGGGTCTCGCAGGGATCCGGGCCGAGGTGTCCCCGGAGCTTCCGCGGCCCGGCTCGGCGTCTCTTCCTCGGACCCAGGCCCGCCATCACTCACCCACCGGCCATGGCGTGAGGGGGGGACCTTGAGGAGACGACGCCAACGGCCCTGGCTGTACTCACCATGGCGGCGGCGAGGAGGCCGGAGCCGAAGCCAGCGCCGGCGAGAGCGACCAGGTTCGGAGTTTGCCAACCGTCTTGAAGTGATTGAACCTCACGTTGGTCGGGACCGAAAATGGTCGAAGGGAATGGGAGGTTGTTGAGAAGCCTCCGGTTGCTAATGGGAACGGAGGCACGAGGACCCACCTCTTCCCCCCCCCCACCCCCGCGCCCTTTTACGGACGCTGATTGGTCCGTGCGCATCACGCGGCAAGGAAGCGTCTGGGATCCGGGCTAGTTCCGCGTGCCCATTGGCCCGCGTTCCCCCGGATGTCCCGCCTCTCGGCGCCACGTTGACCGTGCGGCCTGGCCGCCGTTGCCCTTAGTAACGGAGGAGGCGGGGCCGCCTGACATTTCCCCAGTGCGCACGCGCGCTTCGGGGGGGGGCGTGGCCCAGCTTCTGGGGTTCCTTAACCGCCTAGGGCTTCCTCTTGGGCTGTGTGATCTTTTGAGGACGAATTTCAGAGTATTGCTTCTTTTTTTAAATACAATTTTATTTTTTTTATTAAAGAATTTATTCACATTGATTTTTACATCATATTTCAGATGATTTTTTACATCATATTTCAGATGATTTTTACATCACATTTCAAATGACGGTGTTTCGCAAACAAGGATTCAAGAAGGGAATCTGAATATACAACCACTGGCACTTAGATTTTAGAACATCATTAAAATTAGGCTGCGGGTTTGTATGTCATAGATGCATATTAATCCATGTAATAAAATATCACGTCTCTAGAGTCATAAATGTCTAGTTCTTTTTAAGATGCTGCACAGACGGGTTGTTGTTTTCTACCGTGGTTGCTGTTAAGTAGCTGTGCAAAGGGGATTCCATTCCCTAAATCAGGCTTGCTGGGTCAATATCACTCTTCTTCCATTGTTCTCCCCTATTTTCCCTCCCCTCCCTCCCCTCAAGTTACATAGTTCACTGAGAAGGAGCTTTAGACTTAACCGCCTCAATAATCCTAAGGTGGGGGCCCCATACACCCTTATTTTTCTCGCCACTTCGACATGTCTGAGACAGGTTTGACCAGTAAGCAGTCCGGCCTCTAGACAGCTTCAGCCATCCCTTTACTCTCTTCTCCACTTTTTTTTTTTTTCTCTTACAAATGCTGGCAAAAGTCTCTTAATTTAGTACCCCCTTTGCTTTTTACAATAACTGCAAAAACACGAGTTGGCTGAAAACATAGGGAATTTTTTTAAAAAAAAATGCTGGAATCATCAGAGAAGCTTGTTTGACAAATAACTTCTCCAGCCTCTCCCCCCCCCCCTCCTCTGGATCTCTGATTCATGAAGTCTAATTTGAATACTTAGAATCTGCAAATGTTACCTGGTCCAACCAGGAATCATCAAACCACGGTTGTAAGACATATGGGTCCTAGAAAAGTTGTTGGGGGAAGACATTATTTCAAAGACCAGAGACTCCATTTGAGTGAGTTTAGACTATTTGTGGGGGCTTATTTAGCCGGCTGGGAAAACAAACAGGTGATTAGTTAGCTAACAGGTAAGGCCAGTTTATTAGGCTGATGTGAGTCTGGGAGATTTAAAACAAGAGAGGACATTTAGTGTTAGCTGTCCATGGACAGAAAAGTTAATTGCAATTTTTTTTATTATTAAGGTGATATACAGAGGGGTTGCCATTTCCCAAGTCAGGTAATGAGTACGTTTCTTTTTGAACAGTGTCACCCATTCCTTTGTGCTCTCCCAGTTTTTCCCTCATGTCCCTTCACAGTAAATATTAATTTTAAGTGTTCAGAGACACTGAGGTATTGCCTGTCTTTGGGTTCCTTCCCTCAGAATATCCTCCTTTAGTCTTCATTTTTCCCCCCTTTTTTCTGGGGGGGGGGTGGTCATGGAGCTTGAACTCTGGACCTGGGCACTGGCCCCGAGGTGTTTCTCCCCGCTTCAAGGCTTTGAGCCCTGCACCACTTCAGGTTTTCTGGTGATTCATTGGAGATAAGTCTCCTGGATTTTGCTGCCATGGATGGCTTTGAACCCCCATCCTCAGATCTCAGCCCTGAGTAGCTAGGATTACAGATGTGAACCACTAGCCATATTGTGTGCAAATGTCTAGAATCCTGTATAATTTATCATGTGTTGGTGTATTTTAGTTCTAGTTTCCACATACAAGAGAAATGTGTGCCATTTATCTTTTGAAGCTTAACATGAGTCTAGGTCCATTTGTTCTTTGTAATGGCTGTGTAAAATTCCATTGCGTCTAAACACGTTTTTGTCTATTTTTTTCCCTCCACTCACCTATTGTAAGGCATCTGAACCGTTTCCAGAACTTGCAGTAATGCAGCAATGAATATGAATGTATTCTTTGCCATGTTCTGGCTGGTGGTGTTTTGAGTAGATGTCCAAGAATGATGTGGCTGGGTTTTAGGGAAGATACATGCTTTGTTTTTGTTTTTGTTTGTTTTTTTTTGAGGAACCTGCAGACCAGTTGTGTTAGTTTATATTCCCAGCAACAATGCAATAGAGTTCCTGTATCCTCACATTGCCGCCTGCATTTGTTGTTTGAATTTTTGAGGTTGGCCGTTTAACGGGGATGAGACGGAATCTCAAAGTTGTTTGATTTGTACTTCCTTTATGGTCACAGATGAGCATATCTTCATCTATTTGACATTATTATCTCTTTTTTTCTGAGAAGTCTCTCCTTAGCACCTTTGCCTATTTAAAAGTGATTGGTTTATTAGTTTTGGAGGTGGGGAGTTAATTTCTTGCACTCCTTGTATATTTTGGATACTAGGCCTTTGTGGGGTTAAACTGGTAAAGAGAGAAGAGTTATTATTATTGTAATTACTATTATTGGTTGAACTCAGGGCCTGAGCACTGTCCGTGGGCTTTCTCAAGGCTCTACCACTTGAGCCACAGCATCGCTTCCAGTTTTCTGGTGATTAACTGGAAATAAGAGTCTCACGGACTTTTCTGTGCCCCGGCTGGCTTTGAAATGCAGTCCTCACAACTCAGCTCCCTGAATAGCTAGGATTACAGGTAGAGCCACTGAGAAGACTCAGTTTTGATGTTGTTAGTGTTTGTTTTCGCTACTACAAATTGCAGTTTAAAATGAATCACAGTTGGGTGCATTCGAGCTCTCAAAAGGAATTGCAGACACCTGATTCTATCGACTTAGTGGTAAAAAGACCACTGAATCGGGATCAGCTGAGGTCTAAGACCTCAGACTGCTAAGTGAGAGCCTCTGAAGGGTGACTCTGTTGGCTAGAGGCAATTCAAAAAGCAAAAACAGATAGCATGTATGAACTATTCTTATACCGTGTGTGGAAACCAGATTCTGCTGTGAAACCAGAATCTGGTTTCAAGTTTTGTTTCTCTTCTTTCTTGCCCGGCATTTTGTTCTCAGTGCTAGTAACTTATGCAGAAAGCTTCCTAGTTATTCAGTTCTTTTCAAAGTAAAACTTTTGTTGCTAGAGCAAAGTGGTAGATGGAAGCCCAGCTCTACCCAACTTCACTTTTGGCCAGACTTTGTCCTCGATTGAAATCTGGGTAGAATCTCAGCTTCATTGCAAGATCCTTAAGGATCAGGCCTCTCAGCCTTCCCCCAGGACTTGTTCTCTTAAGTTCAGGTGAAACGTCCACTCAAGCACGTTTCTGTTCAGTGAGATCGTTGAACTTATTATAACAACCCCCTCTCATCAGTTAGTACTTTACTGTGACCTTACATAGAAGCATTCTATTCCAGTATTAAATTGTCGGGATATCCGATTCTTTCCACAGTTGTTGTGTTCACACACTCAACTTTACTAGGTGTTGTGGATGCAAGATAAAGAATTTTGTAGCTGTCAAAGGGCTCATATTGGCTGTGGGTTCGATTCCCAGCCTAACAAAACGATGATGATGAAGCAGATGAGGAAGAAAGAAAAAGAAATGGCTCATGCCTGTCCCCTTAGGAGGCTCAGATCTGAGGATCCCAGTTCAAAGCCAGTCTGCATGGACAAATCTGGGAGGCTCTTACCTCCCTTGAATCAGCAAAAAGGCAGAAGTGGAGCTATGGTTCAAGTGGTAGTGCAGCACTAGCCTGAGCAAAAAAAAAAAGCTAAGAGATAGTCCCAGGCCCTGAGTTCAAGTCCCAGTACTGGCACACATACACACAAGTGATTTCACAGAAGCTTTGATGACATGTAGAGAGTGTTGAGAAAATTAAGTGTGTTTTCCCACAGACAACCTCCTGTAACTGTCTCTAAGCTTATGGATGTTGGGGGAGGGGAGTCATATATATTGCCTGTATTTCCTTTGTGAAGATGTTTGTAATTTCGGGAGGTTTTTTTTTTTTGTCTTAAACTGCATCAGTCAGTTCTTTCTTTTCTATTTTTTTTATCTACTCTGTACCAGGGAGATAAGAAGATTCACTGTTTACCATTCTGCCCAGCAGAGTCGAATGTTGTTACACAAGCTGTCTAAATAGCGTCTGCAAATCAGGAACATGTCTTCTTTGCAGTCTCCAAGGGATGGATTTGGCTCAGGAGAGGGCCGAGAGCTTGTACTGCAGGTTGTTTCCTCGCTTGGGTCGCTCACCAAAGCAAACAATTCGAGCTGTGAGCTTTGTGGACCCATGCCTTTTTAAAATTTATGTGTGACACAATTTAAAAAAAAATGCGATGTATTTGGAGAGACTTGAAGGAAGGGACTCAGGACATTTTGTTGAACAACAAACAATTGTTATTGTTGAACAACAATCTTGGCTACCTCCTAAGCTGGGAAGTCAGGTCTCTAGGAGAATCACATGCAAGGGTTTATACTCAAGAAAGATGGTGCTTTCAGTGTAATTCTCCACAGTGGTTTTTCCCTCACTGTGGTGTATATACTGCTGGTCCACTGTTTTTCCTTCCCGTACGGCTTGCTGTTTTGGATGCCAGTATTGGGATTTGAACTCAGGGCTTGCTTGTTTTCACTTTAGTGCTCTGCCACTTGAGCCATGGTGTTAAACGCCTTATGGGCGTTATTTATTTATTTCTTTCTTTTTGTCCAAGCTGGCTTTGAACAGAGGTTTTCACAGTTCAGCCTCCCGGAGTAGCTAGGGTGACAGGCGTGAATCACTGGTACCCAGCTTGTTTGTGTCGTTGCTGTTGTTTTTATAAAGTTCCATGAATGGTCCACTAAAGGGCTGAGGCATGCATGGGAATGTACAAGCTCTTTCTCCTCTCCTTAACACACACACACACACACACACTGCTGTTGCAGTCACTTACTAA
Organism: Megascapheus bottae; assembly: GCF_031878675.1. NCBI lineage: Eukaryota > Metazoa > Chordata > Mammalia > Rodentia > Geomyidae > Megascapheus > Megascapheus bottae. The sequence continues at coordinate 9,684,854 of NC_143540.1, read as the reverse complement.
TCCCTCCCAGCCATGGGAAGGGAAGCTCGTGTTTCTTCCCTTGATTTGTCTCTTCCTCCTCCACTAACATCCAGGTCCACCTACTCAGTTACCTAGGTCTTGTCACCCATCCCAGAGGACCTGGCACCCCCTGTCATCCACCCCTTTGTCATATCCTGCTATTCTCTCGCAACTTGTAGCTCCATGACACCCACTTTGGGAATCTCCCTGCACCCCATTGCCCTCTCCTAGCCAGGAGCTGTTCCCTGGCATTGCCAGAGTCAAGACTCACAAATTCTCTTGTTCAGTTTTCCTTAACTCTTCTGTTCACCTCCTTGCCTCTGACTTGATTGTGACTTAGCTGTTATACCCCCAAGCTTTCTACTTTCTTATGTTCCCCCAGCCTCTTTCTGATCTCCTGTCAGAGTCTTCATACACCATCATCTAAGCACTGGAAATTGCTTATTTCTTCCCACACTCCCCTGTCACCATTATGAGCTCCGTTGTTTGTAACCTTAGCTAAATGTTTTTATTCTTGCTCCCAAACTGGAAACGTCACTGGACCATATTGGCTTCATGGACTGTTTTTGATTTTCTTTTCTTTTTTTTTTTTATAATGTCCTCTGGGCTTCATAGCTGCTTAGCTATTGTGAATCAGTCCCGTTCCACTTTTCCAAGTGACTATTTCTTCAAGTTTCCTACTATCCTATCCTTCATATATATATATTTTTCCCCCCAACATGACTTCCCTACTATTTTACTTTTTCTTATGCTGATACTAGGTCTTGAACTTAATCCTCTCACTTGGCTTCCCCTGTCCCCCCCCGCCCGCCTCCTACTTTTCTAGAAGCTTTAGGTCTCTTATATCCTTGAACTTCTGCTTAAAGCAAACTCCTTCATAAATTCCTTTATAAATGAGGTATTAACACCTAGCAGTGGCTTAAGACACAAGGAAAAGAACTTAAGTAACTCCAGGGGCCGGGAGTTTAGTCTAGTGGTAGAGTGCTTGCCTAGCATGCATGAAGACCGGGGTTCAATTCCTTAGTACCACATGCATAGAAAAGAACTGGGAGTGGTGCTGAGGCTCAAGTAGTAGAGCTCTAACCTTGAGAAAATCCAAGGACAGCGCTCAGGCCCTGAGCTCAAGCCCAGGACAAGCGAAAAAAAGAAAAAAATAACTCCAGCAGGAGGAAGAACTACCCTGCCTTTTTCTTTTTGGGCAATCTGGAACTTGCAATCAAAACCGAAAATGTACACACCCTTTGACCCATCAATTTGCCTACACTTCTAAGAATTTAAGAAAAACAAGGGTGCAAAGATGTGTGTGCAGATGTTTGCTGCAGATTTCTTGATGTGGTCGCCGTAAATGGCCCTCTCCTGGGGAACATCAATTATGGTGTGATACAAGTGCAAGCTTCTGCGGCTGGCCAAGAGAATTGAGGAAGAATCCACATGCACCTGCCAATAAATATGTCCATAAATAGACAGCACAGTGGAAAACCTGAGAATAGGAGTCAAGAAAACAAATTCAGAGGGTTGCAGAGCATACGTTCATTAAAGCATGAGAAGCGGTCACAGGGTGATAATGTCTGTAGATGGCTGCCATTTGAATGTATTTTGTAGCCCTGATGTTTCTAACTTCGTGACAGAAAGAGAAAAAAGTGAAATATTACATCCTTGTTGTATGGGATCATTGAAATCAAGGTTGCTTCTTCCTAAGACCCAGCACTCTGGTTCTCTCTCTTCCTTCTCTCTCTTTTCCCCTCTCTCCTCCCTCTCTTCCCTATCTCCCTTTTTTTCCCTTCTCTCCCTCTCCCCTCTCTTCCTTTCTCTTTCTTCTTCTTCTCTCCCTCTTCTCTTTCCCTCTCCCTCTCTCTTCAGTATTGGAGCTTGAACTCAGGGTCCTGGATCTTCCCTTAGCTTCCCCCTCCACCCCCACTCAAGCCTGGTATGGTCCCACTCGAACCACACCTCCACTTCATGTTTTTGCTGGTTGATTGGAGACTTTCCTGCCCCAGCCAGTTTTGAATCTTGATCCTCAGAGTAGTTAAGATTCAGCGGGAGCCTGTGGCTACTGGCATAGGATTTTTTTTGTTGTTGTTACTTTGGTTATATAGCAACACAGTTTAATGATTCTAAGGAATTTTTTTTTTTTGACAGTCCTGGGCTTGAGCTCAGGGCCTGAGCACTGTCCTTGGACTTTCTCAAGGCTACAGCTCTACCACTTGAGCCTCAGCACCACTTCCAGCTTTTTTCTATGCATGTGGTACCAAGGAATCGAACCTGGGTCTTCATGCATGCTAGGCAAGCACTCTACTTACAATTTTTATATAGATTAACCAAATCACAGATATCACAAATAAATGTTTAAGTATAACAATATAATGAATAAAAACATTCATAAATTTAATAAACTATTCCTTTAACATTATTTTTTTAACTTACGTTTATACTAAATAATCTATGCAGAGTTTTAGGGTACAATACCAAGAAGGCACCAACAGTACAAAGCAGATACAAAGCAGTTTCAGAACTTTCTGGGCTGCTGTATACGGATAAACAGCACAAAAAAGGCAACAAGCTTTAGGTAAACCTGGTACAGTTCCTGGCATAGGAATTTTTTTAATTGTGATTAATAGGGTTACATTATATTCACCAGATAGAAGGTGCATTACTTCACATACATTGATACCCTTTCTTATGACATGGTCCCCATTTCCCTTCCCCCCTCTCCCCGCTTATCTTGATTTCCCCCTTCCCTATCCAATTTCAAATAACCAATTAAGCACATCTAAAATATATCAGGTAACAAGGTGAAATATTGTAACAATATGAGATAACCAAGGGATGCCAAAAGAGATGAGAAATAACATAGTACATTAAGAACAACAGTCACTCATTATATGGCTTTTGTTTCCTTCTCCTGGAGGTCCTTACATTTAGTGTCATACTATTTGGCCTAATGTCTCTAGATTTTGTTCTATTGTAAATCTCTGCTAGGAGAGCCCAAGGTTTCTACTGATTATGGCATAGGAATTTTTTAAAGCCTTTTGATGTTCTCCATTCTGTAGACACAATCAATGGGGCACATAGTTCGACTTAGAGCTGGTTCACTGCTCCCCTAACCTGTATTTGAACCCAAACACGTTGAAACCATCAGCATTGCTTTGTCTGATTTGAATTGTTATCCCATTCAGACTCATGGCAAAAACTGAACGAGAACCTCCATTCCCCCCTCCCCCACCATCCAAGGAACATGAAGATAATTTTACGCAGAATATTATGAACAATAGACTTGGTGGGATTTTTTTTTTTGCCAGTCCTGGGCTTGAGCTCAGGGCCTGAGCACTGTCCTTGGACTTTCTCAAGGCTAGAGCTCTACCACTTGAGCCTCAGCACCACTTCCGGCTTTTTTCTATGTATGTGGTACCGAGGAATCGAACCCGGGTCTTCGTGCATGCTAGGCAAGCACTTTAACCACTAGGCCAAACTCCCGGCCAATTTTTTTTTTTTTTTTTTTTTGGCTACGCTATGGGAATTTTTGGCAAAGGTTTTTCATGCGGCTTACTTTGAGAATAGTAATTATCAACCCTGGTTTGAGTTATTCATTCTCAAATCCACCCTGCTACCATGTCTCATGACCAGAACTTGATTTGGTCTTTACAATAAGCGGCAGTGTTAGTCTGGTGCCAGCAGCTCGCTTCTGTCATCCCAGCTGCTGAAGGGGTCGTGGTTCAAAGCCAGCCCGGGCCGAAAAGTTCATGAGGCTCTTACCTCCACTTGTCCCACAAAAAGATGGAAGTAGAGGTGGGGCTGAAGTGCTTGTTGATCTTGAGGTTGCTTATGTGTTTTTGTGTTTACCACAGAAATCGGTGATGGTGGACGTACAGTGGTAAACTGTGGTTTTCTGAGAAGGCTGATGCAAGTCACCCATCTTGTGAAGTCTCCGGCCTCCAAGTTCTTGAAGAAGTAGGGATAAGCTGGGTATCAGTGCCTCATACCAGTCACCTTCATTCGCCAGGGGGGCTGAGATCTGAGGATCCCGGTTGGAAAAGCCAGCCTGGAGCAGAAACGTTCATGAGCCACAGTTCCACCTAATACGTTGTAGTTAACATTGGAGATGAGAGAGTCTCTTGGGCTTTCCTGCCTGGGCTGGCTTTGAACCGTGACCCTCAGATCTCAGCCTTCTGAGTAGCTAGGATGACAAGTGTGAGCCACCTGCTTTGTGATTTTTTTTGGGGGGGTGGTGGGGAGGAAATGTCTCCATTCGGTATAGGTCCAGAGGCCTTGGCCTTGTTAGGAAGGTGCTGAAGCAGCTTCCAGGAAACCAGACAGGACCTGGAAGTGGTTAATTCCAAGCCTGGCTAATATCTGTACAGACAGACTACTTGTGGCTATTACAGTTATTTCGAAAGAATGTAAAAGAAGCAAAATGAAAAAAACCCCATCAGAGATCAAAACTTCAGAGGGCAAAAGTTCAAGAAAGGATTTATTTTTAAAGTTAAAAGATGAGGGCAGGTTGTGAGTAACATCCAGAGGCATGGTTAACATGCAAGAGCTTGGGAAACCCCGATGAGCTGTTTTGTTTGATGCACGTTTGTATTTTCTGAGCCGGAAAGCCCTGCCAGGTACAACTGCTGATTCCTCAAAGGCTTTGAGAGCCTGCCTGAGGTAAAGCCCTTGGTGTATATAGAGAGGAGATCGAGGGTAGGTTTTATATACACACATACATATCCACACATAAACACAAGTATATATATATATATATATATGCACATGTTAGTTGTACAAGGGGAATTTTCATCATGATATTTCCACAGCAACACACAGTGTCTTTACAACCTCAGCTCCTCCATCCCTACTTTCTTTATCCCTGCTTCCTCCCCCCACTTCTGTCTGTCTGTCTCTGCTGGTTCTAGAGCTTGAGCTCAGGGCCTTGAGCTCTCAGTTGTTGTTGTCGTCTCCCCACCCCCCTCAAACCTAGAGCTCTACCACTTGAGGCATGCCTCCACCTCTACTTCTGGCTTTTTACTGGTTAATTGCAAATGAAAGCCTCCTGGAGTTCCCTGCTTGGGCTGGTTTGGAACCCTGATCCTCAGATCTCAGCCTCTTGAGTAGCTAGGATGACAGATGTGAGCCAGCAGCATTCCACCCGGCTGGGCTTTCCTCACGAGGTAAAACATATTGTTTTAATTTCTACGACTTTCTTAGGCTTCAGTGAATTTCATTTTTCAGTGTAATCCACTGTAAGAATTTTCTCACCCTTCACCTAAAAAGAAGAAAGCTGCTTATTATAGAAGCTGAAAGTTGTGAGGGAAGAAGTATATAGATTATGATAAACTGTTTTTGTGAAAAACCAGTATCTCGAAAAAGAAGTCACGTGGCTCCCTGAAGACAGCAAGCCACTATCAAAGTTTTCTGCTTCATATGAGTTATTTCCATACCACTGTCATTGCCATGGAGTCTGTTTTTCTCCAGAAAATAGAAATCAAATATAGCCAGCAACTGATTTTGGATCATTATGTTCAGTTGCTGTACACCACAGACATTTCTGTCTAGGCTGGCTTCAAACCTTGGTCTTCAGGTGTCAGCCTCTTGACTAGCCACTGGTTCCCGGCTCATGAAAGCTAGATGGGGCACTCAGTGCAGAACTTTCCAACAGATCAGACAGAGCCCTGATTTTCTGTAAGCCCTCAAACAATGGCTGCGAAACACAGTGGTGTTTGATGTGGTCCCCATACCATTGTTTTATTAAGAAACAGCAGAAAGGAAGCCATGGGAGAGAGGAGAAGAGGTGTCCCGCCGGCCAAGCTTGGGTGACTTTGCCTGGGTTTGTGTCAAACAAACCCCTCGGTTCCCTCACCGCATATGGTAGATGTGGTGAGCGTTCTGACATGATGATAAAAGTCACAATTTCACTCATCTCCAGAGCTGAAAGTTGAAGAGTTGAAGACCTTTTGCCCTTTTCAGATTGACTAAATGTCACAGTGTTCTCTCCAGCCAGGCAAGCTCTGACCGACGTGTGTGGCTGAGCAGACGACTTGAGTGGAACTTTTTCTACTTGTGTCTGGCGTGTGTGTCTGGTGTGTCTGTGTCTGTGTCTGTGTCTGTGTCTGTGCCAGAGGCCGGCCCACAGCCTGTGGTGCTCATGGGAGATCCAGGCCTTTCCCAGGGAAGCAGAAACAGGATCTTTTTTTTTTTTTTGCCAATCCTGGGCTTGAGCTCAGGGCCTGAGCACTGTCCTTGGGCTTTCTCAAGGCTAGAATTCTACCCTGAACCACTGCACCACTTCTGGCTTTTTCTCTATATGTGGTACTGAGGAATCGAACCTGGGTCTTTGTGCATGCTAGGCAGGCAGGCACTCTACCATTAGGCCAAACTCCCGGCCCCCAGAAACAGGATCTTTGCCGACTGTTGCACTACTTAGCCTCCTTTTGGTTTTGTGTTGATACTGAGTCTTGAAGGCAATCCTGAAGCTGTTTTTCTCAAGGCTAGTGCTCTACTATTTAACCCACAGTTCCCACTTCTAGCTTTTTGGTGATTTATTGGAGATGAGAAGTCTCACAGCGGGGCCAGGAGTTTGGCCTAGTGGTAGAGTGCTTGCCTAGCATGCATGAAGACCCAGGTTCGATTCCTAGGTACCACGCACATGAAAAAATCTGGAAATGGTTCTGTGGCTCAAGTGGTAGGGTTCTAGCTTTAAGAAAACCCAAGGACAGTGCTCAGGCCCTGAGTTCAAGCCCAGGACTGGCAAAAACAAAAAACAACAAAAAACCCTTCTCTAAAGTCCCTCCATTGGGGCCTGCATCTCATCAGCCTTGTATGAAGGGTCTTTGAGGTGGAGTGGAATGGAATGAGATGTGATGCTTGTGTTGTGGCTGTGTCCTAGCATTGCTTTGGAAAATACATCTTTGCCGAGGATGACCCCCTGGCTGTGGCTCTGGGATGAGGAGAGGGGGAAGGGGGCCAAGCAACTTCCTCTCCTGTGAACTCCTCCCCCGCAGCCCCTCCCTACCCCCCGCCCTGCTATGGGCAACACAAGTGACACTTGATTGAATTAGCTTTGAGCACCAGCAAAAGCCATAACTCATCCCCGCTCCCTACAAAGTTCTGACAAGCTTCCACAGCAGAGACTCTTTAACAGAGCTATTGGGTTAGACAGTGTCAGGGGGAATTTTTAGCTAAGTTCTGTTTCCTGATTCTCAGCACTCCGCAGAAATGATTGATGGGCTAACACACACACATACACACACACACACACACACACACACACACACACGCATGCATGCATGCACACACAGAGTGGGTGAGCTGTCATGTACTAAGGTCACCAAAGAGGAAAATGAATGTGTAACTACATACATTGACTCCGAATATTTCCAAATACAGCTTCACTTAAGCCTGTTTCCAGCTTAAGGGCACTTTTGAGGTTTAACAAAATCCTGGACTCATCCTTCACCCAGTTCTCAAGCGAGGTGCCGGGCTCACGTCTCGGATCCTGGCTATTCGGAGGCTGAGAGCTGAAGATCCAGGTTGTCTGCCCTAGCAGACAAATGTGTGAGACTCTTAGCTCCAGTTAAGCAGCATAAAGCCAGAATCGGAGCTATGGCTCAAGTGGTACAACAGCAACTTTGAGTAAAGAAGCCAAGCAAGAGTGCAAGGTCCTGAGTTCAAGCCCCAGTACCGGCACAAAAATGAATGTGTGAAAGGCACTCCCATTCCCCCCACACACACACCCCTCCTCTCATGTCATCCAGCAAATCACAGGATAGCCCAGAGACAGACATGAGAAGAGGCAGGGGACCCTTCACATGCTGCTGACCCAGGAGTTAGAGGATGTTTGCATGGTTAGGAAGAGAGCGGGTGGGGGCGGGGGGGGGGGGGAGTGTGGCCTAGTGGTAGAGTGCCTGCCTAGCATGCATAAAGACCCAGGTTCGATTCCTCAGTACCACATACATAGAAAAAGCCAGAAGCGGTGCTGTGACTCAACTGGTAGAGCTCTAGCCTGGAGAAAGCCCAAGGACAGTGCTCAGGCCCCGAGTTCAAGCCCCTGGACTGGCAAAAAAAAAAAAAAGTAAGAGGGCTGGGCAGGCAGGCAGAACAAGTCAGTGGTGAAGCAGGGAGGCAAGAGAAGGGAAGGATAGACAGAGGGGAAAACGATGTCAGCAACAGTTGTTCAATTCTCATGACAGCCTCGAAGCAGTCGCCGTTCGCCTTTGGTGGTTAAATGAGGCATATCCATTCGAAAGTTGTCCTGAAAACCCTTCTCAGGTGGCCTCTCTCCGATCAGGCAGCCTTCCGGGTCTCCTGCCCTGTCCTCAGTGCCAGCCCCAGTGTCAGCTCTGGAAGCCACCTGAGGCCTCGGGTGGGGGCGGGGCGGGGGTGTGCCGGGCTGAGTCCCGGAGCTAGGCACTGCCAGGGAGTCAGGTGTCTCACGGTGTTCGGCAGTTCTGAGATGGCACGGAAATCTGGAGGCCAAGGCCCGCTTGGATGTGGTTTAGACATCCTGAGAGCGCAGCGTGTGGCACAGTGTGGAAATGGCCTTAGCCAGGATGAGTTATGATGAGTGTGTGTGTGAGTATGAACACAGAGAAGAGAACCTGTCTTTGCCATCAGATGAGGAAGGAGTTTGATCAGTGATGGTTTCATCACATTTTTCAAAAAAGAAGTCAGCGTACATTTATTTGGCCCAACTCGACTTAACATTCAAGAGAAACGACTCAGCATTCCAGGAGAGCTGGAAGTGTCCAGTGTGGTATCGCCTGTGATGTTATATTCAACCTAAAATGGTTCCTGTTATTACATGTGTACACCCCTGCCTGGATACAGGCATAGAACACACACACACTCGCACACACACGCACTTGTGTAATTTAATATTGAGTACACTCGCACATAATCCAATAATAATCGATGACGTCATACCAAGTTAAACTCCTCCTGGTGCCCACCGGCCCCTCCCCTCCCCTCTTCCTGGAGGTCGGCAGTGTGGCCATTTGAGCCACAAGTCTTTGGTCTCCAGTTACAAACACGTACGGCTGTTCCTGGACGCACTGACATAGCCTTTTAATGTGTCGTTTCTATCCGAGATGGCATTGTGTCATTTGTATCATCTGTGAGTTGGCTCCATTCACTCAGAAACATCTTTCCATGTTAGCTTGTAGGTAGGACCATTTTATTTTCTTTTGTGCTTGGACTGGGGTTTGAACTCTCAAGTGGTACAATACTTTCATGCACTCAAGGCTCCCCCCCACCCCCATCCCCCACCCCCACCCACCCTGTTAATTGGAGAGAGGAGTCTCTTGGATTTGTTTGCCTGGACTGGCTAGGTCTCTCCTAGCTACCTGGAAAGGAAATCACCCAGACCTGTCCTCCCTTATCTGTTAAAGCCAGTGGGCCCTGAGCCTCAGGCTCTTTCCGGGTCTGTCCCAGGGGCTCTGGCTCACTTCTCTTGATGGAGATGTATCTAGGGTATTCCTTTTTCACTGTCACGATGGAACCAGCATTCTGGGATCTGCCTCTTCCTACCCTCACATGATTAGTATTTTAGGCATTCTGGTCTGTGGGAGCAGAGCTGCTTTTTTTGTTTTTTTATTTTTATTTTTGTCGGTCATGGGGCTTGGAATTCCGGGCCTGGACGCTGTCCCTGAGCTCTTCAAGCTCAAGGCTAGTGCTCTACCACTTGCGCCACAACACCACTTCTGGTTTGAAAGTCTCTCTGACTTCAGTGCCTGGGCTGGCTTTGAACCGCGATCCTCAGAGCTCAGCCTCCTGAGTAGCTGGGATGACAGGCGTGAGCCACTGGTGCCCTGCTGCCTCTCTCCCCCCTAGTCCCCCGCCCCAGTAGTTTGCAAGAAGCCAGCAGTAATATACAGGACTAGAGTTTTGTTTTTCATTATAGCAGAAGGTCATGAAAAAGCATCTACTGTACAGAAATGCAGGGAAAACAAAAGCAGTGATGGTGTGTGCGTGTGTGCACACACCTGTACATGGGTTTTCTTTCCGTTGCGTAACTTTTAACACCCACACACACCTTTAGCAGATGGAGGGAGTGAAGCCCCCCAAACACAGCGGCGGCAAAGATGAAAGATGGAGAGGCACGGGGTGGGCTCACTCCCCGCCGAGGACCAAGAAGGCAGTGGGGAGACGAGACTGGCTGCCGGTCTGCTGTACAAAGGCTTGGCTTGCTGGCCCATCGCCCCTCTGAGCCCTCGCCCCAGGCTGGGTGTGAGGGGCTCAGCCCACACGCTGATAGTGGCAGCCCAGATGCGGCCTGGGTGACATGGAGCCGAGGCTCACAGCACCCTCCACCGCAGCTCCTTTTATCTCTGCACTGCATCTTCCGGGGTGCAGCTGATGGCTGGGGGCTTCAGAAGATTGTGGCAGGGGGAGGGGAGAACTTTTACAGGGTGCAGAGAGGCCAGAGAAGACGAGAGCTGTGGAGACGGGCCTGGCGTGTGCGGGTTGCAACCCCGACAGAGCTCACAGATGGGTTGTGATCCGATGAAACAGCTGGACTTGTGTGAACGTAGTATTTGTTTAATAGTTATGCAGGTTCTGGGCCTGGAACTTGGTTTGGGGGTCCAGGCGGTGTCTCTGAGCTCTTTTTTTTTTTTCCTCAAGGCAGATGCTCTACCCACCTGACCCGCGCCTCTCCTTCAGGCTTTTTGGTGGTTAATTGGAGATTCAGACTCTCACAGGCTTTAAACTGAGATCCTCGGATCTCAGCCCCCTGAGTTAGGATTCCAGGCAGGAGCCACTGCGGCCCCCCAATCGACCATTAAAAAAGAAAAAGCAATAGCTAAGGGTCCACCCCTGGCCCAGCACGCGCACGGTCTCATCTCAGCAACAGACACGCACACGCAGATTGGCCGGCGAGAGGCTTCTGCCCCTTTCAGAAAGCAGCCTTGGAATCGGTTCTGTTTCGATCCTTTGTGAAAGTGTGAGTGTCGAGTGTGTCAGTCGAAACTGCCACTCAGGAGATGCTATTTTGTGAGCTCAGGTGAGATTTTCAACTCAGCCCACCCTGCAGTAGAACAGGGCGTGGACCAGCCCAGAAGACTGAGTCACTAGGCCCCAGGCACCACACAGCCCCAGGCCTAGCAGATTTCCAGGTGCCATTACTGTCCTCAGACCTCCCTCAGCCTCCCCGGGCCGGACGCTGGGGCTACAGACAGGAGCCCCCGCACTGGCCCACAGAGAGAGGCTCTGACAGCCAAGCTGCACATGGGAATGAGGAACCATGGCTGCCCAGAGAGCTTTGAAAGTCAGTTGAGGTTGGAGTGGGTTGGGATATCTTTGAGGAAGGTGTCTCTCTCAATCTAAGTGGAGGTTCAGGGTCCGGATAAAATGAGGCTGTGATGGAGAATGATCAGTGTGTGTTTGTGTAAAGCTTATGTGGTCAAGGCTGCCACTCTGCCACTCGAGCCACACCTCCACCTCCAGCTTTTTACTGATCAATTGGAGATCAGCGAACAGCAACAACAAAAACCCTAAAGGGACAAATACCCAGACCCCGGGTTCATGCATTATCACCGGAAAGGAGGAAAGAGCGGAGAAGAAAGCTTCTGTTCCCCCTCCCCCTCCAAGAAACTGTACTTCGGCCCTTCCATAAAGAGGCTCAATTTTTTGTGTGTGTAGTTGCTTTGATGTGGCCATTTTGAAACTGAGGACATTCTGACACAGGCTATTTTGATGATGTGGAAACATTCTGAGTTTTGAGAAAAACCTGAGCCATTGAACTGTTTCAGCTTTGGGGGGAGGAAAAAAAAATCAAATATAAGAGGTACCACGAGGTTGGGGCTGAGCTAGGGTTCTGCTGCACCGTGGAGAGACAGGGCAAGATGGAGGCAGGGTAGAGTCCGTTCTTACTTACATTTCTTACAAGAAAAAGCATCATTGAGAGTGTTGGGACTCGGGGCTTGAACTCGGGGCCTGGGCGCTGTCCTTCAGCTCAAGGCCGGTGCTCTGCCATTTGAACCACAGTTCCACTTTGGGTTTTTCGGCAGTTAAACTGCGATCCTCCGATCGCAGCCCCCTGAGCATCTCAGATTGCAGGCTCGAGCCACCAGCGGCTGACTCACGCGTCTTGCCGGCTTGTCTGCGGCGACACGCCGTCTCAGCACAAACCTGGCAGATACCACGGGCCCACGGGTGATCTCCCGAGCCACGCACTGTACGCGCAAACCCTCAGGGCCACAGGAATTTCCCTCCTCAGCCCCTCACTCCAGCAGCCGGAAGTGTCCACACAGCTAAACACTCAGTCCCTTTCCCTGCAACACCTCTAGGCGCGTTCACTTTGACACCTCGCCCACATCCAGCCTGCTGACACGCCACCTCTCACGTCCTGTCCTTGGTGAAGCCACTCACCTGTCTTCCTGGAGCCTCCAGACCCTCTGTGGCAGCGCCTCCTAGCATCCCAGCTCTCAGGAGCTCTTGAGGCTGAAGAGCAGCTCAGCTCCAGGCCACCTGCCCTAGCTTTTGTGTCACCAAGGAGTCGCTAAACCCCTGTTCCAGCCATCAGCACAGCTGCTAGCCAGCCTGGCTAGCAGCTTTACGTTTAAACCAACTGGACTGTGTTGGTGATCCTTGCCAGGCAAATGCTGTACCACTTGAGCCTCATCCCAGCTTTTCTTTTTCAGAGTCTCAGATTTTGGACTGTGATCCGCCTATCTCATTTCCACATGACCAGGACTACAGGTGTGAGGCGCTATGCCTGGCTCAAATATAAATTTCTCCATCGCACACATGAGGTCTACGCATCCACACATCAATCCTTACATAGTGATACATGGACAGGCGTATATACAGTCGATGTGAAACATTCCTGCTTTGTTGGTTACTCTCAGGATGTGTGTAGACTTTCATACGGCTCTTGTTTCTACTCCTCACTGGTTTACCCAGGAGCTGTTGAGAAGCCTCCTAGAATGTGGTGCTAGGATCGATAACCACGGTCAAGTTCACCCAACCCCATCCTCAAGGATTAGTGGGGAAAGAAGCGTCCTTGCAAATGATATTCTTTTAGAAGCTAAGTCCTAGACATGTTTGTGTCTCTGCTGGTCAGAACCCTGTCTCCAGGGGCCTGGAGTTTTGGCCTAGCGGTAGAGTGCTCACCTAGCATGCACGAAGATCCGGGTTCAATTCCTCAGTACCACATATATAGAAAAAGCCAGAAATGGTAGAGCTCTAGCCTTGAGAAAACCCAAGGACAGTGCTCAGGCCCTGAGTTTAAGCCTAGGACTGGCCAAAAAAAAACCCCCAAAACAACCCTTCTAAAGGAGCTCCAACCACCTTAAAATACTTTGGTTTGCAGCCCAGGCTAAGGTCTGAGTCCATGGAAGGTAGAAAGTCAGTATGGTTTCCCCTGAAAACTGAGGAAGGAGAGCTAGATTACAAATGTAGTTTAACTTTTCTTTTTTTTCCTCTCTCAAGGCTGGTGCTTGAGCCACAGCTCCACTTTTGGCTTCTTTTGACTAGTTTTATTGGAGATAAGAGTCTCCTGGACTTTTCTTGCCCAGGCTGGCTTCAAACCCCTATCCTCAAATCTCAGCCTCTTGAGTAGCTAGGATTATAGATGGGGGCCACTGGTGGCCAGCCAAGGACCAGGGATTTTTTCTTTTCTCTATTCATGGGGCTTGGACTCTGGGCCTGGGTGTTGTCCCTGAACTCTTCAGCTCAAGGCTACCGCCCTACCCCTGAGCCTCTTTTTATGTGGACTGCTAGTCGGGTTTTTCTCATTTAGAAATAAATCTGGCACAGTTCCATACTGGATTCTGTGGTGATGAGTAGCCAGCCAAAGTGACAAAAATGAAATTAGTCTCCCTTAAAAGTAGTTCTGCTCCTCCTCCACACCCAGAATGAATATATATATATATATATATATTTTTTTTTTTTTTTTTTTGCCAGTCCTGGGCTTGAGCTCAGGGCCTGAGCACTGACCTTGGACTTTCTCAAGGCTAGAGCTCTACCACTTGAGCCTCAGCACCACTTCTGGCTTTTTTCTATGTTTGTGGTACCAAGGAATCGAACCAGGGTCTTCATGCATGCTAGGCAAGCACTCTACCACTAGGCCAAACTCCTGGCCCCCCAGAATGAATATCTTAAAAGTTTATTTATTTTATTTTTTATTAGGCAGGTGCTCATGCTTATCTTCTTAGCTACTCAGGAGGCTGATATCTGAGAATCTCAGCTCAAAGCCAGCCTGCACAGACAGAAAGGCTCAGAGACAGAGCTCAGGCCCTGAGTTCAAGCCCCAGGACCGGCAAAACAAACAAACAAAAATAAACTGTAGCTCTGCCTGTAACCCTAGCTACTCAGGAGGTAGAGGTCTGAGGGTCTGAGACCAGCCAGCCGAGGTAGGAAAGACTGAGAGACTCTTCATCTCTAATTAAACACCAGAAAAACAAAAAAACAAACTGTGGCTCGATTGGTAGAGCAAAAATCTCCAAGTACAGTGTCCAGGCCTTGCCAGGACCTGCACAAAAAGAAAAAAGAACGGCACTGTCAGTGTTCTGCAGAGCATGCAGACATCCCTCCTGCCACCACACACCCAAGTTCAAGGTCCTCCTGGCCCCTGGCGCCCAGTGCCCACTGCACGGCCCCTCTGCACAGGCCACTCTTGAGTTGTAATGGTCGTGAGGCTGATAGCTGCAGGACCGGACAGAAGCCACAAAGGGTGCATTTGTGTACATGTGTGTACCTGGGCTTGAACTTGGGGGCCTCACTCTCATTTGGCTTATTTTTTTTTTTTTTCTTCTCCTCTGCTTGGGCCCCAGCTCCGCTTTAGTGTTTTAATTAGAGATGAGGGTCTGGACTGACTTTCTTTCCTGGGGTGGCTTTGAACAGGGCTCCCCCCAGTCTCGGCCTCCTCAGTAGCTGGGGTGACAGGCGGGAGCCGCCGGCACCTGGCCTTCCATGGTGGGTTCTGATGATTTCACAGAGGGGCGGCATCTCCCAGGAACCTGGGCATCCCTGTCTCTGCAGACCCCGATTTCCTGGCCCCCCCTTCCCAGAGCCCTGACGCTTCTCAGACAGCTACCCGCTTCCCCCTCTCCAGTGACCACCCCCTGGCGGGGAGGGGGGGCTTGGCTTCCTTTCTGGTGTGTGCACCAGATGGCTCTTGCACTCAGAGGCCTACGTTCTAACTCTAGACTGCGCAGCTCCCCTTCCTCTGGTGAGTCCAGCGGCCCTCTGCCCCCAAGGGGTGGGGCGGGGGGGGGCTCCCGCTGTCATCTGCACCCTGATCCCTGCTCCAGCTGCCACCATAGCGCCTAACCCCCCCCTCCCAGGTGCTGGGCACTTTTTTTTCCCTAGAAAGTTCCAAGGTAGCCAAGGTGACTGTTGCCTGGCTGAGGCCCTGGTGAGGACACTTTCTGGCCCCCGCTGGTTCCAGGTGGGTGAGTGATTTGTGGATCTCCAAGGAGGGGAGCAGAGGGGCCAGGGCGGGAGCGAGGGCCAGGGTGTGGAGGCGGCCCTCGTGGGAAGGGGCTCAGAAGCAGAGGGAGAGAGGAAAACACTCGAGAAACCTGGCGCTCAGGTTTGAAGGGAGAGCCCGGGTGGGTTAGATGTGTGTGTGTGTGCGCGTGTGTACGCGTGTCCACACACCCAGCCTCCATGCAGGGGAAACCCGTCCCCTTCTGCTTTTGCCACCCCCCTGCCCCCAAGTGAACTGGCTGGCTGTGGAGGGCCTGGAATTTCAGAGCCCTTTTTCTTTTTCTCTACCCAGTATGAAGCCTCTTGCCTGGCTCCTTCTCCCAGGCCTGCTTTGGGGGCCCCTGGGGTCGTCCAGGAAAGCAAGTGCTGGACACTGACTAGCCAGACGGACAGCCCCCCCCATCTCCCCCCTACCATCCTGGCGGTGTCACAGAGACACAGGGCTATACAAAGTGCAAGAGGCAAATTCCACCTCCCTGTAGCCAGTTAGTGAGGGATCCAGTAAAGAGCTCCATACCCCACCCCTCACCCCCACGCTAGCCTGGACTTGTTGTACACAGCACGTCTCTGATCTTTTTAAAATTTCATGTCAGTTGTTTTCATTATGGAGAGAATGGCAGTGTTCCCCCCCACCCCCCAGCTTTCCTGAGCAGCTGTGTTCACCTGTACAGCCCCCCTCCCTCCCCCACACCCACTTCTGCGTCTCATACCTTTGTCTACCCTGGAGCAGCCTCCCCAGGCCCTTTGCACGTCCCTTCTTCAATGAAGCCCTCCTGGACACTTCCCAGTGCCAGAGCCGTGACCGCCACTTGTGATTCCCGCAGCCCCATGTGGCCTTTGTCACCCCTGAAGTGGGTGGGGGCTGAGTCAAAGCCAGCTCACTCCCAGGAGACAGTTGGGAGACAGTTGAGTAGCTTTTGCCATATGTGGGTGTCCCCTCCCCCACCCCCTTTTTGGGGACAGGAAGAAAAGCAGGCCGGCTCTGAGATTTGGCTGCTGGGGGGATAAAACAGACTAAAAGTATCCTTTTTAACCATTTTTTTTCAATTTTAAGAAAATTTTATTGTAAAGATGATGTTCTGAGGGCTACAGTAACATAAGGCAATGAGTAATTTCTTGTCCAATAGTGTTATTCCACTTCTCCACCCTTTAAAAAATTTTTAAATATCATGTGTATGAAATGTAGTCTGACGGACTGGAAAACTAGACAGGAACCACACTGTGATCTTTCAGTGGCCGGGAGGAAAGCCGGGCGTGCACGCGTGCAGAAGGGGGCTTGAACTCAGGGCCTGGGCTCCATCTCCAGCCCTGAGCTTTTCCACTCAAGACTGCCATAGCCTGTTTCTGGCTTTGGGGTGGGGTTCATTGGAGCTTCCGAGTTTCACCGTCTTTCCTGCCCAAGCTGGCTTTGAACCTCTCCCCTCTCTCCTCTTTCTTTCTTACATGTTTTTATGACAGCTCTTAGACTTTCACACACTTTTTTTTTTTTGGTGGGTCATGGGGCTTGAACTCTGGGCCTGGGCGCTGTCCCTGAGCTCTTCAGCTCAAAGCTACCACCCTACCCCTGGAGCCACAGCGCCACTTGCCGTTTTCTAGTGATCAATTGGAAATACAAGTTTCATGTTCTTTAGTGCCCGGGCAGATCTCATCCTCATGAGTAGTTAGGCTTACAGGTGTGAGCCACTGTCACTCCTGGGGCTTGAACTCAGGACCTGGGTACCGTCCTTGAGCCTTTTCGCTCCAGGATAGTGCTCTACCATCTGAGCCCCAGTGCCATTTCCAGCTTTTTCTGTTTCTGTGGTAGTGAAGGGTTGAACCCAGGGCTTTCTGTACGCTAGGCAAGTTCTCTACCACTAAGCCACATTCCCAGCCCTTTTAAAATACATTTTTAGGAATTATTATAAAGGTGAACATAGCCATACAGATGGGTTAGTTACGTAAGTCAGGTAAAGAGTTTAATGTATTTTTTTTTTAATGGTCACACAACATAATCTTTTATACCCTTGCATTTTAATCTAGTGCTTTTGGTACCTCTTTTCTATCAGCTTGGGGCCTCTCTTCCTCTTTATTGGCTACATGTGGTTTACGGGATGTAGCTGAATCTGTCGGTTCTTTCCAGTGTTTTTATTTTTAAATTTTGTATTTTGTGTGCCCACAGATACCAGTCCCGGGTCATGAACTCGGTGCCTGGGCACTGTCCTTTAGCCCGGTATCTGTCACTGGAGCCTCAGCTGGCTTTGATCCTTAGATCCTCAGGTCTCAGCCTTCTAAGTGGCGAGGCACCAGTCACCAGGGCTTTTTTTTTTTTGGGGGGGGGGGACCAGTCCTGGGCTTGAGCTCAGGACCTGAGCACTGTCCTTGGACTTTCTCAAGGCTGGAGCTCTACCACCTAAGCCTCAGCACCACTCCCGGCTTTTTTCTGTCTTTGTGGTGCCGAGGACTCGAACCCGGGTCTCGCTGCATGCCGGGCAGGCGCTTTAACCGCTAGGCCACGCTCCCCCCGCACGCCCCGGGCTGCCGTGCGTGGCCCAGTGGTCAGGGTGTGGTTGCGTCTTTTCTCCCCGGCCCCCCCAGGCGTGCACCCGACCCCCCATGACACCCACAGAATTCCCGGTGAGTGTCCGCCTGCCCTCCCTGCGGGGGTCCCGGGAAGAGCTCACCACGGGGAGAGGGGTGGGGGTGTGGGGGGCGGGGCCCGGGGCGGGGGCGGGGCCCGGGACGGGGCGGGGCCCGGGGCGGGGCGCGGGGCCCGGGACGGGGCGGGGCCCGGGACGGGGCGGGGCCCGGGACGGGGCGGGGCCCGGGACGGGGCGGGGCCCGGGACGGGGCGGGGCCCGGGACGGGGCGGGGCCCGGGACGGGGCGGGGCCCGGGACGGGGCGGGGCCCGGGACGGGGCGGGGCCCGGGGCGGGGCCCGGGACGGGGCGGGGCCCGGGACGGGGCGGGGCCCGGGACGGGGCGGGGCCCGGGACGGGGCGGGGCCCGGGCCTCACCCGCCCCTCCTCCTCCCCCAGGACCTCCTCCCCCACCTGCCCGGGGACTACGCCTACGACCCCACGTCCTCCGCCGACGACTACCCGGACCTGAACCTGACGGACGTGTTCTGCGACAAGCAGTGGCTGCGGCGGGCGGCCCGCCACTTCCTGCCGCCCGTGTACTGGCTCGTGTTCCTCGTGGGCACCGCGGGCAACGGCCTGGTGCTGCTGGTGCGGTGCGCGGCGCGCGCGCGCGGGCGGAGCGCGGCGGACGCCTTCCTGCTGAGCCTGGCGGCGGCCGACCTGCTGCTGCTGGCGGCGCTGCCCCTGTGGGCGGCGGCGGCGGCCGCGGGCCACTGGGCCTTCGGGAGCGCGGCGTGCCGGGCGGCGCGCGCCGCCGCGGCCGCCCACTTCTGCGCCTGCGCGCTGCTGATGGCCGGCGTCAGCGCCGAGCGCTGCGCGGCGGTGGCGCGCGGGGCGCGCGCGCTCGGGGACGCGCGGCGGCGGCGGCGGCGCGCGCGGCGGGCGTGCGCGGCGGCCTGGGCGGCGGCGGCGCTGCTGGGCGGCCTGCCGGAGGCGCTGCTGAGCCGCGCGCGGGGCCCGCCGGGCCGCGCCGCCTGCACCGCCGTCTTCCCGGCCGCCGCGCGGGGCCGCGGGGGCGCGCGCCTCAAGGCGGCGCTGCTGGGGCTGCGCGCGGCGCTGGGCTTCGCGCTGCCCGTGGCCGTGGTGGCCGCCTGCTCCGCCCTCACCATCCGGGCGCTGCGCCGGGCCAAGCGCGCGCCGCGCCGCCGCCGGGCCCTGCGCGTGACGGCCGCCGCGCTGGCCGCCTTCGTGCTGTCGCAGCTGCCCTTCCACGCGGCGCTGCTGGTGCAGGCGGCGGACGCGCACGCCGGGCTCGTGTCCAGCTGCGCCGCCGCGGCCGCGCTCGACGTGGGCCTGCAGGCCGCGCAGGCCGCCGCCTTCCTGCACAGCTGCCTGCACCCCGCGCTCTACGCCTTCGTGGGCCAGCGCTTCCGCCGCGACCTGGCCGCCACGCTGCGCCGCGCGCCGCCGCGGGCCGCCAGGCTGTCGTCGGCGCTGCTGGAGACCACGTCGGGGCCCCGCTCGGCCTGAGGGCGGAGGAGGGGCGGAGGGGGAGCGCGGGGGACGCGGACCCGCCGGGCAGCGCCACCCTGCGCCGGGGCGGCCCAGCTGCGCATGCCGCGCGCTCCCGCTGCGGCCTCCCGTCCTCCACACGGGCAGCTCGTGTGTGCGCGTGTCCACGCGCGTGCATGTGTGTCCACGCGCGTGCATGTGTCCACGCGCGTGCATGTGTGTCCACGCGTGAGCATGTGTGTCCACGTGTGTGCACGTGTGTGCATGTGTGTCCACGCGTGAGCATGTGTCCACGTGTGTGTCCACGCGCGTGCATGTGTGTCCACGCGTGTGCACGTGTCCACGTGTGTGTCCACGCGTGAGCATGTGTGTCCACGTGTGTGCACGTGTCCACGCGTGTACATGTGTGTCCACGTGTGTGCATGTGTCCACGCGCGTGCATGTGTGTCCACGCGTGTGCATGTGTGTCCACGCGCGTGCATGTGTGTCCACGCGTGTGCATGTGTGTCCACGCGCGTGCGCGCGCTGGTGGTACTCAGAACCTCGTGCCCACCAGCTGTTTTTGCTCAAGGCCGGTGCTCTGCTACCTCAGCCTCCCTCCGGCTTCACCCCAGCCGCTCAGGACGCTGAGAATCAAGGGCTGACGCCAGCCCGGGCTGAGATTGGTGTTT
This sequence comes from Megascapheus bottae, assembly GCF_031878675.1. Taxonomy (NCBI): domain Eukaryota; kingdom Metazoa; phylum Chordata; class Mammalia; order Rodentia; family Geomyidae; genus Megascapheus; species Megascapheus bottae. Next base: position 9,664,702 of record NC_143540.1, on the reverse strand, counting down.
CCAACGAACTGCCCGAAACACAAGCCCCAAATCCCGAAGTGGAGCTGCGGCTCAATGGCAGGCCAAGAGCTTCGGGGCTGAGCCACGAGGCTGAGCCCACGCCCCGAGCGCAAGTCCCAGGACCAGCGGAAGAAAGGTTCAGACTTTGTCACATCCTCAGATCTCAACCTCGACACGCACCCCCTCCCCTGGCCCTCAAACTCACTCTCTGATGACGCTCTCCGCCCAATGGTGCCACCCTGTCACCCCCGCCACGCCCGCAGCCCTCTAAGTAGCCAGGATCACAGGTCTGCATCACCAGCGCCTGGACGAGCTCACACTCCTGACCTGGAAATAGCATTTCTCTGGACTTTTTGGGGTTCATACATCTGTTATAAAGCCCTGTAGGGGGCTGGGAGTGTGGCCTAGTGGTAGAGCGCTTGCCCAGCACGCACAAAGCCCTGGGTTCAATTCCCCAGAATCACATACACAGAATAAAATGGGAAGTGGTGCTGCGGCAAAAAGCGTCCAAGGACAGCGCCCGGGCCCTGAACCCAAGCCCCAGGACTGGACAAAAAAAAGAAATATATATGTGCACGTATACACGGTTCAGTTCATGTTTAGATTGTCTTTCTTCCAACCCTTGGGCAAAGGGACCACATTGGAAAACATGGTATGCATTAGAAAACGCATTTTGAAGATACTCATAACCGGGCGCGGTGGCTCACACCCGCCACCCCAGCCACTCCCGAGGCCGAGAGCTGAGGATCGCGGTTCAAAGCCAGCCCGGGGCACCACCGTCCACGAGACCCCTACCTCCACGTCCACCACCAGAACACCACGGGCGGCGCTGCGGCTGCAGGGGCAGAGCACGAGCCCCGAGCTGAAGAGCTCACAGACAGGGCCCGGGGCGCAACCCCACAATGGACACCCCAACCACCCCCCCCCCAAAAAAAAAGCTTGGGGAAGGGAAATAAAAATAAGATGTCCACACGTTGAAAACCACTGTCTCCCTGCTCACACTCAGTTCCCGGTCCACCAAATGGGGTTCACCAGGGATGTGTTAGACCCCAGTGCTGCGCGCACCCCTGCACCCCATTTCCTTTCTTTCCCATCCTCCCCTCCCTCCCTCCCGGCTTGGCCACCCTCCGCAGGAAAGGCCCCGACGCCCAGTTCATTCCGGGCCTCCATCCCCCAAGGAAGAACACTTCCATGCCTGAGGGCGCCAAGGCACCAGGGCTGGGAAAGAGGCAAGAGGGGGCCAGCTGGGCCCCGGTGGCTCAGGCCTGTCACCCTGGCTCAGATCTGAGGACCCCAGAGCCAATCCAGCCCGGGCAGGAGCGACGGGGACACCTCGGTGCCCACTGGTGCAGGTGGTGCACCAGCGGAGGTCTGCGGGGACCCCGCTCCCGACACACACGCCCCGTGGTGGCTGCAGGGGCATCCGCGACAGACCCGGGCCCAGCACCGGGGATCCCTGCGGAGGCCGGGGCAGTGCCAGCCTCCCCGACCCGGGCCCAGCACCGGGGATCCCTGCGGAGGCCGGGGCAGTGCCAGCCTCCCCGACCCGGGCCCAGCACCGGGGTCCCTGCGGAGGCCTGGGCAGTGCCAGCCTCCCCGACCCGGGCCCAGCACCGGGGATCCCTGCGGAGGCCGGGGCAGTGCCAGCCTCCCTGACCCGGGCTCCGGGCGCCGTCCTGCGCTCTTGTGCCAAGCGGGCCTCGGCCCCGCTCCTGGTTTTCTAATGCTGGTTGTGGGAGGGGGGAGGGGGAGGGGAAGAGGAGCACGCGGGGGGGGGGGGGGGGAGGCTCCGCGGTCTCGGGGCTGCGGCCCCCTTGGTCTCCCGGTGTTGGGGCGCGGAGGGAAGAGGAGGGGCCCGGACCTGGAGCTCCGCGGCGTCCTGGACCTCCTCCTCCTCCCTCCCCCTCCCCCTCCTTGCGTCCCCCGCCCCCCACACACACGGAGCGGGAGCCGAGTCAGGGCCGGCGGCCTCGCGTGGTTTATTGGAGCTGCGGGGTCCCAGGGCGGCGCGGCCGGGCCGCTCGAGCGCCTGCGGGCGGCGGGGCTGCTCCTCCCCGTCCCGCTCCTCCTCCCCGTCCTCCTCCTCCTCCTCCTCCTCCCCGTCCCGCTCCCCCTCGGGGAGGCCCCGCCGTCCCGCCCCGCCGTCCGCGCTGTGCCGGCGCCCGGGGCCTAGGCGGCGTCGTCGCTGCCGTCGTAGATGACCGGGCGCTCCACCGTCAGGCGGTACAGGACCTTCTTGGAGACGAACCTGGGGGAGGAGCGGAGGAGGCGGCGTCGCCCGCGGACGCCCCGCCCCGGGCGGAGGGCGCGGGGCGGGGCCGGGGGCGGGGCCGAGGGCGCGGGGCGGGGCCGAGGGCGCGGGGCGGGGCGAGGCTGGGGGCGGGGCCGAGCGCGCGGGCCGGGGGCGGGGCCGAGGGTGCGGGGCGGGGCGAGGCTGGGGGCGGGGCCGAGCGCGCGGGGCGGGGTTGACGGAGCAGGGGGCGGGGCCGAGGGCGCGGGGCGGGGCTGGGGGCGGGGCCGAGCGCGCGGGGCGCACCTGGAGAAGGTGTTGTCGAAGATGAGCAGGTAGAGGCCGGGCGCGCGCGCCTTGAGCTGCCCCCGGATGCTCTCCCTGTGCGCGTTGCAGCGCGTGCTGGGGATGAGCACCTGCGGGGGGCGCGGAGACGAGCGGTGTGCCCGGGCCCCCCCCCCCCCCGTCCTCCTCCTCCTCCCGGTCCTCCCCCTCCCCCCTCCTCCTCCCCCTTCCCCCCGGGCGGGCCGGGCCGGGGTCCTGCCTTGCAGCTCTCGAGCGGCGCGTCCTCCGCCTCGCGGAAGACCACGCTGAAGGCGATGCTCTTGGGGTCGGAGGAGAAGACCCAGCCCAGGCGCAGCCCCGGCTCGGCCACGGCCACGGCCAGGAGGCTGTAGGTGCTGGAGCGCACGAACAGCTCGCGGCGGCCCGCGCCGAAGCCCGCGATCTCCTCCACCGTGAGCGGGAGCCGCAGCCTGGGGCGGGCGGGGGGCGGGGGAGGTGAGGGTGAGGGGGGCGGGGCCTCGGGAGCTGCCGAGCCCTCCAGCCCCGGGAAAGCCCCGCCCCGGCCCCGCCGCCCCCGGCCGCCCCGGCCCCGCCGCCTACATCAGCTCCCCCGACTTGAGCAAGCCGATCTCGGCGTCCTGGCCTCCTCCCGGCACCTCGTCCGCGTCCTCGGGCGTCAGGGAGCCCGACGCGGAGCCTCTGCGGGAGGGAGAACAGCCCTGAGCCCCGGCCGCCCAGCCCCGGGTGTGTGTGGACAGACAGACAGACACACACACACAGAGGAGGGAGAACAGCCCTGAGCCCTGGCCGCCGGGCCCTGGGTGTGTGTGGACACACAGACACACACACACACACACACACACACACACACACACACACACACGGAGGCCCAGGTGGGAAGGGAGTCCAGGAGACGTCTGGTGGCCAGAGTGGCAGCCGCCAGCCCATGGCAGGGCCGGTCCAGGGGCCTGGTGTCCCCACCCCGCCAGCCCTGTCCCCACGTGCGTAGCTGGTCACCCCAGCTCATCAGACAACTGCGATCGTGGTTCAAAGCCAGCCCGGGAGGGAAAGCTGCACTTCTCTCCACCATAACCAACAGAAAACCTCAAGGTGGGGCCAGGAGTTTGGCCTAGTGGTACGATGCCTGCTTAACATGCACAAAGACCTGGGTTCGAATCCTCAGTATACCACATATGTAGAAAAAAACCCAAGGACAGTGCTCAAGCCCCCCACCCCCCTCCCCCCCAAAAAAACCTTGCAGTGGAGGGCATGTGTCAAGTGGCAGCGTGCCAGCTTTGAGCCCTGAGATAAGACCCCCCTGTATCTGCACAGGACAGGGAGGGGGCGATCCTTCCTCCCGGGAAATCTCAAGTCATGCTCCTGTGTGTACATCCACCACGTCTGACACCACGGAGTCACTAATGCCCAGTTACAGGGATGCAGGGCCCCGACCCAGTTCTTTCCAAGGTGGGTTCAATTCAGAACCAGGCACTCTGGCCTGCTCAGGAGGCTGAGATCTGAGGATCATGGTTCAAAGCCAGCCCAGATATGAAAGTCCTTGTCTCCAAGGAACGGCCAGAAAACCAGAAGTGGCACTGTGGCTCCAGGGGTAGGGCGGTAGCCTTGAGCTGAGGAGCTCAGGGACATCGCCCAGGCCCTGAGTTCAAGTCCCACAACTGTCAAAAAGTCAATCTCACTGGGCTCACACCTGCTAGCTACGCAGGAGGTGGAAATTGGAGTTTCTCTGTTCAAAGTCAGTCCAGGCAGGAAGGTCTGAGTCTCATAGCCGCCCCTCCTCCATCTTGCCCGTATCCTGACTGAACGTGTGACCTGAGCGCTCAGGTTAGAGGTGTGGCCGAGGGAAAGTGTGCTTGCTTAACGAGATCAGCAGATGACAAATGCGTGACTCTTAGCCACTCAGGAGGCTGAGATCATACGCCACCCCGAGCAAGGAAGCCCACCAAGCTCCTCCGCCTGGACGCTGTCCCCGAGCTCTTCAGCTCAAGTCCACCAGCCTAGCCCCGGGCCTGGACACTCAGGGCTACCGCCCTATCCTAGAGCCACGCCCCACGCCCCATCTCCCCGAGGTTAATCCAAGTCTCAGATCCTTTTGGGTTCGGGCTGGCTTTGAGCCTTGATCCTCTCAGATCTCTGCCTCCAGAGTAACTAGAGCGACTCGCGTGAGCCACTGGGCCAGGTGAAGCCCCCCATGTCACACTCCGGTCTTATCTGCTCTACACATTCCTGAGCCCAGGAAGTGACTCAGCCAAGCCCAGCCTGCAGCCCCCAGGGCCCAGCTCAGAACTCCTCCCCTGCTAACGCTTCCGCCACAAGTCCCCAGCCCCGCACTCCGGGACACTCCCTGCGCCAGCACCACCAAGAGCCACTCTAGACCACCAGTCCTCCGCCCTCACCTGAAGGACAGGTAGGCCCGTCTCATCTTTTAAACTAAAACTGGGGCTGGGCACTGCTCACGTCTGCCATCCTACTCTGGAGGCTGAGATCTGAGGATCACGGTTTGAAGCCAGGCTGGGAACCACCACAAAACCAGAGCTCAGGGACAGCGCCTAGGCCCAGAGTCCAAGTAAAGCGCACTATGGGGGAGCATCATGAGCAATGCAATGCAGAGCGCGGCCACCAGGGGGCGCGAGGACAGCAGCGCCCACGGGGGGTGACAAATGTCTGTGCCTGGACCAGGCCAGATCCACACCTCCGGCTCACCACTCGGGCACTGTCAGTCTTCCCCTCACGCTCAGGGCCTCCTGCGGTTCTGTGTGGCCCCGGTGGGCTGGCACGTGAGACCCTCGCGCCCGTGACATCTGCTGGTTTCCCTTTCTTTCACTACTATTTTTTGGTTTCATTTCACTCCTCTTTTTCACTTACTATTTTATTGGTAAACTCTGCCACCTGCACACTTAATGCCAGTGAGTTTTTAACAGTTTTTCCACTGGGGATCAGCTTCCTTTTCTCGCTAGCCTCGAGCAAAAGCTGCTCGGACGGCACCCAGGCCCCGAGTTCAAGCCCCGGGGAGCAGGGCTGTTTGAAACGCTCTCATGCTTTAGGAAGAACACATCTAGTATCTTGACTTGGGAGAGGGCACAGAAACCGGCCGTTCACCCTCACGACCAGCAGGAGGCGCCATTGAGCAGGCCATGCCTGACTCCATGGGCTCTGTCTCATTAGCCTCTGCCTGTCAGCGGCATCCTCCATCCAACCCCCCCCCCAATCCATCCATCACGGATCCTGGGGTCCTCACTACTCAGGAGGCTGAGATCTGAGGATCGAGGTTCAAAGCCAGCCTGGGGCATGGAATTCCATGAGCCTCTCATCTCCAGTGAATCACCAGAAAACCAGAAGTAGCACTTTGGCTCAAGAGACAGGGCAGTAGCCTTGAGCTGAAGAGCTCAGGGACAGGGCCCAGGCCCAGAGTTCAAGCCCCACAACTGACAAAAAAAAAAAAAAATGGCCAGAGACCCAACCGGTGGTTCTTTACCAGGAGAGGGGGGGTGCTTCCTTTTGCCAGCCTCCCCCCTGCCCGGGGCGGGGCCTGGCAGGATGGAGGAGGGGCTCTCAAAGCGTGACTCGCTAAGGATGCTTAAATATTTGGTGGAAAAAGCCTGACCACATCAGACGAGAAGCGGGCCTGCGGAGTCGGCCTGTCTCTGCAGCAGCTCGGCTGGTGAGTGGACCCCACATCCTGCTCAGGACCCTGAGGGCTGCCTGCAGGTGGCACGAAGCACCCCTGGGAGCCCCCTCAGGTTAGAGAAGTGTGGCTCCAGGGCCGGGAGCGGGTTGGAGAAAAGCTGAAAGTGGTGCTGAGGCTCAAGTAGAGCTTGAGCCCCGAGAAAGCCCAAGGACAGTGCTCAGGCCCTGAGTTCAAACCCCAGGACTGGTCCAAAAGTAAAAAAAAAATGTGGTTTTGGGCATAGAGAGCTGGTGAACTGGCCAGCAGTGAAAGCTGTCTGCATCATCTGCTATCCCTGCATTTCTTCTGCATTTTATGCAAGCTATTATTGTCTATTTTCTAGTATAATTCAATTTGTCACAGTGGAAACCTTGGAAATCATGGGAAAAATATAGAATCTCCACCAGTCAAGCCCAGTGGCTGAGAAAGCGTGGTCAGCTTCTATCATTTTAAAGGGGTAGGCAAAAGTCATAAAAGCTGTTTTTGTTTCACACCCGTCCTGGGTCTTGAGCTCAAGGCGCTGTCCTGGAGTTTCTTTTGATTGAGGCTAACTGGAGCTACAGCTCCACTTTTGACTTGATAGTTTAGTGGAGTTGAGTCTCACAGACTTTCCTGCCTAAGCTGGCTTTGAACCATGATCCTCTGATCTCAGCCTCCTGAGAAGCTGGGATGACAGGTCTGGACCCTGGGGACTTGAACTCAGCACCTGAGCACTGTCCTTAGGTTTTCTCAAGGCTAGCACTCTACCACTTGAGCCTCAGCACCATTTTTGGCTTTTTTCTTTGTATGTGGTACTGAGGAATCGAACCTGGGTTTTCATGCATGCTAGGCAAGCACTCTAGGTGAGTCCACAGTCCTGGTCCCATTTCAGTCATTTTCTATTTTATGTCTCAACTATAATTAGTATCACGTACCAACAAATTATTTCTAAAGTTGTAGGTGCTACTTTATCTTCAGAAACCAAGGTAGGATTTGAGGTCCAGAAGATAATGTTCAGAGCCTCTTTCTATATAAGAGGTCGCAACTCTTAAATAATATTAAAGCTCAGCAATTACTACAGTGGATTTAGACATACTGTCTCTGTTCTTGCACTGGTATTGGGACTTGAACCTGGGGCCTGGAAGCCCCTATGCTAGCTTTTTTCTACTCAAGACTCACATCCGACCACTTGAGCTACAGTCCCGCTTCTGGGGTCGCACTGTTTGTGTGAAGCGTGCACACACACACGCACACAGCCCCAGCACCCTCTGACCTACTTATCTGGGGTGCCGCAGGGGCAGGGACCCCACTATCACGTTCAGAGATCTAGGCTTGTGGTCGAGTGGTAGCGGGTCTTCCCACGCGGGCCCAGGAAGATGGAAGCCTGCAGAGACATCGAGGGGAGACACTGCTCCAGCCAGGGCTGGCTGCAGACACCCGTGTCTCTCCAGTGCATTGCCAGGCCCAAGCACGAACACCCGCTCTTCCTGACACCTCTGGAGTGGAGGGTGGGACTTGAACCTGCGCCTCCAGGTGGGAGCCAGTGAGTGCAAGCAGTGCCGAGGCCGGGCTCCCCGCCACCCCCCACACCTGCTGGGTTCTGTCTTGGCAGGGGCGCCGGGATGGACGTCACGCCCGTGTACGAGGACGAGTACGAGTACGAGTACATGGACCCCGGGCTGCTGGGCACGCTGGGCACGCCGGGCGACAGCAGCGAGGCCCACGAGCGCTTCCTGGCCTTTCAGCAGGCCTTCCTGCCCGCCATGTACCTGGCGGTGTGCGCCTGTGGCCTGCTGGGCAACTCCCTGGTGCTGGCAGTGCATGCCAGGTACCGGGCCCGGCACAGCCTCGCCGACCTGCTCCTCACCAACCTGCCCCTGGCCGACCTGGTGTTCGTGTGCACGATGCCCTTCTGGGCCCACGCCAGCCTGCACGAGTGGGTCTTCGGCCAGGCGCTGTGCAAGGCCCTGCAGGGCGTCTACACCGTCAACTTGTACACGTCCATGCTCACGCTCACCTGCATCACCGTGGCTCGCCTCGTGGTCGTGGCCCAGGCCACCCAGGCTCACACGCACAAGGCCAGGTGGGTGGCGTGGGGTTGGGGGGTGTGCGCGCTGGCCTGGGCGGGGGCCCTGCTGCTGTCTCTGCCCCAGATTCTCTACAGCCGGGTCCAGCAGTTGGACAGGCTCGTGTGCCACTACGGCCACGAGGACATCTCCACGGTGGTGCTGGCCACGCAGGCGGCGCTGGGCTTCTTCCTGCCGCTGCTCGCCATGCTGGTCTGCTACCCGCTCCTCCTGAGGACGCTGAGCCGGGCCCGGGGCCTCCCGAGGCACAAGTCCCTCAAGATCATCGTCCTGGTGGTGGCGGCCTTCCTGTTCACCCAGCTGCCCTACACCCTGGTCAAGCTCGTCCAGACCACGAGCTGGGAGTACTCGGCCAGCACCAGCTTCGGCTACGCGCTCATCATCACGGAGGCGCTGGCCTACCTGCGGGCGTGCCTGAACCCCGTGCTCTATGCCTTTGTGGGCCTCAAGTTCCGGAAGAACTTCCAGAAGCTGCTCAGGGACACGGGCTGCCTCCCCTTCTGCGGGGTCTCCACGCAAGGGAAGTCCTCTGAGGACAGCTCCAAGACGGCCTCGGCTTCCCACAACGCCGACGCCACCAGCACCTTCCAGCTGTAGGCCCGGCGGGGGCTTGGGAGAGGCTGGTGTGGGATGCGAAGCGGGAGGGCGTGTGGGGGGGCGTGTGTGGGGCTGTGACCTTGAGATGACCTTGGGATGGGCTGACCTCTTTTCTTCCTAGTGCCTGGGTCCATGGGGAAAAGTGCACGTGGAGGTGACCTTTCTCTAGGGACTTTGTCTCCTCCATGTTGGCCAGATCCAGAGGTTAACGTGTGACTTAAGAGCCCAGGTAGAGGGCTTGTCTAGCACGCATAAGGTCCTGGGTTCGATTCCTCAGCACCACATACGCAGAAAAAGCTGGAAATGGTGCTGTGGCTCAAGTGGTAGAGCAAAAGAAGCTCAGGCACAGCACCCAGGCTCTGAGTTCAAGCCCCAGGACTGGCTAAACCAAGACCAAACTCTCAGGTTGTCTTGTCCAAGGCATGGGACGAATGGCTAAAGAGGAGCAGTCGAACACAGCAGTGACATTCTGGGTCCCCAAGATCAAGACTCTACTGACCACAAGGGAAGAAGAGCAGAGCAGCCTTGGATGTGACTGCCGGGCTCTGAGGTTCAGAGCTGGGGCCCGGGGCCTGGAAGGGCCTGGAAGGATCAAGGACATCCGGCCAGCCTGGCTTTGACTTTTGCAATTGCGATGCAATGATTTGCTCTGATTCATCTTGGGCGCCCACACTGGGGAACCGTCAGTAGTCCCCGAAATGCCAGGGAAACGTGTAAAACACGGTGGGGGACTGAAGCAGCTCTTCTGGCTGAACTCTGGTAGCTTTGCTCCTTTCAAAGTGCAGAATCCAGTGCACCCCTCCCCCAAACCTGCCTATGTGTCACACAGTGTATAAACCCCATGACTAAAAGCCAACTTTGAAGACGTTTTCACACCTTCAGGTGTTAGCCTGGAAACACGCACAAACCACTGGCTTCTGGGGCCTGATATTCAGAATAGAAGCTAAAAAGTATGAGCTGTGGGGCAAATCCAGTATACCAAAGGTGACAACTCTTTCACCTGGGCTTCCGTTCTCCTGCCCAAAACGTGAGGATGCCCTTGTCACTTCCATTATAGGGTCACAGGGAGAACTTTTTCTGACAGGTGCCCTGGGTTCCATTCCTCAGTAGCACTTACACGGGAAAAAACACAAGCGGTGCTGCGGCTCAAGTGGTAGAGTGCTAGCCTTGAGCAAAAGAAGCTCAGGGACAGCGCCCACCCAGGTCCTGAGTTCAAGCCCCAGGACTGGCCAAAAAAAATAAAACAACAAAAAAAATTCAACATGGCCGGTGCCTGCTGGGCCTGCACCCTCTCCAGGGCCTTTGCACAAAGGTCCATGAGGGACCATCTCCCCATCTCTGCCTCCTTCCTCACTGCCCATTGCCCTGGAGGAGGAGGCCAAGTGACACAGGAGTGAGGAGAGCCTAGAAGCCAGGCACTGCTGGCCATGCCCCGCGTCCTAGCTACTCAGGAGGCTGGGATCTGAAGATCCTGGTTCAAAGCCAGCCTGCAGAGAAAAGTCCACAGGACTTGCTGCCAATGAACTGCCAAAAAAGCCCAGAAGTGGAGCCATGAATCACGTGGTAGAATGTCAGCCTTGAGCCAACAAAGCTCACAGACACTGCCCAGGCTCTGAGTTCAGGCCCCAGAGGCAGCGGGCAGTGTATGTGCGCGCGCGCGCGCGCACACACACACACCCCCTCTGCAGAGTCCCAGGCACCCACTACCCACCCCCCTTCCCACATGAGGAGGTGAGCTGAGAAGGAGCACAGCTCAGAGAGCACAGGGCAGGTCCCAGTGGCTGCAGAGGTTTCACCCAGCCGAGAGGCGGTTCGACTGCCAGCTTCCAGCTCCCTTCAAGGTGGAGGTGGCAGAGATGGCAAGCTAGCTGGTTCACCAGAACTGCGGCCACCATATCCTGTTCTTGTTTTGCTTCACAGATCCCCAGTGTGGGCTGCCCTGAGCTGAGCTCTGCTTCCCGGGGAATCCTGGGGCAAATGGGCTCTGGGTACCAGTTGCAGCCAGGATTGAAAAGGACAGAGACACACAGGGGGCTCCCACATGCACCCCAATAGTACATCTCACCATCCACGGCAGACAAACAACACCACTGCCAAAGCGTTAGCCACGCATGGCTCCCAGCGGCCCCTGTGTGCAGGGAGCTTATGAGCCCACAGCAGTTAACAGACCCCACGCCTGGTGTGTATGATGGGGAGACTGAGGCTGGAACTCAGGGCATGGGTGCTGCCCCTCGGCCTTTTTGCTCAAGGTTGGAACAACGACCACTTGAGCCACAGCTCTGTTTCTGGCTTTTTGCTGGTTAACTGGAGGCAAGAGCTTCATGGACTTTCCTGACCAAGCTGGCTTTGAACTGTGATCCTCAGATCTTAGCCTCCCGAGGAGCTGGGATTACAGGTTTGAGCCATGGGTGCTTGGCTCTAGCAAAGACTTAGGCAAGCACTCTACCACTAGGTCACACTCTCAGCCGCTGAGAGACTCTTAGCTCCAATTAACCACAAGAAAACAGGAAGTGACACTGTGGCTCCAAGCCTTGAGCAAGAGAGCTTAGGACCAGCGCCCTGGCCCCGAGTTCTAGCCCCGTGACAGACAAAAAAATAAATGCTGGTGAAAGAGACGCAGAGGAAAGATCCACAAGCTGCTGGTGCAAACACTATAGAAATCAGTAAGGTCATGAACACCGAAGAACCATGCCTTTCGGATGGCCCTGATGCCACCTGACCAGAGATGAGACAGGAAACCAACCCTGGTGACACCTCCATCTCAGATGTGCAGCCCCCAGAACTGCATCTGTGGTTCAAGCCACTCGGTGTGGGGTGGAGCGCTGCTGGCAGCCTGAGCTGTCTGAGCCCAGAGAGGCGGATCATAATTTCAGGACACTTTGCAGGAACAACAAGCTTCCCCCACCCCTACGCGCCATTCCTGGGGTGCTGGCCTCTCTGGGGGAGCCCTTCTGATGTCTTTCGTTTCCTGGTCTCTGGTAGGCCCGCGTGGGGATGGGCCGCGTGGACGGTGCTCACAGAGGGGACGTGTACTCACTGTTCCGCCATGTTCGGGTCGAGGGACTGGGTTTCGGTGGGTGTTTCGGGCAGGGAGGACCCCAGCTCTTGGATCTGGCACAGCTCCTCGTCCGTGATAATGTCAAACACGGCGTCATCTGGGGCTCTGCAGGTGGCAACTGCTCCTGGGCGGGAAGAGATAACACGTGTTCTTAGGCTTGGGTGGCAGGGATCGGGGACGGAGAGGGGTGCGGCGCGAGCGTGGTCACTTTCGCCGACAGCGACTCTGCCCAGGGGTCAGAGAAATGGCCACTGCAGGCATTCTAGAAGAACGAGTCTGAATGCTCAGAGACGTTTCTGCCTCTCCTACGTTCTCTGGGTTCTGTATTGAGATGGAAAACCCAGTGAAAAGCAGTAAAGAGAACACACACGGGCTGGGTGCGCTGGCTCACGCCTGTCATCCCAGCTACTCAGGAGGCTGAGATCTGAGGATCTTGGTTCAAAGCCAGCCCGGGCAGGAAAGTCCCGAGACTCTTCATCTCCAGTGAGCCACCAGAAAACCAGAATTCAGACACAAAAACCGCACAGAAGCCCCCTAACCCACCTACACCAAAGAGGAAGGCATTGCTGCCTGCAGTGCCTGCTCCGGGGAGATGGACCCCCAATCCACCTGGATCCTGTGGGGGAGAAAGCCAGCCGTCCCCACTCTCAGACTGGGGGAGTAGCCCCCCCAAGTTTGGAGACCATGGAGGGGGGTCTCGGTAGGCCTGCCTGGCCACGAGGGCCCCAGCACAGACGTGCGGAACTGACCTGGGCCTTCTGTGGGCCCGGCCTGGCCCGGGGACAATCCGGGGCTGGGCTCCCCCTGGCTCGTGCTGGAGCCGGGGCTCCCGGGGGAGCCAGGCCGGTCTCCGAACTTGTGGAAGCAGGCTCTGCAGCAGCGCTCCTTCTTGCCGCCGGGCTTGGTCGGGGCGTAGTTGTTGCAGCAGTAGTAACAGAACACGCGGCCGCAGATCCTGGTGAGCACAGCCGTGAGCGCATGGCCTGAGAGGCTCCTGGCCGCCTCGGGCGCCACGTGGTTATCTCCACGCAGGTTCCCCCCTGCGTGGCTCCGCCCTTCCTGACATCCGTGTGGCCAGGGGAGCCCGGAGCGCGTGCGCGTGCCTCCCCTTCTCCCCCCCCCCCCCAGCTCCTTCCTCGGACCCGGGTCCTCCTGACCTGCAGTGGTGCCGCCGCACCATCCAGCTGAACTCGCGCCTGCAGTCGTGGCAGTGGCTGGCCTCCGTGTCCCCGAGGCTGCGCTCCTCGGCGCTGAGCTTCTGCTGGAACTCCAGGGCGTCGGATTTCTGCCACAGCGCGTCCTTGTCCCTGGGGGGCACGAATCCGTGAGCCACGCTTCCACGCCGGACACGAGGCCTCCGCTGCTGCCTTACTGGGCAGGCTCTGTGCTGTGTGTGTGGACGCCTGAACTCTGAAACCCCTAGCGTCTGTGCTCAAGGACAGTGCTCTACTATTTGGCTTCTCTGGTGGGTAGACTTTCATAGACTCCCCCGCCTGGGCTGGCTTTGAACCACGATCCTCAGATCTCAGCAATGCCAGGTATGAAGCCACCGGCGCCCAATCACAAAATTTAAAAGGAATGGAATCCTACAGCAAGCAGCAAGAAAGCGGGCGGTGGGCCTGGCCTTCCAGAGTTGTCGAGGCCTGAGCAGACCCCACACGCGTGTGTGTGGGGGTCTCAGTCATGGCATGCGGGAGGACACGAGGCTGGCCAGGCAGACCCTGACCTGAGCAGCTCTATCAGCCGCTCCTCCAGGTACTTCTTGGTTCGGTTCAGGTCGTCCAGGTCGGCGAGCAGCTTCTGCTCGTTCTTCTCCCGGTCTGTCACCTCCTGGCAGAGCTTGGTGTGATACTCTTGGATTTTGCCGGAGGCCTTGGTCAACTCCTTCTGTGTTCTGCGGTGGAGGGAGTGGAATTATCGGGTTAGCTTGCTCGGGGCCTCCCCTGGTCTCTTAGCCAAGTGTCCCGGTGCTAGGACATCACCCACAGTGGGTGAGCCTGGGTGAGCGGCCGAAAGACCAACCTTTCCAGGTTTGCCCGCAGGGCAGCCCTCTCCTTGTCCTTCTGCAGCAGGGTGGCCTGGCACTCATACAGACGGTTACTCGTGCAGCTCAGCTTCTCTCCCAAGGCTGCTTGGGAAGCCTGGCACAGGACCCGAGAGAGGAGACACTGAGCTTGTCCAAGCCCGCCCAAGATATGGAGACGGGTCCCCGCTGGCTGGGCCACTTCTACAGGGAAGAGCGCACACGTGTCTCAAGACCCACAGACCAGGAACCTGCATTTGTGGAGGGAAATCTTCCCCTGATCGTGGTAGCTGGGGTGGGGGAGAGGGGGAGCAAGAACCAGAACTCCCTGGGAGGGTGCCAGGATGGGGATGGCACAGAGCAGCTCCCCAGGGGACGGGAGGAGTGTAGCTCAGTTTGGAGAAAGTCAACTGGATGCCCAGGCTGGCTGAGGAAGAGAATCCATTTCCTTTTTGTCTTGGCAGCTCCAGCCAGGGTCTGGACCCAAACTCAGGGTGTCAGGACACTGAGCTGGGGGGGGGGGGAACCCTCTGAAATGGTCCCCGCAAAGCCAAACCGGCCCACGCGTGGAGACAATCTACCTTCAACTCGTCCACGGCCTTCTCGGCAGCCTGCAGCTGCCGGGTTTGCTCGTCCAGCCGAGCCCTGAGGCTCTCCCCCTCTTCGCTGGCAGTCTGGAGAGGAGAAAAAGGGACGGTGAATCACGGGGAGCCTTGCTGTCCTTTGGCTTTTTGGCTGAAGACTGGTGCCCAACCACTTGGGCCATGCCTCCAGTCCCAGCTTCTTGGTGGCTCCCTGGAGATAAGGAGAGTCTTAGGGACTTTCCTGCCCAGGCTGGCTTCAGATCACGATCCTCAGATGGCAGCCTTCTGAGGAGCTAGGAGGTCAGGCGTGACCATTGGCACCAGGCAGCCCTGAGTTCTGGTTCTAGGCTAAGGAGCGGCTGGCCCGGGTTCTGGCCCTAACGCAGTGGGGGCTACTGCCCTCAGGAGATGGGTGCCCGGATGTCTGAAGCTTTACCTTCAGTCTGCGTTGGTAATCCATGATCTCGGCGCTCAGCTGGAACTTGAGGATGTCCCACTCGTGGCCCGCAGCCTCCTGCAGGCTCTGGGCCTGCTGCTCGGCCTGGGCCAGCTGGGCCTGCAGGCCGGGCAGGAAGCTGGCTGCCTCCTCAGCCATCTTGAGCTTCTCCTGCAGACTCTGCTTCTCTTGCTGTAGCCCGGCCACTTGGCTTTCCAGGTTGGCGAGTACCTGGGTGGCGTGGGCCAGGGCGCCCTCCACACGCTCCTTCTCGGCGGTCAGCGCACACACCTGGATGCCCAGCTCGGCCGTGTCCGTGTTGGCCCGATGCAGCTGCTCCTGCAGCTCTGCCTGCTCGGAGCCGCATGTCGCCGGCAGCAGCTCCGCCTGCCGGGTCCCTTCTCGCTCGGAGCACTGCAGCAGCTCCTGCACGTGGGCCCTGTTGAGCGCCTCATTCTGCTCCTTCAGCTGCTGCACCACGGCTTTATGCTCCTCCAAGATGGCCTCCGTCACCGCCAGCTGGCTCTGGGCCTTGTCGCAGTCACTCAGGGCCACCTGGAGCCTGGCCTGGAGCTCTCCCACCTGGGCCTGCAGCTGCGGGGCCTGAGACATGGCCAGCTGGCCTCCATCATCCTGGAGGGGCTCGAGCCCCTCGTGGGCCTTGTCGGCTGTGAGGCTCTCGATCAGCTGGGTTTGCTGGTGACACTGGCTCTCCAGTGCCTTCAGCGCCTCATCCTGGGACTCTGCCAGCTGCTGGCACTGCATGGCCTCCTGGCGCAGCCGCTGGCACTCGTCCTCCTTGCTCTGCAGGGCCGCCTCCTTCTCCGCCACCTGGGCCCTCATGGCTTCCTTGGCCTTTTTCACGGCCAGCAGGCTTGCCTCCATCTGGTCCCCAAGGTGGCGGATGCTGGCCTGCTCGGCCTCCAGGGAGGCCAGAGAGCCCTGGATGGCCACCTCGCGCCGCTGTAGCGTCTGGTAGTCGGCCTGCAGGGCTTGCAGCTTGCCCTCCAGGAGCTGGTTGCGCCCGGTCATGCTCTGCAGCTCCTTCTGCAGCTCTCCGTTGGCCTGCCGGAGCGCGGCCACCTCCTCCATGCTGTCCTCTGCTGCCGCCCCCTCGGGCTTGTCTGGGGCCTGTGGGGGGCTGAGGTGCTCCGTGGCCTCGGGAGGCGCCGGGCCTGACTGCCCCGCGAGCTGCTCCAGCGTGCCCACCTTCTGGCTGAGGTGGTCCTTGTCTCGGATCAGCTGCTTCTTCTGCTCCTCCAGGTCGCTCACGCGCATGCTCGCCTGGCTCAGCTGCGTCTCCAGGAGCTGCAGCTGGCGGGTCAGCGCGCGGGCCTCTTGTTCCAGCAGCTCCTTCTCCTGTCGCCGCTGCTGCTCCTGCCTCCTGGACTCGGCCAGCTCTTCCTCCATGGAGCTCAAGCGAGCCAGCGACTCCTGTACCTGGCGCTGAAGCTGGGCGGCCTCCGCCTTCTTGCCGCTCAGCTCCTCCAGAAGCGGGGCCGACGCCTGCACCTGACGCTCCAGGCCCACCTGGGCCTCCTGGGCCAGCTGTGCCAGCTGTGCACTCTGCTGCCTATTGAGCTCCTGGATCTTAGTGTTCTCCTCTTCGAGGGCCTGAAGCTTCTCTTTCAGCTCCTGGATCTGCAGGGCTGAATCGACAGCAGTGGGCTCTCGCGGACGCTCTGGGTTCGAGGCTGACTCGGGTATCTTCTCAGCCCTGGCCAGCCAGTCTGAGAGGCGAGCTAGCAGCTGGTGCTTCTGGCCCAAGGAGTCCCGCGTAGCCTGGAGCTCCTGGGCCAGGGGCTGGAGCAGGGCCTCCACCTGCTGGAGGGATGAGCTGCCACCCTCGTCCTTCTCTGTGGTCGCCAGCTCCAGGGCCCGCAGGCAGCTCAGCAGCTCCTTCACGGTGTCCTGAGTGGCCTGGGAGACTTTCCACTGCTCCTGGAGCTCAGCCACGAGGCCGGCGAGGCGGACGTTGTCCTCCGCTTCCGCGCATGCGCTGTCCGGGTGGGCCTGCATCTGGAGAGCGGCCCGCAACTCCTGGTTCTCTCTGTCCAGCTGCTCCAGGCGGCCCTGAAGTTGTTTCTCCCGCACCTCTACCTGGTCCAGCTCCAGCCGCATCTCATCAAAGCCCTCCAGTGCCTCGGTGTTCAGATGGTTGTTGAGGTCAAAGCTGGAGACCATGTCCTGAGACTGGGACAGACAGCAGGGACGACGACGACAGCAACAAAAGAAAAAAGACAAGGAACTTTGAGACAAACGATCTCACCTGGTTGCCTGGAGATAGCAGAGTTCAAAATGCAGGGACCTAAGGTGGAGTCTAAGGAAGCAGAACAAGGTCTAGAACCCCAAAGCACATTGCGAGGCCACGAGGCCGTGTGTGTGTGTGAGTACCACTGACAGACGTGTATTTTGCAGCCAGCTCCTTCACCTTTATTAACTCAATCAATGGATATTGGCTCTTCAGTGAAACTAAATTCACGCCTGTCATCCTAGCTACTCAGGAGGCTGAGATCTGAGGATCGCAGTTCAAAGCCAGCCTGGCCACTAAAGTCTGAGACTCTTTTCTCCAATGAACCACAAGAAAACCGGAAGTGGTGCTGTGGCTCAAGTGGTAGAGTGCTAGCCTTGAGCAAAAAGTGGCCAGGGACAGTGCCCAGAGCCCTGAGTTCAAGCCCCAAAACTGGCAAGCCAAAAAGAAATCTTCCAAAAATAACTTAGATTTAAAGGAATCTTGTTGGATTCTATTTGGCTGGAAAAAAAAACAAAAAACCCAAAACCCTAGATTCCAGAAAGTAGCGGATACAGCTAGCGAGGGTCTGTGCTCTTATTTGAGTAGTGGGCATTTGTGAATGGCACTCCTGACTTGCTTGGGACAAGGTCAACCTGGGTTGTCACAAGAGCATTCGTGTCATTACCTGTAAGTAGTTGCTCACCAAACTGCTCATGCTGGAGCTTCGGCTGGGGGGTTTCCACATGAAAGCAGAAGAGCCCATGGCTAGTGTCCTCCTGTAAAGACAGAATACACACATTCACGTATATATATATATACATATATGTGTGTGTGTGTGTGTGTGTGTGTGTACCTGTGTATATACATCCACACATTATACACACATACACATACATAAAATAAAACTATGTCGCCTTTGACGGATGAGGCAGGCACTGGTGGCTCCTGCCTGTCATCCCAGCTACTCAGGAGGCTGAGATCTGACGATCGTGGTTCAAAGCCAGCCTGGGCAGGAAAGTCCATGAGACGCCAATGAACCACTAGAAAACCGAAGTGAAGCTGTAGCTCAAAGTAGAAGAGCAAAAGAGATCAGAGACAGCGCCCAGGCCCCGAGTTCAAGCCCCACAACCAACAAAAATATATTAAAAAAAATTTAAAAACCCACAGATGAGTACTTAGTACTTGGACTGCCTTCCCATAATGTATCCCTTTTACAGGGATATATTGTAACGTTCGCCCCCTTTGCCTGGAAGGCATCTGTAGTCATGGCTGCAGATGGGCGAGGGCCCCCAGCCTTCCTTCGATTCCCATCTAGAGTCCAGTAGGACACAGAAGCCGTGGGCCTTGTGCAGGCCTGTCCACGCATGTGCAATGCCTGGCCCTGCCCACGTGGTTCCAGGTTGGAGCCTTCGGATGCTAAACTTGAACTAAGTCTGTGAAATTGGTGCATGACATCCTGAGTCAGCAGAGTTCCTGGGGCACCCGTGGTGATCTTCGGCTAGTTGAGGGGTGGCGGGGGTGGTACGGGGAAGCTAAGGCCTGCCTCAGAGCTCAGTCCTCCTATATATGGCCTCCTGAACAGTTCTGATAACCACCTTGCTTTGTGGAGACTCTAGCCTGGGCCAGAGTCGTCTTCCAAGCCCTGATTCCCAGG
Source organism: Megascapheus bottae (assembly GCF_031878675.1). NCBI lineage: Eukaryota > Metazoa > Chordata > Mammalia > Rodentia > Geomyidae > Megascapheus > Megascapheus bottae. The sequence goes on along the minus strand of NC_143540.1, from coordinate 9,645,851 downwards.
AAGCTGAGATTGCAGGTGGGAGCCACTGGGCCCAGCTACCTTTCCTTCTCTTTTTTTTTTTTTTTGGTAAGTACCTGGCAAAGGTTGGCCAGGCCGCATCTAAGTCGTAGCCCCTGGAGGCCAGGTCAAACTGAACCTCAGTCAGCTCATAGAGTTGGCCCACGATGTCTGAGCTCAGCTTGGGCTTCAGGAAAGGGCTTCGTGCATAGTACCAGTCGCTGCGGGGGAAAAAAGACAGAGATGTTGTGAATAACAAGAGGTTTTGTTCTGGCCAGACCTGGGGTTTGAATTCAGGGCCTGGGTGCTGTCCCTGAGCTGCTTTTGCTCAAGGCTAGCACTCTACCACTTGAGCCACAGCACCACTTCCAGCCTTTTCTATGTGGTACCAGGGAATCGAACCCAGTGCTTCATGCATGATTGACAAGCACTCTAGGCCATGCTCCTGGCCCATAACAAGGGTTTTAATAAAAGGAATAAAGGAAGCTCGACTAGTCTCCCACACTGCTAAATGAATAAGACACAAACTAGCCAATTCCATTTTTGCTGAAGGAGCCTAGGGCTCTCAAAATGGCTTGCTCTTCTTTGAGAAGTGCTGCAGTGATATGCACACTTGTTTGTTAATTCTATAAAATCTCTTTCGCAAAAAGGATGTGAGAAACCTTCAATCTCTATCAAGAAAAGGCAACTGTCGGAGGCAGAACACTTGGTTTTTGTTGTTGGCGGTCGTGGGACTTGAACTCAGGGCCTGGGCACTGTCCCTGAGCTCTTCAGCTCAAGGCTAGCTCTCTACCACTTTGAACCACAGTACCACTTTTGGCTTTCTGGTGGTTTATTGGAGATAAGCATTTCGTGGACTTTTGTGCCAGGCTGGATTTGAACCACCCGCCCTTAGACCTCAGCCTCCCGGGTCGCTAGGACAGGTGTACGCCGCCGGCGCCCAGCCAATATTTGTTTTTTTTAAAGACAAACTTACTTCTATTCCTTTCCCAGAATTCAGCGGGAGACACTGAGCTCCCTACTAATTTCTATTCAACTGAAAAGCTAAAGAAGAAGAAACCACCCGGATGATATTTCATTTCACATGAAGCACCAGGACCACCATCAGGGACAAGGCCTCCACAGGTGGCCCCGAGGGGCACGGCTGGCACACATGCCACTGTCATTGCTTCATGGAGGTGGCACAGGGCACAGCCTGGGGGCCATTACCTGGTCACTCTCGTGTTCATGAAGCATTGCTGTAAGGTGTCTGCCAGCCTCTGGTGCACTAGCGAGTAGCGAATAAAGGCTCGTCCTTTCCCCAGAGACGTCCGGAGCTGGGGCGATAGATGACAAAGGGAGAGCTCTGGGACATGACGTTCTGTCCTGGAGGGGCTCACGCCAGCATGTTGATAGATATCCTTAAGACCTCCCCTCCCCCCGCATCATTCTCCAGTCCAAACCCAAGTCTCCTGGAGGGCAAGCGGCCTAGCAAACTCTCAGCAACTTGGGGTGTCTATGCTGGTCCTGGGGCTGGAACTCAGGTCTGGGCTCTGTTCCTTAGCTTTTTCACTCAAGGCTGACACTCTACCATTTGAGACACACCTCCATTTCCACTTTTTTTTTTTTTTTAGTGGGTCCTGGGGTTTGAACTCTGGGCCTGGGCGCTGTCCCTGAGCTCTGCAGCTCAACGCTACCATCCTACCCCTTGAGCCACAGCGCCACTTCCTGTTTTCTAGTGGTTCACTGGAGATCAGAGTCTCGCAGATTTTAGTGCCCAGGCTGGCTTTGAACCACGATCCTCAGATTTCAGCCTCCTGAGTAGCCAGGATGAGAGGCGTGAGCCACGGTGCCAGGCTCGCTTCCACCTGTTTTTAGGTGTTTAGTTGGCTGCCGCCTGGGCTGGCTTTGGACTGAGACCCTCAATCTCAGCCTCCTCAGTACAGATCTGAGCCATCAGCATCCAGCTCTAAATCTTTTGGGGCTAGAAGACTGCAGAGGTCTCCAAGAGGAAGTAAAGGCAGGCCACGGAAAGACGGGGGATCCTGGCCCAGCTACCCAGCCTGCATCTGAATGAACTTCCTTCCCCTCCAGCTCACCTCTGACGTGGACTTGACGAAGCGGATCCCGTCATTGGCTCCTTTTACCTTGGCCAGGCAGGTACAGAAGTAGTCCCAGTAGTCTTTCTTGTGACCCAAGAGGCTGGCTTTCTCCTTCAGATCAAACTGGGGAGACAACAGGCCAGAGAGAGGGAGGGAGGGAGTCCAAACTACTCTAGTGGTAGAGTACTTGCCCAGCACGCATGAAGACCCGGGTTCGATTCCTCAGTACCACATATGTAGAAAAAGCAAGAAGTGGTGCTGAGGCTCAAGTGGTAAAGTTCTAGTCTTCAGAAAGCTCAAGGACAGTGCTCAGGCCCTGAGTTCAAGCCCCAGGACTGGCAAAAAAAAAAAGATCTCATGGATTTTATCTCCTGGGCTCCTGGGCTCACCTTTTAACCACAGCTCTGAAATCTTAGCTTCCTGGGTAGCTAAGATTAGAACTGTGTACCTCCAGTACCCAGCACAAACTTGGTAGGTCAATCACAACATGAACATGCTTTCAATTCCTTTTTTTTTTTTTGAGAGGCTAGCTCAGGGGTATATGGCTATGAGATCTAGGAATAACAGTGGCACCCAACACATCAGTCTTTGAAGAGCTTTCTGAGCAGGTCGTTGGTGGAAAACCACTGACACTGCTGTGAACACAAAATCAAGAAATTCAAGCGAACCACTCAGTGTGCTAAGCAGGCTCGACTTGGGTAAATAAGGTGATAACTCCTTCCCTAGTGACTCAACTCTCAACCAGCCCTAGATAACTATCTCAATAACATTCTCAAAACCCTAACCAAGTGTCAGACCTGAGTCATTTCCAACCCAAACCAAAATGGGCTTATTGGAAACAAGAACAACAACAAAATCCAAGTCCAGGCCAGGAGCCTGGCTCACGCCTGGAATCCTACTCAGGAGGCTGAGATCTGAGGATCAGGGTTCAAAGCCAGCCTGGGCAGGAAAGTCCATGAGTCTCTTATCTCCAATGAACCACCAGAAAACCAGAAGTGGCGCTGTGGCTCAGGTGGTAGAGTGCTAGCCTTATGCTAAAGAGCTCAGGGACAGTGCCCAGGCCCCAAGTTCAAGCCCCACGACCGACAAAAAAAATTCCAAGTCCACAAACATTTTCCAAGATTAAACCAAGAACTAGAAAGCCTAAATGCCATGGAGGCCTTCTGTCCTGTGTGCTTTTGCTGGCGAGTTTTCTTCAGTCGTGTCTCAGGTTCAGCTGGAAAGGAGTTGCTACCATGGGGTTTTCCCAAATAAGCTTGCCAGGCTGAACTCAGCCAGGGGTCTAGGTTCAGCAGGGCAGGGTAGAAATACAGACCCAGTCCCCGGGTGACCGCGGCTTCACTGGTCAAGAGCAGAGGCCTTTGGGTAATCTTCAGAAGGTCCACACACCCGGAAATCGCCTCACTTCCATGACTGTATGACAGTGATTCCAGACCTTCTGCTACATTTTCAAAGGGGTAAGAACCCCAAGTTAAGATCCTTATTAAAGTCAGTGGCTTTGTGACTTGTCTAAATCCGTGAGGTGCTGGTGACTCAAGCCTGTAATTTTAGCTGTTCAGGAGGATCTGAGGATTGAGGTTCGAAGCCAGCTCGGGAAGGAACGTCTGTGACATTTTATGTTCCATTAGCCAGCAAAGAGCCAGAAGTGACTCAAGTGGTAGAGTGCCAGCTTTGGGTAAACAAGCACCCAGGCCCCGAGTTCAAGCCCCAGGACTGGCACAGAAACAAATACACAATCAAATAAATGATCTAAAATCTCCACAGAGTGTTTTCAATCCTCCAAGCCTGATTTCCCAAGGGTTCTCAGCCCTGGCTGGGGGCTGCTCTGACCCTCAACCTCTACTCGTAAGAACGCAGTGGCTCTACTGAGCCTTCTGAATTGTGCATCCTGAATGCTGTGTCGGGCCTAAAGCCTCCACACGCCAGGCCCCGCTTACCTGCAGGAGATACTCAAGCTTGTAAGAAAACTTGTGCAAGCTTGTGCTATCGTCAGTGACAGGTTCTCCTGTTTCCTTGAATTCGTTGCTTAGTTCTGTCACCGCATCTTAAAGACAGACAGATGGGGACATGTCACTGCAGATGCACACGTCTGAGAAAGTGGCAGGAAAATGTCAGAAGAAACGAGGAAGTGGTCAGTGGTCAGAAACCTTGCACACAGGCAGAACATGTAAATATCCATGGGGTGGGCGTAACCTCGGGTGTTCTCAGTGTTGGGTGCCAGGGGCTCACGCCTACAATCCCAGCTACTCAGGTGGGTGAGATCTGAGGATCTCGGTTCAAAGCCAGCATTGGAACGAGACTCTTATCTCCAATGACTCAGAAAACCAGAAGTGGTGCTGGGGCTCAAGTGGTAGAGCTCTAGCCTTGAGAAAGCCCAAGGACAGTGCTCAGGCCCTGAGTTCAAGCCCAGGACTGGGGGGGTGGGGCGGGGAAAGAAAAAGAAATGCACTCATGAAATGGTACCCCTGCTATACAACACCTTAATGATACTTTAGTGCCGGGGGTTGGCTTTGAACTTCAATCATCAGATCTCAGCCTCCTGAGTAGCTAGAAAGACAGGCGTGAGCCACCGCGCCCAGCTAAAACTATGCATCCAAACTGAAACATTTGAGGCCCACATTCAGATAAGGGCCAGAGAAAGCCTTTTGTACCTTGCTGACTTTGAGCCTGTGGGGTGAGCCATGGACGGCCTGTGGCTGTACTAGGTCAAGGCCCTCAGGAGAGATGACACCCTTGCATTCAGGATCCTGCTCCTTTGGGTCACTGCGGAGGTGACACTTGGGTCTCTGCAGGCCTGTGGGAAGGAGTCAGCTTTGGCTTCCATTACAGCAAATGAATGTGCTGGAATGCCAAAGAGGCTTCTGTCCCTGGTAAAAGAGAAACTTCTCCATTTTGGCTCGTAGGGCATCACAGATGAAACTTAGCCTCTGAAACCATCAAACAAAACAATGTTTGCTCTGCACCTGTCACGCTTTACCTGCAGCTCTGTCTGCATGCCCTGTCCTTGCTTTTTTCAACCAAGACAAGGGCCATTAAAGCCAGGTGCCCGTAGCTCACACCTGTAATCCTAGTTACTCAGGAGGCTAAGATCTGAGGATTGCAATTTGAGCTCGAGCCCCAGTAAACAGGCACACATGTACACACAGGGGAATTAAAAAAAAAAAAAAAAAAAGGATGAGGGTTGTAAGTCCCACTGTCTGTCCCTCAGGAAGCTGGGAAGCAGCAGGCCCAGGGCTGGAGACAAGGGGCCCTCTGCCAGCCAAAGAAGACAGACAGGTATCTAATCTTCCTGCTCAGAGGGAGGCTAGTCCTACCACACGATGCCAACTGTCCAGAGGGTAGGGATCTGATCAGAGGCTACCAGGAAGCTCGGAATAAACTGAAACCAGATCCTGACCTGGGAAGGCAATGTGATTCTATTTTAAACACTAGCTGCCCAGAGCAACCAGACAAGATCCTCAGTTTTACTCAGGCTCGATCCTGGATACCCCAATATTCCTATAGGATATGTTCTCAGGGCTCTGATGACAAGTTGTGCAAACCAAGACGCAAGGGCAGCAGAAAGAGCACAGCCCGGAAACCTCCCCAACCAATTCCAGAACACCCAGCAAGCCGGAACCTTGTAGATCACGGATGATCCTCTGCAACTGGCTCTCTGTGCTGGAAGAAGCCATGTCGTGCCCAGCCTTCCTGTTCTGGGCGTCTGGAAAGAGGCTGTCAGTCAGTGGCAGTCTGGGGACCTGCACAGAGAAGGAGAGAGCCCATGGGGAGGTGGTTTCAGAGGCTAAGTTTCCTCTGAGAGTCCCAGAGGACATTACTCTGGTCAAGGCCACCCTATCTGCGATTGTCCCCAGAAAGGACAGTTTGTCCTTTCTGAATGGGTCTGTTTCAGACCTCATGACCGGGTTTGGAACTTCAAGCAAACAAAGAGCACAGAAAGTTCTTTCTGCGTCCTTGGACAGACCACCCGAGCTTCCATCCTTAGAAAAAGCTTCCCAGGGGCTCCCCTCCTCCCCTGGGGTACACACAAAGGTCCTGGACAGCCTTAGATGTGAAAGGCCCCCACCCCGAGCCTGGGAGCCAGCTCTGGGCAGAGCCGCCCTCCCACGGCCCACACGGGAGCCGTTGGCACGGGAGGACACGACCCTCGGGGCATCTGTGGGAAGGCAGGCTTGCCTGGGAGATAAAGGGCTCCCTGGTCTTTGAGGTTTATAGCCTCCCCTGGCCAGAGTGTGGGTCAGCCTGGACCATGCTCACACCACCCCGCCTGGCACCCAGGAGACTATGTGGCTTTCCAGCCAGGCAAGGGGCAGGTCTCTATTTTCAGCTCCATTACAGGCCTTTGCCGCTGGCGAGTCCCGAGTTGGCAGCCCAATGCGGGCAGCTGTTAATGGGATTTAAGGACACTCCAGAGGCCAAAGATCAACAGGGATGAGGACACGGCAGCCCAGGGGAATGAGGCCTGGCCATGCGGGTGGGCACTCCTGGGTGCCCCGAGTTCAAGCCCCGGGGCCGGCTATACCAAGCACCACTGCTAAGAGGGCCTGCTGGGCATACGCAGGGCCCGGTTTCCCTTTTGCACACGACCACTTTTACTTCTCAGTTGCCTTGGTGAACAATCTCTTCCCCAGTTTATGGAGAGAAAAACTGAAGCTTGGGGAAAGGCAGGCCAGGAGCCAATGAAACCTGGCTTGGTGGGGTTTCAAATCTGCCTGCTCTCCCAGAATGCCCCGGGAACCTTTAAGACTGAGCCATCAGCACTCCAGCAAGGGACTAAATGCATCTCCTGGGGCTTAGGAACCACTGGGCTCTGTGATCTCTAGCACCCCCCCCCCCCCCAGGGCTCCGCGAGATGAGGTCCTGCAACACCAAATATTTACACGAGCATTCTGGCATGACCATGATAGGAGCCTGTCCCAAGACCAAAGGTCTTGTGCCTATTTTTAACTCATAAGCCAGTAGAGCTGTGACTCACTGAAGAGTGCTCCCAGATGGCTTCTGTGGCCTAGGAGGAAGGAAAGAGAGAGCTGAACACATACTGGGGGGTGAGAGGGGGTGGTCCAGACCCAGAGCCCCAGTGCCATCAAAATAAATATGCCTTCCTTGAAGGCTGCTGCTCTGTTCTGTGAGCCACAGGTTCACTTCTAGAGGTTGGTGGTTCGTTCACTGGAGATTAAGAGTCTCTCAGACTTTTCTTTCCTCAGATCAGCTTCCAGAGTAGCTGGGATTAAATGCTGAGCCACCGGCACCTAACTGTGACATTTTTCAACAAAATGTGCTAGGATCTGACTCAGGGGACAATTTAATTCCACTAAGGGAAGACACTGTGTACAGCCAGATCTGACACTGGACAGGAAGCCACTGAAAAGACCCAGGGAGGAAAGAGGCACAGGTTAATGGCGAAGACCCTTTCTCTCTCCCCCTTCCCTTCATTCTTGGGGCTGTATGATCGGGGCCGCCCCAGGAGGCCACCCTGGCCCTGGGTAACAAGGAAGCACACACTGGCTGAGATAAACACACGAGAGAGTGGAGTTTGGGAAGGAGGTGACAGCAACAAACCAATGTGACTGGCTTCCAGACCTTGGCTGGCACCCATGCCCTATGAACCCCCTGGAAGCCAGCCAATGGAAAGCCCGGCCTGGAGTAAACAATGTCTACAGGCCGGAGCAGCATCTGGGCATGTGTTCCTTTAAGCCTTCCTGGTCACGAGTGGGTGGCTGTCACCTCTCATCACAACTCAGGAGGCTGAGGTCGGGGCACTGCAGTTTGAAGCCAGCCAAGCCAGGGGAGTCTATGAGACTTTTATCTCCTCAGGACCGTGTGCCCATGCGCCAAGATACAAACACTGACTCGTGTGAACTCATTTGAACTATGGTGCAAATGGCTTATGCTTACAAAGCAGCGTGGGCAGGGACACGCTGTCTGAGCAGTCACCCTAAGAAGAACTACCCCAAGGGGAGGAGGAGCCTGGAGGGTGGAGGCCAGCCATGCCTTTAGAACATTATTCCCAACAGCACAGCTAAGAGCTTTGACCCCAACGGGATAGCAGACATTTGGTATGGTATGCTCCTCCAGGAGAGACACCAGCTGTTGTCAATTCCACCCTGACCAAATAAGAACAATCAGAAGGCAGAGCGCGTCTTTTGAAAGTGTCTGTCACTTCAATCTGCATCAACAGATCCAGACCTGTAGCGGTGACGTCATCACGTAGAGAAAGAAGCCTACCTGACTGGGAGCTGGAACTTGGAAGGCCCCCGCCAGGCTGGCTCAAGTGTGGGGAACTCTTTACTGGGCCAGGGACGTGACCAGAACTTCAGGAAGCTGGTTTGGGAGTTTCCCAGAGGCCAGCTCAGAGGCAGGCCCTTCCCTCCAGCCTACAGGAGTCAAAGTCATCGGTGAACCAACCCCTTGGGTCTGTAATTACAGTGTTTACCAACTGCTTGAGTGGCTCATCCTTTCCAGACACTCCCTGTATTTTCAGTCATTTCTCTTTTACAAACAATGAGGGGAAGGGCAGGAATGTGGCTTTGTGGTAGGGTGCTTGCCTAGCATGCACAAAGCCCTGGGTTTGATTCCTCAGTAGCATTCTCAATAGGAAAAGCCACAAGTGGTAGAGTGCTAACCTTGAGAGCTCAGGATGGCACCTAGGCCCTGAGTTCAAGCCCCTTAAGGATGAGAGGAAAAAAAGTCAAAAGTAAAAATAAAGGTGAGAAGTGGAGGGGCCAAGTGCTAGAGGGCCAGTCTTAAAGCAGAAAGCTAAGGGACAGTGTCCAGACTGAGTTCAAATCCTAGTACTGGCACACACGCAACCAAATCAACAGAATCTAGTAGATTATGACCAGGCTACTACTTGTGACCTTGAGGAGGCATCATGTGACCTTGTGAGGTAACTACCCTCCACTGTCAGCCAGGCAACATGAAGAAAGGTGGCTGACAGGGCCGGGAGTTTGGCCTAGTGGTTAAAGTGCTTGCCTAGCATGCACGAAGACCCGGGTTCCATTCCTTGGTACCACATACGTAGAAAAAAAGCCAGAAGTGGTGCTGAGGCTCACGTGGTAGAGCTCTAGCCTTGAGAAAGTCCAAGGACAGTGCCCAGGCCTTGAGCACGAGCCCAAGGCTGGCAAAAAAAAAAAAAAAAAAAGGTGGCTGATAGCAGCGGGGACCAGAGCTATGAACAAGGGCTGACCTTTAAACAATTCACACTTTGGGGGCGAGATGCACCATATCTCACGATGTCACAAACTGGAAATGTCATCTGAAGCCTCAGGCAGTGAGGATGAAAACCAACCACCCAGATCCAGGGCCTCCAGTTCTCCTCTCAGGGCCTTGACAAGCCAATTGGTCACCACAGTAACGGGTAATCCTTTAATCTGTTTTCACCCTGGTCTACAGCTGACACTGCCATCCATTTATCTTCCGGGCCACCGGGGATTGCTCTGGTGCATGGAGAGACCTCAGTAAGCTACCAGAATAAGTGAGATAATACATTCATTCTCACACCACTAACCAAACTAAACCTGGAGGCAGAGAAATAGGCTGAAAATGTAAATCATCATCATCATCATCACTGTTATCTTTTCAGTGGTAGAAAATTAGATGAATTAAGAAAAAACAACTTCTATGGGTGGGGGGAGTCAGATGTACTTTGAGCTACCCAGGAGGCATCAAAATAGGATCACAATTTGAGGTTAGACTGGGTAAAGACCCTATATTTAAAATATAACTAAAAGTAAATGGGGCTGGAGACGTGGTTCAAGAGGTAGAGCACTTGCTGGGTGCACTGGCCCACACCTATAATCCTGGCTGCTCAGGAGGCTGAGATCTGAGGATCGTGGTTCAAAGCCAGCCCAGAAAATGGGAAGTGGTGCCGTGGCTCCAGGCATAACTCTGGGTATGATAAGCACACCTGCCCAGCCATGTTCATCTCTGCACCATTCACATTAGCTGAGAGATGGAAACAACCCAGATGCCCCACTACAGATGAATGGATACAGAAAATGTGGTGTATATAGACAATGGAATTTACAGAGTCAACAGACAAGATAAAATAATGGCATGCGCTGAGAAGTGGATGAAACTAGAGCGAATCAAGTTGAGGAAGACCAAAGGAACAAAAGGCACACGGTCTCCTTGATATGTGGATATTAGATCCAAATAGTACAAGAGCGATGACTCAATATTTGGGTACCCAAGGTCATTGACATGGTCTTGGAGATACAAACATAACTACATAGACATAAAATCTATGATGGGATATATCCTCTATAGACATACTATATAGATTGATATGTACCTATGATATACAAACCCTCAGCTTAATTTTAATTGTGTTCTAAAATCTAGGTGCCAGTGATTGTATGTAGAGATTCCCTTCTTCAGTACTTGTTTGTTAAACATGACATTTGAAATACGATGTTAATACAAAAAAAAAAAAAAAAATCAGGCTGTGAGCCGGGTGCCAGTGGCTCACTCCTGTAATCCTGATTAGAAGACTGAGGTCTCAGGATCGAAGTTCAAACCTAGCCCAGGCAGGAAAGTCCATGAGACTCATCTCTAATGAACCACCAGAAAACCGGAAGTGGCGCTGGGACTCACAGTGGTAGAGTGCTAGTCTTGAGCCGAAGAGCTTAGGGGCAGCACCAGTCCCAGAGTTCAAGCCCCATGACTGACCAAAAAAAAAAAAAATCAGGCTGGGATTATGGATGCTATATTGTCATCACTGTGAGATCTGACAAAACAGCCCTTCTAAGAATGAGCAGAAGAGACGGGAGCTAGTAGCTTCTCCCTGCAATCCTAGCTTCCCGGGAGGCTGAGACTTGAGGATCACAGTTCAAAGCCAGCCAGGGCAGGAAAGTCTCTAATGAGCCACCAGAAAACCAGAAGTGGAGCTATGGCTCAACGTGGTAGAGTGCTAGCCTTGAGTGCAAAAGCTCAGGGAGACAGTGCCACGCCCTGAGTTCAAGCCCCAGGACTGTCAAAAAAAAGAAAAGGGGGGGGGCACGGAAGTTTGGCCCAGTGCTAGAGTGCTTGCCTAGCATGCATGAAGACCTGGGTTCGATCCCTCAGTACCACATACATAGAAGAGCTGGAAGTGGTGCTGTGGCTCAAGTGGTAGAGTACTAAGCCTTGAGAAAGTTCAAGGACAGTGCTGAGTTCAAGCCCAGTTCTGGCCAAAAAAAAAAAAAAGGGGAGGGGGAGGAGGGGCGAACAATAAACAGAAGATAAGGCAGGTGTATGAAAAGTACCTACTCCACCTTCCTCTATAAACAGACACCAGGTGTCCAGAGAGCTCAGGTGACAGACAAATGCCCACACCTCTTAACCTGAGGTCCTTTATCCTACTCGTGAGAACTGTCCCCCGGGTCCCCTTCCTCCTCCTTCTCCTAGCTGTGTCTGACCCCAACTGCCCTGTAGAGGCCAGGCCTTGACTCTGGAGTTGTTTTATTTTTGTGTCTGTACTCTACAACTTGAACTACATCTCTACTCTTAAGCTTTCTGCTAGTTAATTGGAGATTAGCCTCCAGTGGATTCATCAGGCTGGCTTTAAACCAACATCTTCACATCTCAGCCTCTCCAGTAGCATGAGTTAGCAGTGCCTGGCTTCCATTCTGAGAGTTCTGCCTTCAGAACACAGAATAGGTGCTCAAGAAATGGTAGCCAGTCTCCTGGGGGGCAGAGGGGGGGAGCTGTGGCTTGGAAGCAGAGTGCTTGCCTAGTGTGCATGAAGCCCTGGGTTTGATTCCTTAGTAACCACATACACAGAAAACACTGGAAGTGGTGGGGGGTGGCTAAAGTGGTAGAGTGTTAGCCTTGAGCAGAAGCAGCTCAGGGACAATGCCAAGGCCCTGGATTCAAGCCTCAGGACAGCAACAGCAGCAGTAGAAACGAGGAGGAGGAAGAGGAGGAGGGGGAGGGGGAAGAAGAAAGAACAGGAGTAAGAGATTTGGTTTGGGAGTAATGGGCATTTTCTGAAGATTTCAAAGACAACACTTTGATAAATCAAGATCAAAGGACCTTTCAATATGAGGCAGAGGAAGACTGTTAACAGGCTGTGGTCTCCCGGTAGAAACCACTGGTAAAACTTTGTAGCATCTGCAAACCGGCTCACAGCAGGCAGACCCGGGCAGCAGGTAAGATATATTCCTACCAGCCTTTCTTTCTTTCTTTCCTTCCTTCTTTCTTTTCTTCCTTCCTTTCTGCCATTCCTGGGGCTTGAACTCAGAGCCCAGGCACTGTCCTTGGGCTTTCTCCAGGCTAGCACGCTCTACCACTTGAGCCACAGCACCACTTCCAGTTTTTTCTGTGTGTCGTACCATGCGACTGAACCCAGGGCTTCATACATGCTAGGCAAGCACTCCACCACTAGGCCACATCCCCCACCAGCCTTTCTTTCTAGCCAGAGCACACACAAAGCGGCAGTGTTAGGAGTCTGAGATTAAATGAGGCTCTGAGGGTAGGGCTCTGATCCAATCAGATAGCCTACCAACAAAGAGGAGGAATTTGGGATGCGAAAAACGTGAGGCTGGGTGGTGGCTCGGTGGTGGCTCGGTGGTGGCTCACACCTGTCATCCTAGCTACTCAGGAGGCTGAAATGTGAGGATGGAGGTTCAAAGCCAGCCAGGGCATGGGAGTCCCGGCACAGAAGGCTGAGAGATTCTTTTTTTTTTTGCCAGTCCTGGGCTTGAGCTCAGGACCTGAGCGCTGTCCTTGGACTTTCTCAAGGCTAGAGCTCTACCACTTGAGCTTCAGCACCACTTCCGGCTTTTTTCTATGTATGTGGTACCAAGGAATCGAACCCGGGTCTTCATGCATGCTAGGCAAGCACTCTACCACTAGGCCAAACTCCTGGCCCATGGCTGAGAGATTCTTATCTCCAACTTACCACCAGAAAATGGGAGGTGGTGTTGTGGCTCAAGGGGTAGGACAGTAATGGTTTGAGATGGGCAGCTTAATGGGCTAACACACTGCCTCTGGGCCCTTTCCCAGTGGGTGGATCTACCAGGCAAACTGGGGAGGAGTTTGGGAATCCTAGCAGAGTCCCTGGGCAGAGAGGGGCAGGTAAGGCAAAACCCAGGTGGCTTGGAGGCTTCACAAGTGACAAATCGTCTTTTATTGAGCTAGTTCATTGACCTGGACTCTTCAGACTTTTGGAATCAGAGCAGTTAAGTGGGTTTCCCAATGGGTTTGGGGTTTGTTTTTTAAATGCTTGTGGCAGTACGAGGGCTTGAACTCAGGACATTCTCCCTGAGCTTTTTTTTTTTTTTTTTTTTTTTGGTCAAGACTGAATCTCTACTACTTGAACCATGCAGCAAGCTCCACTTCTTGCTAATTAATTGGAGAGCCTGACACAACTATTTTATGGACCAAATCACATGCTAAAGCTCATAGCATAGCTGGGTGACAGTGTGTATTTTTAGCTCACCTATTTCTGGCTCTCTGTCCTAAAGTAGTTGTCTGACCTCTTTCCACCTTGTTTTCTTTTCTTTAGTTTTTGTGTTGGTACTGGGGCTTGAACTCAGGGTCTGGGTGTTTTCCCTTAGCTTTTTATTTCCCCTCAAGGCTAGCATATTACGACTTGAGCCACAGCTCTACTTCTGACATTTTTTGTGATTATTATTATTATTATTATTTTCTGTTTTGCCCGTCGAGGGGCTTGAACTCTGGGACTGGGCACTGCTTCTTTTTGCTCCCAGATACCACCTGGGCCATTTCCAGCTTTTTTTTTTTTTTTTTTTTTGCCAGTCCTGGGCTTGGGCTCAGGGACTGAGCACTGTCCTTGGACTTTCTCAAGGTTAGAGCTCTACCACTTGAGCCTCAGCACCACTTCTGGCTTTTTTCTATGTATGTGGTACCAAGGAATTGAACCCGGGTATTTGTGAATGGTAGGCAAGCACTCTACCACTAGGCCAAACTCCCGGCCCCCATTTCCAGCTTTTTTGTTTATGTGGTACTAAAAGATTAAACACAGTCCTTCATGCATGCTAAGCAACATTCTACCAGAGCCACATTCCCTGCCCTTTTGGTGGTTAAGTGTAGATAAAGAGTCTCAAGCCAGGCGTCTGTGGCTCACGCCTGTCATCTAGCTATTTAGGAGGCGGAGATCTGGGGATCTCAGTTCAAAGCCAGCCTGGGCACAAAAAGTCCAAAAGACTCTTATCTCCCAGTAACTACTAGAAAACCAGAAGTGGTGCTGTGGCTCAAGGGTAGCCTTGAGCTGAAGAGCTCAGGGACAGTGCCCAGGCCCAGAGTTCAAGCCCCAGGACAAAAAAAAAAAAAAGCTTTTCCTGCCCCCTGCCAGCTTGCTCTCAGATCTCTGCCTCCAGAGTGCTTAGATTTACAGAGTTATGAGACCTAACTTCCCAAGGTGAGGAGATAACTCTTGACCTTCCTTCTTATGGTGGAAGGAGAATGGCCCTTTACAGGAAGTAGGAAAGAGAAAGAACAGCCACTCTCAAAGGCTAACTTTGTCTAAAGTCCCCTCCCAGCTCCAGACTTAATCTGGGGTTATCCTGAAGAAAACACCAGGGCTCCAGGTTCAGCAGGACAGGTGTCTCTCTCTCTCTCTCTCTCTCTCTCTCTCTCTCTCTCTCTCTCTCTCTCTCTCTCTGTGTGTGTGTGTGTGTGTGTGTCGGGGGGCGGGATTTCCTTCCAGTTTCAGCAGGTCAGGTGTGTGTGTGGGGGGGGGGGGGGGCGGGATTTCCTTCCAGTTCATCTGGGGTTGGGCCTACAGTCCCTGGCTAAACCTCCTCTAGGGTTATCTTCATGACCTAATCCCATGCATTCTGCGGGTTTCAACAGAATGGTTTTTCAATCCAAGATTTTCTTCTGGATGTTAAGGGGAAGAAAAAAAAAATGCCAGCTGGTGGGTGTTGGTGGCTCACGCCTATAATCCTAGATACTCAGGAGGCTGAGCTCTGAGGATCACGGTTCAAGGCCAGCCTGGGCACTAAAGTCCGTGAGACTCATCTCCAATGAACCACCAGAAAACTGGAAGTGGTGCTAAGGCCCAAGGGGCAGGGTGGTAGCCTTGAGCTGAAGAGCTCAAGGACAGTGCTAGAGCCCAGAGTTCAAATCCCATGACTGTCCCCCGCCCCCCCCCCAAAAAAGGTGCCACTGTCCTGGGTGGTGTGTTAGACCAGCCCTTGAGCCCTGGAACCAGCCACAAGGCTGTAACCAAACGAAGTGACCATCACTACCACCTCCTCCACCTCACACTCCAGATCTAGCCCAAACGAAAACAGGCCATGGATGCCTTTCAAAATGTCACTAAGACCAATGCACATGGGAATGATGGGATAAGTGACTCCAATGTGAGGGGCAGGGGCCTTTCTACTGCCCCACTGGCTGCTTCTTCTTCCAACATGATGGAAGTATTCATTCCCAGATGGGTCCGGACGATTCGGCCATCTTTAGGGGCACATCAAAACCAGGCTGGGTATCACAACTGACCCTTTTCCCAGCTACCCAACTGGCAGGCAGAAAACCAAGAGGATCAAAATTCCAGGCATCCTTCAGGGAAAGGCTAGTGAGACTCCAGCTCCACAAATAAGCCGAGAACAGGGGGTTTGCATACCTCTGCTCCCAACTACCTGGAGCCACAGGTAGACAGGGTAAAAACTCAAGACCCAGTAAGACAGGCACTGGTGGCTCATGGTTCCAAGCCAGCCTGTGTAGAAAATTGAGATTATTTATTTCCAATAAACCAATCAAAAGACGGCATCCACACCCTGAGTCCAAGCCTCAGATTGGTATTAATGATGATAATAATATAGGGGCTGGGAGTTTGGCCTAGTGGTAGAGTGCTTGCCTAGCATGCAAGATCCGGATTTGATTCCTCAGTACCACATACAAAGAAAAGGCCAGAAGTGGTGCTGTGGCTCAAGAGATAGTTATAGCTCTAGCCTTGAGAAAGCCCAAAGACAGTGCCCTGAGTTCAGGCCCCAGAACTAGCAAAATCATAATAATAATATAAACAAAAGAAGGCTGGAAGTATAATTTAAGTGGTAGAATGCCTGTCTAGCTAACACAAGCCCCGGAGTTCAAATGCTAGTATTGCAATTCTGTACTACCAGATTTTTTTTTTTTTAATGTGGCAACAAGATAGCCATTTTTTGTTTTGTTTCTTTGTTTTGTCAGTCCAGAGAGCTTCAGCTCAAGGCTACTGCCCTACCCCTGGAGGCACAGTGCCGCATATGGTTTTCTAGTGGTTAACTGGAGTTAAGAGTCTGGGTCTTTAGTGCGGGGGATGGCTTTGAACTTCAATCCTCAGATCTCAGCCTCTTGAGCAGCTAGGATAACCGGTTGAGCCACCTCGCTCGGCTAAGATATCCATTGTTTACAACATTTTAATTCCTACTATATTAGTAATTCAAACTGAGGCTCTAACACTATTCTGGAGAGACAAGCGCCTAGCAGCTGTGAGCAGAGGTCAGCAGGAACATAATCAACTCAGCAAAGTCTCTGAGCTCACAAGGTCAGGTTAAGGACTCTTAACCTGTTGCCTAGGGCTGTTTTGGAGGGAGCTAGACCTTGCAGTGGCTTCTACCAAAAGATCAGAGCTACACAACATGCTTCCCAGGACTCCGGTTGAAAGAAGCTTTGATCTTAACTTGGCCAAATCTAGTCTTTGTAATTGTTTTCTTTTCTTTTGCCAGTCCTGGGGCTTGAACTCAGGGCCTGGCTCAAGAGGTAAAGAGGCTAGGCTAGAGGGTGCCTAGGCTCTGAGTTCAAAACTCATCACAGGCACACAAACAAAAGGGGCAGGGAGAGTGGCCTAGTGGTACAGTGCTTGCCTAGCATGCATGAAGCCCTGGGTTTGATTCCTTAGTACCACATACACAGAAAAAGCTGGATGTGGTGCTGTGGCTTAAGTGGTAGAGTGCTAGCATTGAGAAAGCTCAAGGAGAGTGCTCAGGCCCTGAGTTCAAGCCCCAGGATTGGGGAAAAAAAAAAAAAAAGCCAACAACAACAAAAGTCCCCAGAGGCGTGACAGAGGGTCAAAAGCCATCAGCTCATCAGGGTTTACTTTAGAAAGGTGGGGACATTGAAAGCAGAAAGGTAGCTTAATAGCCCGCCTGCCACACCTCTCCAATCCTCAAGCAGCATTGAGCAGATGGTAGAGGAATTACTCTGGCACCGGGAAGCTGTATGAGGCTCACAGCAGTAGGAGGGCAGGGAACAGATTAAACCCTGATCCTCTCCCCCTAAAATGCCCTTGTGGTAAGAAAAGCAGAGGAACAGAGAAAATGTGGCCCATGCAGAAAACCTCCACAGGTGCTTTATTTTTGGTGCCAGTATTGGGACTTGAACTCAAGGCCTGAGTATTGCCCCTGAGCGGGTTTTTTTTTTTTTTTGCTCCAGGCTATTAGCTCTACCAATAATCCCACAGTTTCTCTTCAGAACATTCCCTTTCAGATGGTAGAGATCAGAAAGATACGAGTCTCCAGGGATTTTCCTTCCCCAAACTGGCTTTGAACCCAGGTTGTCAGATCTCAGCCTCCTGAGTAGCTGGGATTACAAGCAGAAATCAATCACCCGTGCCTGGCTCATACATCTCCCCACTTCTGCCTCCCCCCACCCCAGGATGGAGCCAAACAATGTAGACCCTTCTTGTAAGACAGCCATGGAGAGAATGCTAGGACAATCAGTGCATCACCTTAGCGGCAGGATCAGGGAGCCAGGTGGGTTAGAACATTGTCAATCTCAGGTGCTTAGGTAAATAACAGTACATAAAATTTCTCACCCAGGTTCCACACTGAGCCCACCAGAGGACGCTTGACCCCAACCATCCACCAGGTGTTGATGCAAACAACCTAAAGCCATTCTCACAGGGCCCTGCGCCTGGGCTGTGAGGTGACCATAGAGTGGGGGGGAAACAAACTCTCTCCCCGACCCCTGGCCCCCCCCAGATCAGGAATCCCCCTCAAAGTGAAGATTTCCTCCCCCCCCACACCCCTCAAATCTTCACTTTGAGGGGTGTGGGGGGGGGAGGGATAAGCTGCCTGGGCCCAGCTAAGCGCCCCCCCCCAAATTAAAGCTGTGTTGCCCAACTAAGCCCCCTCCCCTAAACTGTCTAGGCCCAGCTAAGCCCCCCCAATACCAAACTACTTGAGCCCAGTTAAAGTCACCCCCCCAAAAAAAACTGGTCTAGGCCCAGCTGAACTCCCCCTCCCCCCAAAACTAAACTGTCTGGACCCAGCTAAGCCCCCCAATACCAAACACCCCCCCAAAAAAACTGGTCTAGGCCCAGCTGAACCCCTCCTCCCCCAAAAACTAAACTGGACCCAGCTAAGCCCCCCAATACCAAACACCCCCCCAAAAAAACTGGTCTAGGCCCAGCTGAACCCCTCCTCCCCCAAAACTAAACTGTCTGGACCCAGCTAAGCCCCCCAATACCAAACACCCCCCCAAAAAAACTGGTCTAGGCCCAGCTGAACCTCCCCTCCCCCCAAAAAACTAAACTGTCTGGGCCCAGCTAAACCCCCCAATACCAAACACCCCCCAAAAAAACTGGTCTAGGCCCAGCTGAAACCCCCCTCCCCCAAAACTAAACTGTCTGGACCCAGCTAAGCCCCCCAATACCAAATACCCCCCCCAAAAAAACTGGTCTAGGCCCAGCTGAACCCCTCCTCCCCCAAAAACTAAACTGTCTGGGCCCAGCTAAGCTCCCCAATACTAAACACCCCTCAAAAAAACTGGTCTAGGCTCAGCTGAACCTCCCCTCCCCCCAAAAAACTAAACTGTCTGGGCCCAGCTAAACCCCCCAATACCAAACACCCCCCAAAAAAACTGGTCTAGGCCCAGCTGAACCCCTCCTCCCCCAAAAACTAAACTGTCTGGGCCCAGCTAAGCCCCCCAATACCAAACACCCCCCAAAAAAACTGGTCTAGGCCCAGCTGAGCCCCCTCCCCCAAAAACTAAACTGTCTGGGCCCAGCTAAGCCCCCCAATACCAAACACCCCCCAAAAAAACTGGTCTAGGCCCAGCTGAGCCCCCTCCCCCAAAAACTAAACTGTCTGGGCCCAGCTAAGCCCCCCAATACCAAACACCCCCCCCAAAAAACTGGTCTAGGCCCAGCTGAGCCCCCCCTCCCCCCAAAAAACTAAACTGTCTGGGCCCAGCTAAGCCCCCCAATACCAAACACCTCCCCCAAAAAACTGGTCTAGGCCCAGCTGAGCCCCCCTCCCCCAAAAAACTAAACTGTCTGGGCCCAGCTAAGCCCCCCAATACTAAACACCCCCCCAAAACACTGGTCTAGGCCCAGCTGAGCCCCCCTCCCCCCAAAACTAAACTGTCTGGGCCCAGCTAAACCCTCTCCCCCCCCCAACTGAGCTGTCTGGGCTCAGCCCGGGTCTCCCCCCCCCCCATGAGGCTTTCCAGGGGCCCCCAGGCCCTCGCAGGCCCGTGTTTTGGGGGAGGGGTCCCCGGGGGGGAGGGGTCCACACCCGCCCCTCCCCCCGCCCCTCCCCCCGCCTCTGAACTGAGTATGTGGAGTTCATCACCCAGGCCGGCTGCTGTTCACGGTTCTACTCCTCAGCCCCGGGGACGAGGGCGGCGGGACGGGCAGAGCCACAGGTGGGCAAACTGTTCCCCGTTCACTCCCGGGGTTCGCTGGGGGACCCCCCATCCCCACCACCACCCCGAGCAAGCCCCTGCGGCCCGCCCGCCACACTTACGCGGTCGTGGGTCCCCTGTCCGGCCGAACCGAAACTTTCTGAGGCCAAGCGGAAGACGACTCGAGCCCCGCGTCCACCGCCATGACGCGTCCACTCGACTGACAACGAGCGCCGGAGCGGACTACAACTCCCAGCAGGCCCACGCGGCACGGACGCCTACAACTCCCAGCAGACACGCTGGGGGGGTGGGGTGGGGTTAGAGACTGGAGGGGGCGTGTCCGGAGAGAGGCAAACCCAGGGCTGTAGTTTAGCTGCGGACTACGACTCCCGGCATGCTCCAGGGCGGGAGGAGGGGCCCAAGCCACGCCCCTCATCTCCAGCTCCACCTTAGGCAGTTCTGGTTTAACTTTTAGAGTTTTTGGGAAATGGAAAGAGAGCATGAAAAAGAGAGAGGAGGGGAAGGAAGGAGGGGGGAGAGAGAGAGAGAATGGAGGGCTTTGTGTGCAGGTAAGTGGTGTCCTGGGGAGCCCTGCACCCATCTGTACCTGTTGAAATGGGGTGACCCTGGAGTAGTTGAATGGTGCCATGTGCTCTTAAAGTATAGAAATATACCTGGGTCCCCAAAACGATGTAAATTAGTCTCCTTAAGAGTTCTGTTAACTATTGCATGATGTGTATTGACTGGGATTTTTAAAAGAAAGATGTAGAAGCCAGAGCTTGGTGGCTCACACCTGTGATCCTAGCTAAATTAGACAGAGATCTGAGGATCAAGGTTCAAAACTAACCTGGGCAGGAAAGGCCCTGAGAGTCTTTTTTATCTTCAGCAAGTCAGCACAAAATTGGAAATGGAGGTGTGGCTCAAACCCTACAGCAATATTCTTCTTTGCAGGGCGGGTCATGGGGCTTGAACTCTAGGCCTGGGTGCTGCCCCTGAGCTCTTCAGCTCAAGGCTATCTCCCTAACTTTGAGACACAGCCCCACTTCCCATTTTTTAATTGGAGATGAGATTCTCAGGTTCTTTAGTGCCCAGGCTGGCTTTGAACCTTGATCCTCAGATCTCAGCCTCTGAGTAGCTAGGATTACCGGTGTGAGCTACAAGCGCCTGGTTTTGCACTCATGTTATTGGAGGGTGTATGTGAGGTTCCTCCAGCTTCCTACTTTCCACACAAAAATCTTAGATCCTTGAGACCCATTCCTGAGAAGCCTTTATTTCATGTTTATTTCACAAACAGTAGAATCTCACAAAGTGAATTTATTATTATTTTTTTTTAGCAAGGATTTATTTTAGTATAACAGGATTGAAGAAGAGAGAAAGGCGGGCTGAGGATGTGGCTTTGTGGTAGAGTTGTTTGCCTAGCATGCATGAAGTCCTGGGTTCGATTCCTCAGTACCACATACACAGAAAAAAGCCAGAAGTGGTGCTGTGGTTCGAGTGGTAGAGCTCTAGCCTTGAGAGAAAGCCCATGGACAGTGCTCAAGCCCTGAGTTCAAGCCCCAGGACTGGCAAAAAAAAAAAATTAGAAGTCTACACAGGGAGCTACATATAAAAACCTACAGTTCCTTCTACCCCATCCCTGCATGTGGTAAGTCGTATCTTCTTCGTAGCATCTTTGCAGTATTCTTTCCTGGTTGTATTTTCCATGTTCTCCTCTTCCTCCAGTACAACATCCCTTCCCCTCAATAGAAAGAGGGACCCTCATATACAAAAGCCCCAGGACTGTGGGGTAAGGGCCCAGGGCTGAGTGTCTGTTGGCGACACTGCCAAATCTGGCGAAAGAGTCTCTTGAGGTGTCTCCGGAACTTGACCCCCACAAACACATAAAGCACGGGATTGAAACAGCACTGGGAAAAAGCCAAATTACGACACACAATCATAGCCAGATCCAGATGCTGGCTGATCTCACATCCTTGGAGAATCTCCATTTTCAATAAAGTCTGCAGAAACAGGACGAGGTTATAGGGAACCCAGCTGAGGAAAAAAATCACCACGATGGTCGAGATAAGCCTGAGTGTTCGGTGCCTCTGTTTTGATCGGGATTGGAACAAGGTCTTGAGAATCTGCATGTTGCAAAATAAGACGATCCCCAGGGAGAGTAAGAAAAACACATTGTGTTGATACACAGAAGCGATGAACGCTTGCGTTGTAGAATAATCACACTTGGAAGCAGACACCTTATGAAACATGGCATCTGGAATAGAAGATAGAATACTGGTTGTCCACACAGTGACAATGACCAGAACCCGACAATGGAGAGTCTGGATTCCCAGTGTGGACAAAGGCCTTATTACAGATAGGTAGCGGTGGATGGTCATAATGGTGAGAAAAAAGATACTGCTGTAGAGACTCACAGAAAATGCCATATTGAGGAGCTTGCAGGCGAAATCTCCTAATGTCCAACCCAGGTGATGTGCTGAGATCCAAAAGGGCAACAGACAAGAGAAGAGCAGGTCGGACACGCACAGGTTGAGAATGAAGATGTTGGTAAAGGCTTCCAGGTTCTCATATTTTACCAGAACCCATACTACCAGGCTGTTTCCCATCAGGCTGAACAGTAACACCAGAGGATACAAGATGGTGACAGACATGGTAGCCAACCAGAGAGTCTGGCTCTCACAAAGAATACTCAGGGACTCGTAGTCAAACACGGTGGTAGAGTCAACCATGCCTGAGCCTTCCAAAGGATGCGAATTCCAGGACAGGAGTGCTGAGAAGGGCTGCAATGACAAGACAGGGAAACTTTTAAAGCCTATATGTGGTAGAGAAGAGGAAGGAGTCCAGCCGGGCATGTCATCCTAGCTACTCAAGACACTGAGATCTGAGGATCAGGGTTCCAAGCCAGCCTGGGCACTAAAGGAGCTGAAATTCTTTTTTTTTTTTTTTTTTTTTTTTGCCAATCCTGGGCTTGAGCTCAGGGCCTGAGCACTGTCCTTGGACTTTCTCAAGGCTAGAGCTCTACCCCTTGAGTCTCAGCACCACGTCCGACTTTTTTCTATGTATGTGGTACCGAGGAATCGAACCCAGGTCTTCGTGCATGCTAGGCAAGCACTTTAACCACTAGGCCAAACTCCCGGCCCAGGAGCTGAAATTCTTATCTCCAATTAACCTTTAGAAAATAGGTCCCATTTCCCTTTTCCCTCACCCTGTATCCTTTGCACCCCTAAATCCTCTATCTGGTGCAGCCTTTGCGTACCTCCATCTTGCACGGGGCTGACAGATTCGGTTTCTCCCAAGAAACTCTTCTGTCAAGAAACACGTGGTGGGCAACTCCTTTCTCCAAACCTTACAAGAAGAAGAAGAAAGAATGAGTAGCTCATGCCTTGTAATCCCAGCTACTCAGGAGGCTGCAATCTAAGGAGTGTAGCGTGAAGCCAACCTAGGCAGAAAAGACTGTGAGGCTCTTCTCTCCAATTAACTACCAAAAAAAGAAAATAAATAATAAAGCTGGAAATGTAGGGCCGGGAGTTTGGCCTAGTGGTTAAAGTGCTTGCCTAGCATGCATGCAGACCCGGGTTCGATTCCTCGGTACCACATACAGAGAAAAAAGCTGGAAGTGGTGCTGTGGCTCAAGTGGAAGAGTGCTAGCCTTGAGCAGAGGAAGCTCAGAGACGGTGCTCAAACCCTGAGTTCAAGCCCCAGAACTGGCATACACACACACACACACACACACACACACACCCCAAATCTTCAAAAAAAACCAACTCCTAATCTAATGATTAAATTAGGAAGAGCACAGCTCACACCTGTTATCCTAGCTACTCAAGAGGCTGAGATCTGAGGATTGAGGTTCAAAGCCAGCTCCAGCATGAAAATCCATGAGACTCTTATCTCTTTTGAAGCACCCCCCCAAAAAAGAAGCCAAGTCATGGGATCAACACACACACACACACACACACACACACACACACAGATTCAATAATTAAATGAAATAAAACCTCTCACCCACTGCTGCTGCTGCACCTGTTTATACGTGCCTTGAGGAAGAAAGAATGCCCCTCTGTTCCCTAGCATTTCAACTTCCCTCTGAATCTCTTATTTCCCCTTCCCCCCCCCCCCACAAGTGGAGCAAACCCAGGAACTTGCAAGTACTTTACTGCTGAGCTATGTCCCCAACCCTTAAACAACAATTTTGGCCTGAGGCTGGTGGCTCATACCTGTCAACCTACGAGGCTGAGATCTGAGGACTGTAATTTGAAGCCAGCCTGGGCAAGAAAGTCCATTTAAAAAAAAAATCAGTCCTGGGGTTTGAACTCAGGGCTTAGGGCACTGTCCCTGAGGTCTTTTGCTCAAGATTAGTGCTCTATCACTTGTAATCACAGCTCCACTTTTGGTTTTCTGGTGGTTCATTAGAGATATCAATCTCATGGACTTTCCTGCCCAGGCTGGCATTGAACTATGATTCTCAGCCAGCCTAAGTAGCTAGGAAGGCAGGCATGAGACTCTTGTCTCTAAGCATTTATACACACTCAAAAATTAAAAAAAAAAAAAAAAAGAGCTGTGCTGCCAGTGCAAAAACAAAAGGCTCAGGGACAACACCCAGACCTTGAGTTCAAGCCCCAGGGCCAAATAAATAAACAAATAAAACAATGTGAGGAGCCTTAGCTACTCTGGAGGTTGAGATCTAAAGATCAAAGTTCACAGCCAGTCTTGGTGGACAGAGCTGAGAGACTCGGAGCTGCGAATGTGACTTCATGGTAGAGTACTTGCTTCACATGCATGAAGCCCTGGGTTCGACTCCTCTGTCCTACCTACATAGAAAAACCCAGAAGTAGCACTGTGGCTCAAGTGATAGTGCTCAGCCTTGAGCAAAAAGAAGCTCAGGGACAGTACCCAGGCCCTGAGTTCAAGCCCCGGGACTGACCAAAAAAAAAAAAAGAGAGAGAAAAATGACAATTCTTTAGTAAGGCAGGTGATCTGGAGAAGACTCATAACAAGTGTTGAGTTAAATGCTGATTCCCTAAATTCGAAGATAGTTTGAAACTGAGGCGTCTTGTGTTTCCTCATGTTAAGTTTCAAGATGAAGAGTATCCCTATTATTGCTTTGAATAGAAAGTGCTAGAGGCCCGGGCGAGCTTGGACTGAATTCCAATCTTACGCAGATTGAATGTTCAAAAG
The DNA here is from genome assembly GCF_031878675.1 of Megascapheus bottae. Taxonomy (NCBI): domain Eukaryota; kingdom Metazoa; phylum Chordata; class Mammalia; order Rodentia; family Geomyidae; genus Megascapheus; species Megascapheus bottae. The sequence goes on along the minus strand of NC_143540.1, from coordinate 9,621,045 downwards.
GGGAAGTCTAGTCTTAAGGATATTGCAATTTACATGGGTGCCTAATTACCACAGCTCAGATTTCAAACTATTTGTGGGGTCTGGCACTGGTGACTCACACCTGTTATCCTACTCAGAAGTCTGAGCTCTGAAGATTGCAGTTCAAAGCCAACCTGAGCAGGAAAGTCTGAGACAATTTTTTTTTGCCAGTCCTGGGGCTTGAACTCAGGGCCTGAGCACTGTCCTTGGATTTTCTCAAGGCTAGAGCTCTGCCACTTGAGCCTCAGCACCACTTCCAGCTTTTTCTATGTATGTGGTACCGAGGAATCGAACCTGGATCTTTGTGCATGCCAGGCCAGCACTCTACAACTAGGCCAAACTCTGAGCCCTGGTGTGTGTGTGTGTGTGTGTGTGTGTGTGTGTGTGTGTGTGTGTGTGTGTGTGCTAATACTAGGACTTGAACTCGGGGCCACAACATGTTCCTGTAGCCTTTTCTCCTCTTCTCTGAAGGCTTATCGCTCAACCACTTGAGCCACAGCTCAAGTCTTACTGACATTTCCACATAGGCTGGCTTCAAACCATGATGTGCATGCATGAAGCCCTGGGTTCGATTCCTCAGTATACCACATACACAGAAAAAGCCAGAAGAGTGGTACTGTGGCTCAAGTGGTAGAGCACTAACCTTAAGCAAAAAGAAGCTTAGGGACAGTGCCCAGGCCCTGAGTTCAAGCCCCAGGACTGGCAAAACAACAACAAATCTCAATCTGGGTACATTGACTTTGCTAGTTACTTTTGAGAATGAAAACTTATACCGCCCAACTTCTTAGCTGCATGGTGGAGGGGGGGAGTGGAGAGAAGAGGGGAGTAGAAGGGGGAAATCAGGAAAAGGATTTTATTACGTTTATGTACCCTGGAGCTTCCACACTCTATTTCCCAGTTCCTCTCACCAAAAAGAAAACAAAAAACAAAAAAGAGGAAAGAGCAGGGGCCTTGATTCCACTCCCACATCCCTGAAGTCTGCTTACCCATAACCCATTTCTCCACCACAGTGGCCTTGTGTCTCCTTTATGGAGCTGGCACCAGAGGGGCAGAAGGCATAAGGAGTAAGATGGATCTGGAAGTATCACTATCTCAATTCCATCTTCACCGTCATCTCTAGCTCTAATTCTATCTTCATTCAACTCTATACTCCATCACTAACTTGTTTTCTTTTTGCCAGTCCTGGGGCTTGAACTCAGGGCCTGAGCACTGTCCTTGGGCTTTCTTCAAGGCTGGCGCTCTACCACTTGAACCACAGCACCATTTCTGGCTTTTGCTGTGGATGTGGGACTGAGGAATCGAACCCAGGGCTTCATGCAAGCACTCTATCATAAAGCCACACGCTGGGCCCCCCCATGAACTACTTCTTATGTTAGATAACAAGGATATTAAAGAAAGGAAAACCCAAGCTGAATACTGGTGGCTCACGCCTAGCATCATAGCTACTCGGGAAGCTGAGATCTGAGGATCTCAGTTCAAAGCCAGTCCAGGCAGGAAAGTCTATGAGATTCTTATCTCCAATAAATCACTGAGAAAAAGCCAGAAGTGGTGCTATGGCTCAAGTGGTAGAGTGCTAGATAGCCTTGAGCACAAAGAGGCTCAGGCCCTGAGTTCAAGCCCCAGGACCAGCAAAACATTATAAAACAAAATAAACAAATAAAAAACATGAACTTCTAGTGTGTGTGTGTGTGTGTGTGTGTGTGTGTGTGTGTGTGTGTGTGTGTGTTTGCTGTATGTTTATGTTGGTTTGGGACTTGACCTTGAACTCAGGGCGCAGCATTTGTGTTTGCCTTTCTTTCTTTTTCTTTCTTTCTTTCTTTCTTTCTTTCTTTCTTTCTTTCTTTCTTTCTTTCTTTTGTGAGTCATGGGGCTTGACATTTTTAAGATGGGAAAATAACATGAGAAAATGGGAACAGATTTGAGTTTTAGAAGGTGAATGCTATCAACTTACAAGAAATTCAGCTTGTGGGCAGACAACCCGTGTGTGTGTGTGTGTGTGTGTGTGTGTGTGTGTGTGTGTGTGTGTGTGTGTGTGTGGAGATAGACAGACAGATAGCTAGATTGCTCACATCTGATATTTCTGCTGGAGGTTTCATGTTTGACCTAATTCTTTTTTTTTTTTTTGCCAGTCCTGGGCTTGAGCTCAGGGCCTGAGCACTGTCCTTGGACTTTCTCAAGGCTAGAGCTCTACCACTTGAGCCTCAGCACCATTTCCGGCTTTTTTCTATGTATGTGGTACCAAGGAATCGAACCCTGGTCTTTGTGCATGCTAGGCAAGCACTCTACCACTAGGCCAAACTCCCTAGCCTTGAGCTGAAGAGCTCAGGGACAGTGCCCAGTCTCAGAGTTCAAGCCCCAGGACCAGCACCAAAACCAAATAAATAAATAAATAAATATGCCAATGAAATGTGCTGTTCACCACTCCCCTCTACTGGAATAACAACGCCACTGTCATAGAGAGACAGAATGGCCTGAGAATTGCCCTTGAACTTCAGCTCACTGTAGGGAAATACTGTCCCCTTGCGAGCACTCAGAAAATGTCACCCCCCCTTTTTTTTAAATGTCAGTTGTTGTTATCGTTGTCGTCGTCCTCCTCCTCCTCGCCAGTCCTGGGGCTTGAACTCAGGGCCTGAGCACTGTCCTTGAGCATTCTCAAGGCCAGAGCTCTACCACTTGAGCCTCAGCACCACTTCTGGCTTTTTTCTATGTATGTGGTACCAAGGAATTGAACCCGGGTCTTCGTGCATGCTAGGCAAGCACTTTAACCACTAGGCCACACTCCCAGCCCCAGTTTTTCTTCTTATAACCCATTCTCTTTCCCCCTTAGGCTCTGGCTGGCTGAGCCACCAAACACCCAGGCTTCTTTCGCTGTGTTGTTTTGCTCAGTCGAATCCTTTGGTCCTCTGTGTGCTTTTCTCCTTTCTGTCCATCAGAGGGCGACTTTTTCTTCCAAAAGACTCCTCTCCCTGGTTAGACCAAGTACAAAAACCCAAGCCACTGGGGGGCTCACGCCTATCATCCTAGCCACTCAGGAGCCTGAGATCTGAGGATCGTGGTTCAAAGCCAGCCCAGGCAGAAAAGTTTGTGAGACTCTTTTGTAGCTTTTTTAAAAATTCCCCCCCCCAGAGCTAATAACTGAGCTCCTCCTGCTCTTCTTCTTCTTCTCCTCCTCCTCCTCCTCCTCTCTTCTTCTTCTTCTTCTTCTTCTTCTTCTTCTTCTTCTTCTTCTTCTTCTTCTTCTTCTTCTTCTCCTCCTCCTCCTCCTCCTCGTCCTCCTCCTCCTCCTCCTCCTCCTTCTTCTTCTTCTTCTTCTTCTTCTTCTTCTTCTTCTTCTTCTTCTTCTTCTTCTTCTTCTTCTTCCTCTTCTTCCTCTGTAGTTTGTTGCAGATAAGCCTTATGGAGGTTCCTAACCAGGCTGGCTTTGAACCTGGATCCTCAGATCTCAGCCTCCTGCGTAGTTAGGATGACAGGTGTTTGCCACCAGCACCCAGCCTTGGTTTATTTTTTGAGAACTCATGTAGCCCACAACAACTCTGCCTATTCAGGGAAAGGGGTGTGTGCGTGTTGGGAAGGGCGGGGGGGGGGGTGAGGGGTGTGAGGTGGGGGAGGCTGGGACTCAAATAACCAACCAGGGCCTTACTTCTCTAAAATGCTCCCCATCAATCAGCAGTGTGGGGTGGGGGGATGGAAAGAAGGGCCCAGTCATGGGGTTCTGATCATAACTTCCAACCAGACCAACAGTCACCCCGTCATATGAGCCCTCTGGTCAGGTAACAGGCTAGATGGGCATGCGTACAGGATGCCAATTTGCTGGCTTGTTGCTTTGCAGCATGGGAACCCCAAGTCAAAAGGGGGGCAAGGGGGTTTTTTGCCGCATTTCCTAACCTTTCTGGTTAGTGTGTGTGTGTGTGTGTGTGTGTGTGTGTGTGTGTGTGGACTATGTTTGTGGTTTGGGTAACAGCTGCCATGTCATTAGAACCACACTGCTGTTTTCCACAGTCACAGGGCCAGGCTTCCGTCTCCCCTGCTCCTGTTCTTACCATTGGCCTGGTGGCTGTGTGTCTGTTGGATTTTTATGATTATTTCACTATGTGAAAAAAATGACTTTGGGACCCCAAGGGCTTCTTCTGTATTTATTCATTGATTTAATTTTGTCCATGGTGGGGCTTGAACTCAAAGATCCGAGGGACATTTGTCCCTGAGTCTCTTTGTGCTTTGACACTGGGAGACTCAGAACCACTTCTGGTTTTCCAGTGGTTCATGGGAGACAAGAGTCTCACAGACTTTTGTGCCAGGATTGGCTTTGAACCACGATCTCAGCCTCTGGAATTGCTAGGATGATAGGCGTGAGCCACTGGCACCTGGCTGGTTAACTTGTTTTAATGGGGTGTGTGTGTGTGTGTGTGTGTGTGTGTGTGTGTGTGTGTTCTGGGGATGGAACCCAGGGCCCTGTGGCTGCTAGGTAAGCACTCTACCACAGAGCCACATCCCCAACCCCTCTGTAGTTATTAATGTACTTATATGGTTAATATGTGCTGAGCTTGTGGTCTTAGTTCAGAGAAACCTCTTGATCTCTATCTGTATCTTCCACACAGAGGAAGGCAGATAACATCTCACAGCCATACTTTGTTTCTGGCTCACTCATCAGGAGGCTCAATATATATATTATATATAATAGAATATATTTTTTTGGCAGTCCTAGGGCTTGAACTCAGGGGCCTGAGCACTGTCCTTGGACTTTCTCAAGGCTAGAGCTCTACCACTTGAGCCTCAGCACCACTCCCGGCTTTTTTCTATGTATGTGGTACCGAGGAATCGAACCCGGGTCTTCGTGTATGCTAGGCGAGTACTCTACCTCTAGGCCAAACTCCTGGCCCATAGCTAAGGCCTGAGATTTTGTTGTTAGTTGTGGGACTTGAACTCTGGGCCTGGGCGCTGTCCCTGAGCTCTTCAGCTCAAGGCTACCACCCTACCCTTTGAGCCACAGCCCCACTTCTGGTTTTCTAGTGGTTCCATGGAGATAATGGATTTTAGTCCCCAGGCTGGCTTTGAACTGGGATCCTCAGATCTCAGGCTCTTGAGTAGCTGGGATTCCAGGCGTGAAGCCCGGACTTCTGTATACACTTTAGTTGACTAAGTGGATCTCAGTCTATGGTTCAACCCTTTGAGAAGTCCCTTCCAGCTCATTTACCCTGTGTGACAAGGGTCAGATAGGTGCTAAGCACACTCATTTCTCCTCCAGATAACAGTCAAGAAGATTGACCCTTGGCAGATTGCTGCCCAGTGGTTTTCAAGCATTCAAAGAATTGCTAGAAAACTGTATTCTAGCCAAGCCACGCAAAGGAATGGCTGAGAACCTCCACGAGCAACTCAGTGTCTCGGACAGCCAACCCTGGACTCGGAGCTCTTAACCTCGACGTTAAAGCTGCAATCGATTCTAGTCCTGGTACTCCAACATAAAAGATTCTTTGGGACACTTTTAGTGTCATTTAGAGACTCGAGCACAGGACTCCATAGTCCCCCCATTCCATCTCCAAAACTTTGACCTGGGACTCGAAAGAGTAGCATAAGTGACAGTCAAATGACCTGCTACTGCTGACATAATGTTACCATGAGATATATGTTGCTTTGGGGAAGTGAAGTTTGAGGTTTCTCTGCTGGTAGTTTTGTTTGGTGAGGACCTATAATCCTATACACAGAATTTTATCAATTAAAACCATCCTATTCCAGACATGGCCTGTACAGGTGTTTTCCTGGTTCTGGTAAAGGGAGCTTTGGTGCTATCTTAGCTCCTGGAGCTGAGTGAAGGGGTTCACATATCATGTTTAAATGTCACGTCTGGGTCTGAGGTGGCAGTTTGCTGCTGCAGTTGCAAGCTTTCAACATCTTCCCTTCTTTGCTTGCAACACAAAAGGCTGCTCACTTCCTTCTGTGGGCAGCCATAGTTTGAACAATCACAAGTTTTTTCGAGGATTGAAGCAAAGGCCCTGGGGTCAACATATTTGATTTCCCTCTCTCCTGATCTGCTAGGTGTGGGGCCTTTTTCTATGCAAACATGCATTTTTTAAAGCAAATTATTGTCATACTGTTAGACAAACAAGAGATATAATGGATATCAAGGTCTCAAGTCCAAATCCGGTTTAATCACTAAGCAGAACCCCAGTCTTTTTCTTGCTTGCTTGCTTGTTTTGTCAGTTCTAGAGCTCGAACTCAGGGCCTGGGCACTGTCCTTGAGCTTTCTCAAGGTTAGTGCTCTGCCACTTGAGCCATGGTACCACTTTTAGCTTTTTTTTTTTTTCCATTGATTTGGTACTGAGGAATCGAACCCAGGGCTTTGTGCATGCTAGGCAAGTATTCTACCTCCAGGCCACCTTCCTGGTCCCTCACAATTATTTTATTTTATTTGAATCCCTAAACATCTACCCTCTTCTGATTATTGTTGTTGTTTTTTAGATCTGAGATTGAGATTCGAACCCGGTACCTGCCACGTTTTGTCATCAGCTAGCATTCTACTCAACCGACCCAAGCATCCAACCCTTACATGCTTTGGATGCCCAAACCGAACAGACTTTCTCTGCTGCTCTCTCAATCTGAAGCCTTGCAAACTTCAAATTTAAGGATGGTTGCACTGCCCCCTCCCCCCCCTACCCCACCCAACAAGTTTGACTCATTTGCTGATAAAGGAAAATGAGAAGGTTCACTAGAACCCACTCAACTCCCTGCAGCTTGATCCCCATTTGACCACAGCAGCGTCCTCCAGGTTCCTGCTTAGCAACGCCCCCCCTTCCCACCCCCCCCCCCACCCCTACCAACCTTCAATGTCGTTGTGAGTAACTTTCAGTTCCTACAATGAGTCAGGCTCTCTGGTCTCACTTCCAGGATTGGTTTTTTTTTTCTTTTTCTTTTTCTTTTTTTGTATCTGTGAATCCTTTCTTTCTGGCACAACTCTTCCATTCCCAACTCCCCACCCCTAACCCGCCCAAGCCTCAGAATTCTGATGGAAATAATGCAATCAAATACATAGAGAGTGGCTTAGTAGTAGAGTGTTTGCCTAGCATGCAGGAAGACCCAGGTTTGATTCCTGGGTACCACATGCATAGAAAAAGCCAGAAGTGGTGCTGAGGCTCAAGTGGTAGAGCTCTAGCCTTGAGAAAGTCCAAGGACAGTGCTCAGGTCCTGAGTTCAAGGCCCAGAACTGGCCAAAAAGAAAAATGTAGGGTTATGTGTTCTTGGTTTTATCTTTGTTGTTGCTTTTGTTTCTAATGCCATCCTTGGGGCTTGCACTCAGGGCCTGGGTGCTGTCCTTGAGCTTTTATGGTCAAGTCTGGTGCTCTGTCTCTCGAGTCCCAGCTCCTCTTCTGGCTTTTGTTGTTGTTGTTTGTTTGGTGGTTCATTGGAGCTAAGAGTCTCGAAGATTTATTGCTCACGCTGGCTTTGAACCACAATTCTCAGATCTCAGCCTCTGAGTAGATGACAGCTATGAGCCACGAGCCCCTGGCTTTCTTTTTTTTGTTGTTGTTGTTAATTTCTTATTAAATTTTAACTTAAATTTTTCTGAATTTCAAAAGGTTGGGTTTGCGGGGGGGGGTGGCTTACAATTTCATGTGTCCATCTAAGTGTTTCCATTATTTCTTCTCAGCCTGTCTGCTCTCTGCCCTCCCTTAGCCCCTTTCCCACCTCCCACTTTCTTTACCACAAGAAAGTCTGAAAAACTCCTAGCTCCACTGAAACACCAGAAAACCAGACGTGGTGCTGTGGCTCGAGTGGTCGAACACTTACTTGCCTTGCTTAATAAATTCCAGGGGCTGGAGTTGACTCTGGGCCTAAAAAAGGAGAAAGAAAGAGAAGGAGGAAGAGGAGAAGGATGAGGAGGAGGAGGAGGGGAGGAGGAGGAGGAGGAGGAGGAGGAGGAGATGAGATGAAACAGTCCTCCATTAACAAATCATGGTGACTCCAGTATGGTTTTTATTTTCACTAAAGTACCAGGCCATTGTTTTCTTCGTGCAGTTAAATCTTCATTTCACAGTGCAGCCAGAGCTTCTGAGGCTCAAAAAAAGAGCAGCTGACATGCAGCTGGCCTCCGAGCTCGTGTCTTCCCATTTGCTTTTGTGCAGAGTCATTAAGGTCTTCATTGTACCAAGAGAACAGTCAGCCGGGCGCAGTGGCTCACGCCTGTCCTCTTAGCTACTCAAGAGGCTGAGATCTGAGGATCCTGGTTCAAAGCCAGCCCAGGCACTAAAGCTCTTCCTAAGGCTGTCCCTGGCACTCACTGGGTTTTTGCCTGTAAAATGGCTCTTTTCCGTCGTCTAGCTCCTTATCAGGAAGAAGTTTATAGAAAAGACAAGCTCAAGAAGCAACAACTGGGAGTTTGGCCTCGTGGTAGAGTGCTCGCCCCTAGCATGCACGAAGGCCTGGGTTCGATTCCTCAGTACCACCTACATAGAAGAAAGCCAGAAGTGACGCTGTGGCTCAAGTGGTAGAGCTCTAGCCTTGAGAAAACCCAAGGGTAAGTGCTCAGGCCCTCAGTTCAAGCCCCAGGACTGGTGACCCCCCACTCCAAAAAAAAAAAAAAGGCAACAATTGGGGCCCTTGCTGAGTTCCAAATTCCAGAATTTTCCCCTTGTCCTGGAAGTGACTGGCAGATGCAATACTTGCCCCGTAGCTTTCAGGGATCTCAGCGTCAGAAGCCAGCAGAAAGCTCATGCTCTCCCGTGGATGGTGACATGGAACTGGCTCTTTCCAGCCTGTCCACGGAAATAAAGGGCAGCCACTGAACCAGATGCCCAGCTACATGCCTCTGGAACAGCTGGCGGAGGTATTTCCGGAAGCGTTCCCCTACAAAGACGTAGATGATAGGATTGACACAGCAATGGCTATAAGCAATCACCTCGGTTATCTGGATAGCCAAATCCAGCTGTCGGCTCTGCTCACACAGCTGGGTGAACAGAGACTCCTGGAACGCAGAGACGAGTATGGACAAATTATAAGGCGACCAGAAGAGGAAGAAGATAATCATGATGGCAAAAATCAGCCGGACAGCTTTGGCTTTCTTTTCATTCGGTCGTCTGAGGAGGATATGAATAATTCCTGTGTAGCAGATAATCATCACCAAGACAGGCAGCACGAATCCCAACACGTTCAGTTTCAGAGCCTGGAATTGCCTCCAGAATCTCAGGCTGTCTATGGGGAAATATAAGCTGCACGTGTGGTGTTGGAATTCCTGTTGAGTCCTGGAGAAATACAAGCCTGGCAGGGAAGCTAAGAAAGCTATCAGCCATGTGATCAGACTGGTGACCAGGCCAAAAGTGACAGTCCGAGCTCGTAAAGCAAACACAGCATGGACAATGGCTAGATATCTGTCGATGGTTAATAGCATGATAAAGAAGATTTCACCGTACAGGCCTAAGTAATAGAGCATGGAGAGGAGTTTGCACATAATGTCCCCAAAGATCCAATTGTCCCTCAGTTTGTAATTGATCCAGAAAGGCAACGTGACGAGGAAGAGCAGATCGGAGACGGCTAGGTTAAGGAGATAAATGCTTGTCATATTCCGAAGCCTTCTGTTTTGTAGTAGAACCAAGACTACCAGAATATTGCCAACCAGACCAATTATAAACACCAGGGAATACAAAGGGGGAAGCAATCGAGCTCCAAAGGCTCTCTCGGTCACTTTTATACATGGAGTGCTGGCCCCATAATCATATTCCGTGGCTACAACATAATCGTCTGTTGTCACCGTTGTCATCTCCATCTTGGCTTTTCCTATGGATGAAAAACAAAAGTTCCTAAATATATATATATATTTTTTGGTCAGTTGTGGGGCTTGAACTCTGGGCTTGGGCGCTGTCCCTGAGCTCTTCAGCTCAAGGCTGCCACCCTATCTCTGGAACCCCAGCTCCATTTTCTAATGGTTCATTGGAGAGTCTCAAGGACTTTAGTACCCGGGCTGGCTTTGAACCGAGATCTTCAGATCTCAGCCTCCTGAGTAGTTAGAATGACAGGTGTGAGCCACCGTGTCTGGCTAAGAGCTCCTAAATTTACTTGGTTATTAGAGACAACTGGGTTCAGGGGCCACCAAAGACAAAGCAATGAGGCCTGGGAGTTTGGCCTAGTGGTTAAAGTGCTTGCCTAGCACGCACGAAGACCCGGGTTCGATTCCTCGGTACCACGTAAACAGAAAAAAGCCAGAAATGGTGCTGTGGTTCAAGTTGGCAGAATGCTAGCCATGAGCAAAAAGTGTCCAAGGACAGTGCCCAGGCCCTGAGTTCAAGGTCCAGGACTGGAAAAAAAAAAGAAAGAAAGAAAAGAAGCTGGGCGGGATGGCTCACAACTTCAATTCTAGCTACTTAGGGGGCTGAGATCTGGTTCAAAGCCAGCTGGGGCAAAAAAGTCAATTAAGACTCCTATTGGCGATTAACCAGCAAAAAGAGCTGGAAGTGGGGTTGTGGCTCAAGCCACAAAACTCAGGAATGGCACTCAGGTCCTGAGTTCAAGCTCCATTGCTAATACACACACACACACACACATACACACACACACACACACACACACACACACACACACAGAGATTCCTATCAAATCATTTGCACACATGCACCGTTCTTTCCCCCCCCTAATAAAACATTTTCCTCTTGCTACAATTTTCTTTAGGCAACATAGTTTTTCTTTCCTTTTATGTGGGAGAATTTGGCAAGTCATTGCTTCATTTCAATCAACTTTCCAAAGACAATGCCTTGAGTCTCTTCATATTGGCTGGGTCTCTTCATATTGAACTCAGGACAGCTGCCTTTAGCCCTGTTCATACAAAGCTGGCACTCTACCACTGGAACTGTGGCTCCACTTCCAGCTTATTTTGCTAGTTTATTGCAGCTAAGAGTCTCATGGACTTTCCTGCCCAGGCTGGCTTTGAACCAGGATCCTCAGATCTCACCCTCCCGAGCAGCTAGGGTGACAGGCGTGAGCCACCAACAACTGACTTTGCAATTTTTTTTAAAAAAAGTTTTCATCACTATTTCCCTCTTGCAATCATTTTCTTCACACAACAGAACTGATTTTTCTTTTCGTTGGGAAACACTGCCAAATCATCTCTGTATTTCAATTAACTTTCTCCCGAAGGCCCCGTCCATAAGATGGACTTCTGTGTTTTTTTTTTTTTGCATTTTAAAAATTGCTATTATTGAATGCTAGGCTTTCTTCATCAGTCACCAACAACCAATCACTCAAGAAAGTTGACTGAATCAGGAATCTGGCCTAGTGGCAGAATGCTCACCTAGCATGCACAAAGACCTGGGTTCGATTCCTCGGTACCACATACATAGAAAAGCCAGAAGTGGTGCAGTGGCGCAAGTGGTAGAGCTCTAGCCTTGAGAATGTTCAAGGACAGTGCTCAGGCCCCGAGTTCAAAAGCCCTAGGACTGGGGAAAAAAAAAGACTATTTTTATATCCAACTCCCCCCACCCAAGCCTTAGAAATCTCCCACTGTTGTCGACATTGTTCCATTCATAATTGCTTTACAGATAAAGCAATTGCTTTCGAGAACCAAGTGTCCACCACCACGCAGACATTCTCCTGAGTGTCTTTCGGCAACTTTTCACTCTTCACATTCAGCACTGACAACACAGAAAAGATAAAAGGCCATTTTACTCACCTGCTCAGGGATGTCTTATCCTTTGTTTCTGGGGCTTTTTTTAAAAGTCTTTATGAATCTCAAGATTTAAAGTCCTGAATAAGAAGGAAGTACTCACTTCCTGTAAGATGAAGTAAATCTGGACTCTAATCAGTGATGGGACGGAGTAGGAAGAGGCCAACTTCTGTTTTTCTATGGTTGAATGGCCACATATGAATTCTCCCATGATCACGCTCCAGGGTTCAAGTTTACTAGAAAGACTCTTACAACCCAGGGATCAAAGCATCCGCAATGCTCTCTCGTTTATTTACATTTTTTTGTTGTTTTGCCAGTCCTGAGACTTGAACTCGGGGCCTGAGCACTGTCCTTGGGCTTTCTCAAGGCTAGAGCTCTACCACTGGAGCCACAGCACCACTTCAGGCTTTCTCTGTGTATACACAGAGAACCCGGGTCTTTATGCATGCTGGACAAGCTCTCTACCACTAGGCCAAACTCCTGACTCCTATTTTACTGTTATTTTTTTTTAAATCAACAGGTTTCTCTTGCTACGATGTTTTTTACGCATTTGTATAAAATGCATTGGTTGTTTTCTTTTCAGGGAGCCTGCTTATGGGATGGCAGTTGAGTCAGAAAAGATCAAATGAGCCATTCATATAACTCATGGAACAATTGTATTTGGAAGTGTCATGTGCAGGCAGGGTACAGATTCTTCTTCTTTTTTTTTTTGTCAGTCATGGGACTTGAACTCTGAGCCTGGCCACTGTCCCTGAGCTCTTCAGCTCTCAAGGCGAGCTCTCTACCACGTTGAGCTACAGCACCATTTCCAGTTATCTGGTGGTTCATTGGAGATAAGACTCTTGGGGACTTTCATGCCCAGGCTGGCTTTGAACCAGGAATATCAGATCAGATCTCAGTTTCCTGAGTAACTAGGACGACAGGCGTGAGCCACCGGCGTCCAGCAAGAGCACAGAATTCTTGTGGCTAGTAGGAAGACTTTTTTGGGAGGGAGGTTGTGGGGCTTGAACTCAGGGCCTGAGCTTTGCTCAGGCATTGCTCAAGGCTAGTGCTCTGCCACTTCAAGCCACAGTGCCACTTCAAAACTATGTGTCTGAGCCAGGTACGAGTGGCTATTCAAGAGGCTGAGATATGAGAATTGCAGTTCAAAGCCAGCCCAAGCAAGAAAGTCAGTAAGACTCTTCTCTCCCAGTGAACTAGGGGGAAAAGAAAAAGCCAGACGTGAAGCTGTGCTCGAGGGATAGCTCACGAACCTCGAGTTAGGAAAAAAAAAACAGAAAGAAAAAGGGGAGTGTGGCTTAGCCGTAGAGTGCTTGCTTAGCATGCCTGAAGCCCTGGGTTCGATTCCTCAGTACCACAAACACAGAAAAAGCTGGAAGTGGTGCTGTGGCTCAAGTGGTAGAGCTCTAGCCTTGAGCAAAACGTGTCCAAGGACAATGTCCAGGCCTTGAGTTCAAGTCCCAGGACTGGCAAAAAAAAAAAAAAAAAAGAAAGAAGGAAGGCAGGAAGAAAAGCTAAGAAATAGCACACCAGTCCCTGAGTTCCAGCCCAAGGACTGGCACAAAATAAAACAAGCAAACAAACAACAAATAGCTATTGGCCTGAATCTCTCTTCCTCAGATAGCATGCTTTGTGCCGCCTGGGCATTGAAATGAATGTGAGAAAAATAAGAGAGAGAGGCTCGAGACATGGCTCAAGTAGTAGAGTGTGACAGCTAATGGGTGAAAGCATCAGATACTGAGTTCAAGCTTGGGAGGGAGGGAGAGAGAGAGAGAGAAAGAGAGAGGGGGGTGGGGAGAATTTGCCAGGCATTGGTGGAGTCTAATGAAATACCAGCACCCCAAGAACTAGAGCGCCCCCTTCTGTCCATGCTGTACCTACACTTACTAGGTGGCAATAACCATGTTAAGAATTGATTCCAGAGCCAGGCGTCCTGGCTCACGCCTGTCATCCTAGCTACTCAGGAGGCTGAGATGTGAGGTTCGAGGTTTAAAGTCAGCCTGGGTGGAAAAGTTCCTGTGAGATTCTTATCTCCAATGAAGTACTCAGAAAAAAAAAAAGCAGGAAGTGGTGCTATGGCTCAAGTGGTAGAGCTCTAGCCTTGAGAAAAGCCCAAGGACAGCGCTCAGGCCCTGAGTTCAAGTCCCAGGAGTGGCAAAAAAAATAAGTCACTCAATGAAAAAAAAATAAAATCAACTGCTGACTTTTCACCCTAGGAATTTAGGGTGCCTGGAAGTTTAAAATTGGTCCCTCAGGCCTGCAGGCCCCATCAGGCCTCAAAACACACAGCCTCTAAAGAAGCAGAGGGCTGGGTGAGGGGCTGGTGACCAAACTTTTATCTAGGGTGGGTGTTGCTGTTTTTCGATGTTTTCTCATGGTGTGTTTGTGGGCTGGTTACTTAACCACTTGCCTCAGTTCCTCCTCTGATAAGGGTTAAAAACAGAACAAAACACAACACACACACACACACAAAGAGAAACAAAACAACTAAAAAAAACCACTAAGTGAACTGATTCTACAAGATTACTGAAAAGTTGCATGCAAAACAAGAGTAAAGTCTTTAGCAGAGTCCCCTGGCAAGATACCAGGGTATTTTTGTTGTTATTGTTTTTGCCAGTCCTGGGCTTGAACTCATGGTCTGAGCACTGTCCTTGGGCTTTCTCCAGGCAAGAGCTCTACCACTTGAGCCACAGCACCACTTCTGGCTTTTTCTATGTATGTGGTACTGAGGAATCGAACCTGGATCTTCATGTATACCAGGTAAGCCAGTCCTGGGGCTTGAACTCAGGGCCTGAGCACTGTCCTTGGACTTTCTCCAGGCTAGAGCTCTACCATTTGAGCCACAATACCAGTTCTGGCTTTTTCTATGTGTGTGGTACCGAGGACTCGATCTCTGGTCTTCGTGCATGCTAGGCGAGCACTCTACCACTAGGCCAAACTCTCAGTCTGAGTTACCCTGGGTGCAAAATATAACTCCATCACCCTCAGTCGTTCCCATCTCTAACAGAGAAATTCCCATGAGTCTTTGCAGTGGTGATGGGAGAGAATTCTGACCTCGTTCTCTCTCGAATTTCTATAGTCATGGCAGAACAAGATTGCTTTACAAGAGTGTTTTAGCTTATGCTGGCCAGAATAAACAATACAAATTTATTATTTTTTTTAAATAAAAAAGGAAGAATTGCACCCCTTTGGTATCTTTCTGGAATCTTGCAAACCCTGCACAGCTAGCCCCAGTAAAACAGGAAGCAGTGTTATTTACGAACCAATGGTTATTTTCATTAGTGCTGAGAATTAATCTACCAATGGTTATTTTCCTTTCATTAGTTGCGTGGAACTCAACTACCAATAGTTATCTTTGTTTCAGGAGCCCTTAAGAGCTAATCTACCACCCATTGCAGAATCGTCTAGTACCACTTATCTTCCTTTTCGCTTCTCCTTCCAGAAAGCTCCAAGCAAAAGGCCACCGAACTTGTTTATTTAGATGATTATTTCCAAATAGGCTGCAAAGTTACCTAGGAAAAGGGGTATGTGGAATCAATCGGAATTGTTAAATATGTCAATTTTTTCTTCTTGGCTTGCTCTTAATTGCTTGTTCTTTTCCCCTGACTACACTCTGATATGCTTGTTTGTCACTCTCACCTGAATTTTGGCTGCTTTTCTATTTGTGTGTGTGTGTGTGTGTGTGTGTGTGTGCGTGCTCTGGCCCTGGAGTTTGAACTCAGGGCCTCGCACCAATTACTTAGCTTTTTATACTCACAGCTGGTGCTTTGCTTCTTGAGTCACAGCTACATTGGCTAGCCTTTTCTTCATTGGATTGGAGGTAAGAGTCTCATGGATTTTTCTACTTGGGTTGGCTTTGAACTCTGATCCTTAGATCTCAGCTTCCTGAGTAGTTAGAATGACAGATGTGAGCCCGAATATATCTTTACCTCCAAATTTCACTGGAAAGTCACTGCAAAGTGGATGAATCTAGAAAACTGGAAGTGGCGCTGTGGCTTAACGGGTAGGGTGGTAGCCTTGAGCTGAAGAGCTCAGGGACAACGCCCAGGCCCAGAATTCAAGCCTCACAACTGACAAAAGAAAAAAAAAAAAAAAGAAGAAAGAAAGAAAAAAAAGAAAATAGAGTTAGAGTGGGGGGAGGGAAAGTGGGAGAAAACAATATTTGACAATTATATATTATATAATTAAGAATTAATTCTTATGAGTATAATTCTTATATATAATATAAGAATATATATATATATATATTTTTTTTTTGCCAGTCCTGGGCTTGAGCTCAGGGCCTGAGCACTGTCCTTGGGTTTTCTCAAGGTTAGAGCTCTACCACTTGAGCCTCAGCACCACTCCCGGCTTTTTTCTGTGTATGTGGTACCGAGGAATCGAACCCGGGTCTTCTGAAAGGAGAGCCTTCGATGAGTATTGCAGGAGAATGCTGGGATGGGGGGGGGGTGGTATTCAGTGCATGCAACATTGGAGTTAGAGTTGGCAATTGCCTCTTGCAAGCTGCGTTGTTTCTCTGCAGGGAAGTTTAAGCCCTTTGTATGACTCAAGCCAAAGCGGATAAGTTCAGAAAAGGACATTTAGTGAAGAGCCCGCAAATAGGAAGGGCTATCATATTGGGGGTCGGGGGGTGAGGGAGTCAGTCTTGGGGCTTGAACTCAGGGCTCTGGGCACTGTCCCTGAGTTTTTTGCTCAAGGCTAGCACTCTACCACTTGAACCACATCACCATTTCCGGCTTGTTCTGTGCATGTGGTACTGAGGAATTGAACCTAGGGCTTCATGCATGCTAGGCCAGCACTCTACCAGGAAGCCACCTTCCCAGTCCTCTTTTGGTGAGTCATGGGGTTTGAACTCTGGGCCTAGGCATTGTCCCTGAGCTCTTCAGCTCAAGGCTACCTCCCTACCCCTTGAGCCACAGCGCCACTTCCAGTTTTCTAGAAGTCAATTGGAGATAAGAGTCTCATAGATTTTAGTGCCCAGGCTGGCTTCGAACCTCGATCCTCAGATCTCAGCCTCCTGAGCCACCATGCCCAGCCTGTATCCTCACGTTTAATCTTGGCAATTTTGTTTTGTTTTGTGTGTCTTGGATAACAGGGCCACGTTAGAATGGAGACCTTCACGGCTGAAATGATTCCCTGGAGTGGGGAGTTTGGCACCCCAACATCTTTCGACTACGACTATGAGGTTTTGCTGTGTGAAAAAATCAACATTAAGGAGCAGGGTTCTCAGCTCCTTCCCCCTCTGTATTCTCTGGTCTTCATCCTTGGCCTGTTGGGAAATACGATGGTGGTGGTGATTCTCATCAAATACAAGAAACTTCGGATTCTGACTCATATATACCTGCTTAATTTGGCCCTATCTGACTTACTCTTCCTTTTCACACTTCCTTTCTGGATCCACTACATTCTATTGGGTCAGTGGATTTGGGGAAACATCTTGTGTAAGTGTATCTCTGGATTTTATTACCTGGGCCTTTACAGTGAAATCTTCTTTATCGTCTTCCTCACTATTGATCGGTACTTGGCTATCGTCCACGCCGTCTTTGCTCTTCAAACCCGGACAGTGAGATTTGGTATTATCACCAGTCTCACCAGCTGGACTCTGGCAGGCCTGGCAGCTCTCCCTGAATTTATCTTCCATAAATTCCAGGAAAACCTCAACGAATCCACCTGCAGTCCTCTTTACCCAGAGGATGAAGAAGACGGCTGGAAGTATTTCCATGTTTTAAGGATGAATATTTTGGGTCTGGTTCTCCCCTTTGGCATATTGATTATTTGCTACTCCGGAATTATCAAGACACTGCTCAGATGTCCCAATAAGAAGAAATACAAGGCCATCCGACTTATTTTCCTCATTCTCCTGGTGTTTTTTATCTTCTGGGCTCCTTATAATCTCCTTCTTCTTCTGTCCATTCTTCAGGGGGTGGTGTGGGAAACCAGCTGTGAGAGGAGCCAACAGCTGGATGTTGCCATGCAGGTGACAGAAGTCATTGCTCACGTGCACTGCTGTGTGAACCCTATCATCTACGCCTTTGCTGGTGAGAAGTTCCGGAAACATCTATGCCATTTTTTTCAGAAGCATGTGTTCAGCCATATGGGCAACTATATTCCATTTTTTCCTGGGGAGAGACTAGAAAGGAACAGCTCCCTTTCGCCTTCCACGGGGGAGGGGGAACTTTCGGCTGCGTTTTAGATGGGTGGGGTACAGGAAATTTCCTAGAAGTGGAAGTGTGCTCAAAGCGATAGAGCACTAGATTGGAGCATAAAAGCTCAGGCAGAGAGCCCTGAGTTCAAGTCCCGGGACTGGCAAAAAAAAAAAATTTTGATTTAGATTATTTCTCTGTGTCCTACTGCATCTCAAATAGACTGTTTTGGACAAAAAAAAGGACACAAACAGCTGTGGATAATGCTATAATGCCACTTCTCATTGGCCCAGGACGTAGGATATTAATTGTCATTCAGCAAGGTATAATAAGCAAGGGTTGATTATTTGTTCACGTCGTGGGGGGGTGGGGGGGTGCCTTGAACTTAGCTTTTTCATCCGAGATTATTGCTTTACCACTTAAGCCACAGCTCTACTTCTGGTTTTCTATGGTTCATTGGAGATAAGAATCTCAGAGACGTTTTGTGCCTGGGTTGGCTTTGAACCTGGATCCTCAGATCTCAGCCTCCTGAGTTGCCCGGCTTAGCCTCAACTTCTTCTGTCTGGCCCTGAATTCCCTCAACCATCGTGTTCGCCTGCAAGTTGGGTCTGGTCACACCGGATATATAAACTTGGAAACAACTAAACCACAGAATGCCAAATCTCAAATTGGCTTGAAAACTGAAATACTTTCTCTCGCTTCTTTCTCTGTGCTTTGGTCAACATGTACAATAAAAGAGCCTTTAAAAAAAATACGAAAAGGCTTTAAAACATTGTTCCTGGTTGTCTCTTATCCTGTGATGTGACATCTGTTAACCACAATTGTTACTGATAGGCAGATAGTTGAGGGATGAGGTTTTTATTCTGGGTGCTTGCAAGGCAAGTACTGTATTATTTGAACCACATGCCCTAGTCCTTTTTTTTTTTTTGTCTCTAGCTCTGTGTGTGTGTGTGTGTGTGTGTGTGTGTGTGTGTGTGTGTGTGCGCGCACCCATCTTGGAGCTTGAATTCAGGGACCTGAACTACTTTCATGGCTCTGAGCTCCACTTGTAGCGTGTCCTGGACTTTCCTATCCAGGCTGACGTTGAACCTTCAATCCTCAGGTCTCAGCTTCCTGAGTAGCTAGGATTAGCAGGTCTGAACGACAACATCCAGCCTAATTGATTTTATATGTCCCGTCATGCTATGGGTGTTGCCATACTGTCCTGCTATTGGTTGAGAAGGGAGAAGGGCTGGCCTGACCTGGTTTTAATTTATGATTCTCCCTACTTCAGTCTCCTAACTAGCCAGGATGACAGCCACTGGTCCCCAGCTCTATGGGATACCTATTGCAAATATTCATCTTTCTTAGGCTCATGTCTATCATCCCAGCTACTTAGGAAACTGAGATCTGAGGATCAAGGTTCAAAGCCAGCCTGGGCACAAAAGGATTTGAGACTCTTATCTTCAATTGACCTCTAGAAAAACTGGGAAATGGGGCTGTGGCTCAAGGGATAGGGCAGTAGCCTTGAGCTGAAGAGCTCAGGGACAGCGTCCAGGCCCAACGTTCGAGCCCCATGACCTATATATTATATATTATATATATTATATATGTAATTTATATATTAATCTTTATTAGGTAAACAAGGGCAAACCACTACTGGCCCAATGTCACCAGAAATCCTGGGTTTTGAAGTCTAGGCTTTCCTGGAACTGAGGGGAGATCTATTTATCTATTTTTTTTCAGTCGTGGGGTTTGAACTCTGGGTCTGGGCGCTGTCCCTGAGCTCTTCAGCTCTAGTACTCTATCGCTGTGAGCCACATTGCCACTTCTGGTTTTCTGGTGGTTCAGTGGAGATCAGAATCTCACAAACTTTGGTGCCCGGGGCTGGTTTTGAACCGGGATCCTCAGATCTCAGCCTCCTGAATAGCTAGGATGACAGGCGTGAGCCACCAGTGCCCTGGCAGGTTCAGTTTGATATTCCAACCAAATTATGCCTTAATCTTCACACAAAGTTTTCAATAAAGTTGCAGTGTGAGAGGTGACCACTAGAGGGAGCTGAAAACCACACCCAGTCCTGGGTGGCCCACCATTCAGATAGGCAGAATCAGTTCACTACATTTTGGGGATATGACAACTGGAAACTCTGTCCACTTGTGTTAGAAAAATGCCATGTTGTATCCAGGAATACTATTTATACTGTGAGGTCCACAGAAAGCCACAGAAAACAGAAAAAAAAATAGGCTGGGTATCAGTGGCTCACGTCGATCATTCTAGTTATTCAGGAGGTTTAGGTATGAGGATAGCAGTTCAAAACCAGCCCAGGCAGGTAATTCTGTGGGATTCTTATCTCCAATTAACTACCTTCCCCCCACCAAAAAAATGCACTGTGGCTTGTGTGGTAGAGTGCTAGCCTTGAGCAAAAGAAGCTCAGGGACAGTGCCTAGGTCCTGAGTTCAAGCTCCAGGACTGGTACACACACACACGTGCACACACACACACACACACACACACACATACACACACATACACACAAAATTGATTTAGAGTTTAAGAACTGAATATGGTTTGGGCAAGGATCTAACCACAAAGCAATGATACAAGTAATTCAGGGAGTGTGTGTGTGTGTGTGTGTGTGTGTGTGTGTATTTCAGGACTCTCAGAGAAGCCAGTCTGGAGAAACAACACAAAACTAGTAGGTTTTGAACATTTTTTTTGGGGGGGGAGGGCAGGGGAGATTACTCATGGGCCCACTGGGGAATTTTGGAAATTGTCGTGATAAGGCTGGGTGCTGGTGGCTCGAGCTTGCAATTCTAGCTACTGGGTGGCTGAAATCTGAAGTTCAAGGTTCAAAGCCACTCCGGGCAGGAAAGATCATAAGACTGTTTTTATTTATTTATTTTATTTTGCCAGTCCTGGGGCTTGAACTCAGAGCCTGGACACTTTTTTCCTTGGACACCTTTTCCTCAAGGCTAGAGCTCTGCCACTTGAGCCACAGCACCACTTCCAGCTTTTTCTCCAACCATTTTTTTTTTTTTTGCCAGTCCTGGGCTTGAGCTCAGGGCCTGAGCACTGTCCTTGGATTTTTCTCAAAGCTAGAGCTCTACCACTTGAGCCTCAGCACCACTTCTGGCTTTTTCTAAGTATGTGGTACCAAGGAATCGAACCCGGGTCTTCGTGCATGCTAGGCAAGCACTTTAACCACTAGGCCAAACTCCCGGCCCCACTTCCAGCTTTTTCTACGTGGTGCCAAGGAATTAAACCCAGGGCTTTGTGCATGCTAAGCGAGCTCTCTACCACTAAGCTACACTCCCAACTCTCCTCTCTCTCTCTCTCTCTCTCTCTCTCTCTCTCTCTCTCTCTCTCTCTCTCTCTCTCTCTCTCTCTCTCTCCCACTCTCTCTCTCAACCAGACCTGGGACTTGAACTCAGGGCTTGGGCAGTATCCCTGAGCTTTGTTTGCTCAAGGCTAGCATCTACCACTTTGAACTACAGCACCACTTCTGATTTTCTGATGGCTTATTGGAGATAAAAAAAAAAAAGTCTCACAGACTTTTCTGTCCAGCCTGGCTTTGAACCACAATTCTCAGATCTTAATTCTGAGTAGCTAGGAGGGCAGGTGTGAGCCACCAGTGTCTAGCCTAGACCCATTTTCAAGAAGGCAAAATTGCTCTATAACCTGCTTCCAATCTGGGTGGTGCTTGTCAAAAACCTAGGTTTTTTGACCTAGGTTCCCGTGTGGATTCAGTCATTTCCAGAAGGGAAGCTGTTGTCCCTGGGTCTGAGACGTGGGCTCCCGTAGGTTCTAGGAGAATAAAAAGACGGCAACAAGAGGAAGAAAGAAAATGAGCCTGGGATTTGCAGCAGACGGGAGTTTTCCTCACCCAGAGCTCTGCCTAGCTGCAAGGGAGTCAAGTCAACAGCGAGTCAGGAAGAAGGAAAGATGGCTTGGTGCTGTGAGTCAGAAAGATCTATCTCTGTCAGAGGCCCTCCTGAGGATGTGAGTTCAGTACTGTCCTAAACAATGCACTTCCAGCCTGTTCTGAGTAGTTTATTGGAGAGGAGAGTCTCACGAATTCTCCTGCCTGGGCTGGCTTTGAACTGTGATCCTCAGATCTCAGCCTCATGACAACCGATGTAAGCCACCGACCGTTTGCTGTTACCAGCCCTACTTCCAAGGAACTCGCCTCTTGTGCAACAGAGCTGGGAAAATCGGTGACTCAAGAGATGTAACCACAGCTTCTCAAAGGAGGAACGTATTTAAAACCATCTGGACCAGAGAGGGGTTGTGAAATCCTGACAGATTTGTGACATGGGGCTAGACAGAGCGATATCCAGGCAGGACTGAGGTGAACTTGCTTCTAAGCCACATTCAGTGAAGACAGAACTTCCATGTCAGAAAGTCCTGGGTTCAATTCCAGCTCCATGTCTCTGGCCACAGAGACCCCACACATAGAGTATGTGGGTCATCAAAAGATGACTTTTGTCATCTATAAAAAAGGGGAAAAAAAAAGGCCTGGGCTCACGCTTGTCATCCTAGCTACTCAGGAGGCTGAGATCTGAGGATCACAGTTCAAAGCCAGGCCAGGCAGGAGAGTCTGTGAGACTCTTATCTCCAAAGATCTAGCGTAAAGCTGGAAATGGAGCTGTGGCTCAAAGAGTAGAGCGCTAGCCTTGAGTATAAAAGCCTAGACCCCGGATTCAAGCCCTACGACTAGAACAAAAAGAATTTTTTTTTTAAAAAAAGGGAAGTTACAAGTCTAGCCCCAAAATGGGTACCATCTGAAAGGGTCTGTGTGGGTTATACTACAAGGGCAGAAAACAAAATAAACAAGGATCAAAAAGAGGAACTGATTTAAACCAAATGTATAGTTCTCTCTCTCTCAATCTCTCTCTCTCTCTCTTCAACCTGGGGCTTGAACTCAAGGGCCTCGGTGCTATCCCTGAGCTGCTTTGCTCAGGACTAGCATTCTACCACAACACCACTTCTGGCTTTTTGTAGTAATTTATTAGATATCAGAGTCTTATAGAACTTTCCTGCCCAGGCTGGCTTTGAACCATGATCCTCAGATCTCAGGCTCCTGAGTAGCTAGGATAGCAAAGGTCAATTGCAGGTACCCGGTTAAGGTACAAACCTTCTTGAAGTGTGCTTTATATATGCTACTTGGTGGAGCTGAAACCCCTTTATGTAAGTGTGTAAAGATCATTTAAAAACTAAATAAATGAGGGGCTGGGAGTGGGGCCTAGTGGTAGAGTGTTTGTCTAGCATGCACTAAGCCCTGGGTTTGATTCCTTGGTACCACATACACAGAAAAAAAAAGCCAGAAGTGGTGCTGTGGCTCAAGTGGTAGAGCAATAGCCTTTAGAAAGCCCAAGACAGGGCTCAGGCCTTGAGTTCAAGCCCGAGGACTAGAAAAATAAAAAAAAAATAAAAATAATAATCAATGAATACGG
Organism: Megascapheus bottae; assembly: GCF_031878675.1. NCBI lineage: Eukaryota > Metazoa > Chordata > Mammalia > Rodentia > Geomyidae > Megascapheus > Megascapheus bottae. The sequence goes on along the minus strand of NC_143540.1, from coordinate 9,597,811 downwards.
ATATAGGCTGATAAAAACTTACCATCCTAGTATAAAATGGGTATGTCTGCCCCGTGCCAATGGCTCATGTCTGTCATCCTGGCTACTCAGGAGGCTGAGACCTGAGGATCATGGTTCAAAGCCAGCCTGGGCACGAAAGTCCATGAGACTTATGAGCCTTTTTTTTTTTTTTTTGCCAGTTCTGGGGCTTGAACTCAGGGCCCGGGCACTGTCTTTGAGCTTTCTCAAGTCGAGCACTCTACCATTTGAGCCATGGCACCACGTTTGTCTTTTTCTGAGTAGTTTATTGGAGGTAAGAGTCTCTTGGATTTTTCTGCCCAGGCTGGCATTGAACTGTCATCCTCAGAATAGCCTTCTGAATAGCTAGGATTATAGGTGTGAGCTACCGTTGCTTCCTTTCAAGAGACGGATCATCCAAGAACCACCCAAAAACCAGAAGCGGAGCTGTGGTTCAAATGGTAGAGCACTAGCCTTGAGCAAAAGATACCCAGGGACAGTGCTCAGGCCCCCCAGTTCAAGCCACACAATGGGATAAAAAAAAAAAAAAACCATGAAAACAAAAAACAAAAACACCCCTCCAGCTTCAATTGGGAGCTAATACCTAACCCCTTCCCCCACACACCTTGAAAGGAGGAAAAAGACATTTAGGAATTTATTTTGTCTTTTTTTTTTTTTCCCCCAAAAGGTTCTTGTGGAGGTTCTGTTGTTCAAAGAGCCAAGCAAAGAATAAAAATACCAAACAATCCACACTTGTTCTAAAAATCCAGGAGAGGGAACTGAAAGATTCAGAAAAGGCAGGACTCAAGGGTAGGAAACCGAAAGAGGAAGGTAAATTTATGGTTACTATAAGAATAAAAAAGAAGACACACACACACAAAGAGAATGGAAATGGAATCATCTTACAAAAGCAATGCATAGGTTGCCTCTTCTTTCCCAAATATTCATCAAGAAAAAAATGGAACTGGATACTGGTAGCTCAAGCCTGTCGTCCTAGCTACTCAAGAGTCTGAGGTCTGGGGATCATGGTTCAAAGCCAGCCTGGGCACAAACATCTGTGAGAATTTCATCTTCAAGGAATCACCACCATCACCACCACCACCACCACAAACAACCAAAAATGGTGCTGTGGCTCGAGTGGTAGAACACTAACCTTCAGCACAAATTTCTCAGGGACAGTTTCTAGACTCTTTAGTTTAAGACTGGCACCCAAAATAAAAAATAAATAAAAGGAAATAATACGTGAGAAACAGAGATCTGAGAGCGAGAACTGTCCCAGCTACATCAGATTAGCTGGGATGGTGGAAAGGAACTACCCAAACCTGTTTTGCCCATTTTTGTTTGGTATTTATTTTATTTTATTTTTTTTTTTGCCAGGCCTGGGCTTGAACTCTGGGCTTGGGCATTGTCCTTAGTTTTGTTTGTTTGTTTTTTTTTCTTCCTCAAGGCTAGCGTTCTACTACTTGAGTCACAGCACCACTTCCAGCTTTTCTATGTATGTGGTACTGAGGAATCGAACCCAGGGCTTCACCCATGCTTGGCAAGCACTCTACCACTAAGCCAAACTCCGATTACAGACGTGAGTCACTGGTAGCTGGCTTCACTTTTGCTGTTTAACCTGTGGACATCCTGTTCTCTCACCACTACTTGTTGCAAAGAACTGGTCTTTTCCCCTGTTCCAAAGTCTTGGCACGCTTGCTAAAAATTAACTCATAATAGATGTACAGGTTTTGGGGCTGGGAGTTTGGCCTAGTGGTCGAGTGCTTGCCTAGAGTGCATGAAGACCCGGGTTCAATTCCTTGGTACCACATATATAGAAAGGCTGGAAGTGGTGCTGTGGCTCAAGTGGTAGAGTTCTAGCCTTAAGAAAGCCCAAAGACAGTGCTCAGGCCCTGAGTTCAAGGCCCAGAACTGACGACAAAAAAAAAAAAAAAAGAAAGCAAACAAGAAAGAAAATTGGGCTGTACCTTGGTTTGAGAGGAAGTTGTTCAGATATCTTAAGAAGGTAAAAACAATAACAAAAATTCTTCCAATCTTCACAGATGTTTCTATCGGCTTCCTGTGGCCTACTGAAATAGAGCAGCGTGTTTTACAATTCTAGAAAAACCTTTAAGTTTGGATCAACTTGGTTTGGATGAAATAATATTCACATAAAAGGGCAGTCTACTGGTTCTAGTTTATCCATTTTTTTTAACCAATCCTGGGGCTTGAACTTGGGGCCTGGACACTGTTCCTGTGCTTTCTCAAGGTTAGAGCTCTACCACTTGAGCCACAGCACCACTTCTGGCTTTTTCTATGCATGTGGTACTGAGGAATCGAACCCAGGTCTTTGCACATGCTAGGCAAGCACTCTACCACTAGGCCAAACTCCTGGCCTCCCATCTAGACTACTTTTCACAATAAAAATAACAGAAAGAATTTCTGCTACTGCTGGAGGGAGTAGGATTACAAGTTCAAGACCAGCCTGGGGTGGGGGGGGGAAGATTTCTGCGTGTGTGTGTGTGTGTGTGTGTGTGTGTGTGTGTGTGTGTACCAGGGCTAGGGCTCAAATTCAGGGCCAAATGTGCAATCCTTTAGCATTTCTGCTCAAATCTGGTGCTCTGTCACTCGAGTTACAATTCTTTTGCTGGCTTTTTGCTGGTTTGTTGGAAATAAGATTGCTTAAGGACTTCTCGGTCTGGGTTGACTTTGAACTGTGATCTTCAGATCTCAGCTTCCTGAGTAGCTAGGATGACTGGCGAGAGCCATCGGGTAATTCCTGCTACTTTTGTGTGTGTGTGTGTGTGTGTGTGTGTGTGTGTGTGTGTGCCAGTCCTGAGACTTGAAGTCAAGATCTGAGCACTGTCCTTGGGTTTTCTCAAGGCTAGCGCTCTACCACTTGAGCCATAGCACCACTTTTGGCTTTTTCTGTGTATGTGAAACCGACGAATGAAATCCAGGGCTTTGTGCATGCTAGGCAAGCATTCTCCTAGGTCACTGTCTCAGCCCCTCCTGCTACTTTCATAGTGAGTTGAAAGGCATACGGAGGGAGCACACAGGAAGCCATGGTCAGAACGAGAAAGGTTGATACAGCAAATGATTCTTGGAAAGAAAAGGTCAAGTTGCAGAAAACCCATTTGAATTTCTCCCCAGGTAAACCAAGGACACACACTGGTGTGATCCAAAAAAACTAAAAAAGCAAAAAAAAAACCCAAAAACAAAACCAGAATTAGCAGCAGGCACCGATACTGGGCTCTCGTATCTGTCACTCTAGCTACTTAGAAGGCTGAGATTTGAGGATCACGGTTCAAAGCCAGTGTGGGCAGGAAAGTCCATGAGGCTTTTACCTCCAGTTAACCACTCCCCCTTCCCCCCCAAAACTGCCCCCAAATCCTCCTCCCCACCCCCAAAAAATAATAAATACAGGAGCAGAGGGTTAGGGGCTGCCTGATTCACTCTGAGTCTTGCACAATCCAGATTTCAAAATTATCTCTCGGGTATCCAACCTAAACATAGTGGGACATGGCAGAACAAAAAAGAAAAAAGAAGAACTGTAGCTTTTTGGTTTGTTGGGCTTTTTTTTTTTTTTTGGGTCTTTCTTCTTCTTTCAAAACTTGAAGATTATTTGCCCTTCTCTCTCCGCCTCTTCTTTTTGCAGGAAGCTCGATTTCCTATTTCTGCACCCCTAAGTTTCTACCTCTGAATCACAGTTTTCAGTTGATGGACCAGTCTGATATCCTGTACTACCTGCAGAAGGCCAGACATTGGTGAGTGGCTTTAGGTCCTTTTTTTTTTTTTTTTTAATTTTTGTTTTGTGTCACTTTCTGAATCACAAGCTTCAAGTATCACCCTGCTGGAAATGCAGAGATTGCTTTAAAATACGTGTGTGTGTGTGTGTGTGTGTGTGTGTGTTGGGTCCTAGGGCTTGAACTCAGGGCCTAGGCACTGTTTCTTGAGCTTTTATGCTCAAAGTTAGTGCTTTAATGCTTGGATCCCAGCTTGGCTTCCAGACTTTTTCTGCCTAGGTTGACTTTGGAATCGTGTTCCTTAGTTCTCAGCCTCCCGAGTAGCTAGGGTGACAGATGTGTAGCCACTGGTAATGTCTAGCTATTAGTTACTACCTTTTTCTTTTTTTTTTTTTTTTTTGCCAGATGTATACACCAAGATCTGGCGATAGAACCAGAACTTGACCTCAGAACAAGCAATGTGGCCAGTTGCTGGTTCAGATGCAAAAGAAGAGATGAGACCCAAAGAACTGAGGCAAAAAGGAGGCAGATTAGGATCCCCACAGAAGAGGGTATTTGAGCAGAAGGTTTTGGAGGATGAATAGGAGCCCATCAGCTATTTTAGATCAAGGGACAAGTATAGAGAAGACTCACGGAAGCTTGAGAGAATGGAGGTTTGGGGAAGGGGTGGGCAATGGAGAGAAGATGGCTGTGCTAGTTAGATAGGGTTAAAGATGTGAGACATTTAGTAAAGACAGAGTAGAGGAGGGAATTAGACAAAAACACAGTAAACAGGTCTACCGGTGTCTCTGAGCTCCTTCTTCTTTTCTCCAGCTTTCCAGGCGTGACTTCAACTTTGGATAAAGTAGGTTGAGAGGGATAAGTTAGGAGCAAAGGTAAGAGAAATTCTGCTCTCAACCCCCAAGAAAGAAAGTAAGGAGCAAGAGAGGCAGGAAACTGACAGTTGAAAGGCATAGCAAAGAAAATGGAACTATTATTGTTGTTTCCAGTCACTAATAACCTATTTCTTTAGTACCAGTCAGTCCTGGGACTTGAACTCCAGGCCTGGGCACTGTCCCTGAGCTCTTCAGCTCAAGGCTAGCCATTCTATTACTTTGAGCCACAGCTCTACCTCGGGTTTTCTGCTGGTTGATTGGAGGTAAGAGGCTCACAGACTTTTGTACCCTGAGCTGGCTTTGAACTGTGATCCTCTGATGTCAGCTTCCTGAATGACAGCTACGGAGCCACCAGCACCATTGGTAATTGATATTGCATACTCAAAAACAAAAGCAAAACCAGATCCTTGAAAAAAGAGATGGGTCTCCAAGGTTTGCAGGCAGGATTTGAACTCGGGTCCTTTGGGCAGTCTGTAGGTTGGCTTCTGAGTTTTAGAAGAGGAAGGGATTCGGAGGAAGGCCAAATTTTGCCATCAGCAATACAGTCAGTGGTGATAATTCAGGGAACTTATTGCACAAAGCAGAGCAAGAATAAAGCTCCCTGCTTTATTCTTAATATTCACAAGCAAGCGTGGAATTCTAGGGCTGGGAATGGGGCTTAGTGGTAGAGTGCTTGAACTCAGGGCCTGAGCACTGTCCTTGGGTTTTCTCAAGGCTAGAGCTCTACCACTAGAGCCACAGCACCACTTCTGGCTTTTTCTATGCATGTGGTACTGGGGAATCGAACCTGGGTCTTCATGCATGCTGGGCAAGCACTCTACCACTAGGCCACACTCCTGGCCCAAAAGAGTGTTTTTGAGGAGGTGATCACAACAGCTTTTTTTTTTTTCTCTCCCCTTCAAATAATAAGAAACCAGAAGCTGAGAAGTTCAAAAGTTGTCTTGTGACTTTCTAGGATTTCTGTCCTTATTTTTCTGGCTCTTTTACTCATGGTCAAGCACTGACCCTACACAAAATAATCTGTAGCTGAGCGCTGGTGGCTCCCATCTGATATTCTAGCTACTCAGGCTGTTGAGATCTGAGGATCTTGGTTCAAAGCCAACCTGGGTGAAGACGTCTGTGAGACTCCTCAGTTTTCCACCAAAAAAACCAGAAGTGGCTTAAAGTGGGAGAGTGTTTGTCTTGCACACAAAACGTTCACAGACAATACTCAGGCCCTGAGTTCAAACCCTGCAGCTACCGATACAGTAAAAATAAAAAAATATATATATACAAAAAGAAAGATAATTTGCAAAGGTAGGAGAGGAAAGGCAAGACTTTTCCTGTGTGTCTCTAATACAGGAAGAACCTTCTAGAAACCCCTCCCCCAAGTATCTTGTGATGCGTCACAGCAGACCCAAATACAATCTGCAAAGGAAGTAGAGGTGCTTTTTTTTGGGGGGGTGATGGTCGTGGGGCTTGAACTCAGGGCCTGGGCGTTGTCCCTCAGCTCTTCCGACCAATGAGCTACCACTTGAGCCACAGATCCACTTGTGGTTTCTCCAGTGGTTCACTGGAGATAAGAGTCTCGTGGACTTTCCTGCCTCAGGCTGGCTTTGAACCTTGATCCTCAGATCTCAGCCTCCTGAGTAGCTAGGATGACAGACATAAGCCACCAGTGTCTGGCTACAGATGCATTGTTAGCTATGCAGGGTTGAATAATGATCCTTGGAGGAAAAATAGAATGATCGATTAAAGGCCAGGTTCAAACCTGGGGAATGCTGTTTAAGGGAATGGTGCTATTTACATGCTGAAGTCGCCATTTTTCTTTTGTTCTCTTGTCACCAGAAGGCCAAGGGGGCCAGGAAGCAGAGAAGACTCCGGTCAGTCTTCATCATGTCTTCTGCCACCCTTCCTTTGGCAAGAAATATCACCGAGACCTTTGACGCTGTCACTACCGCTTACGATTATGATTACAGCGAGCCCTGCCACAAAGTGGACGTGAGACAGATCGGATCCCAGCTTCTGCCTCCTCTGTACTCTCTGGTGTTCGTGTGTGGATTCGTGGGGAATCTACTTGTGATCCTGACCTTGATCCACTGCAAAAAGCTGAGGAGTATGACGGACATTTACCTGCTCAACTTAGCCATCTCTGATCTCCTCTTCCTCCTCACCCTCCCCTTCTGGGCTCAGTACGCCACCTCGAACCAATGGATTTTTGGAAACGTGGTGTGTCAGCTCCTCACCGGTGTGTTCTATTGTGGTTATTTCGGTGGCATCTTCTTCATCATCCTTCTCACCTTCGATCGTTACCTGGCCATCGTCCATGCTGTGTTTGCTTTAAAAGCCAGGACCGTCACCTTTGGCGTGGTGACAAGTGCCATGACGTGGTTCTTGGCTTTGTTGGCTTCTCTTCCAGTGATCAGTTTTACCAGATTGGAACAGGAAGATTCCAGTTATAGCTGTGGTCCCCATTTCTCCATCCCGTGGAAGCATTTTCATACCATTCTGAGAAATGTCCTGAGCCTGGTTTTACCTCTCTTCGTGATGGTCGTCTGTTATGCCAGTATCCTTCGTACCCTGTTTCGATGTCGCAAGGAGAAGAAAAGACACAGGGCTGTGAGGCTCATTTTTCTCATCATGATTATCTACTTTTTCTTCTGGGCTCCTTATAATATCGTTTTGTTCCTGACTACTTTTCAGGAATTCTTTGGCCTGAGTGATTGTAAGAAAACTAGTTACCTGGCCCAGGCCATGCAGATAACAGAGACTCTGGGAATGGTACATTGTTGTGTTAATCCCATCATCTATGCCTTCGTCGGGGAGAAATTCCGACGGTATCTGGCCATGTTTTTCCGGAGACACATCGCCAAACACCTCTGCAAACAGTGTCCGGTGTTTTATAGGGAAGCAGCAGATAGAGCCAGCTCAGCCTGCACTCCTTCCACGGGAGAACAGGAAGTCTCGGCGGGGTTGTAAAAGAAAAAGAAAAGAGGGAATCTGGAGTGTGGGTGAGTCACGCCTGTCAACCTTAGCCACTCGGGGAGGCTGAGAGCTGAGGACCAAAGTTGGAGGTCAGCCCTGGAGCAAGAAAGGCTGTGAGACTCTTGTCCTCAATCAACCAGCAAAAAAAACAAAAACAAAGCTCAGGGACATTGCTCAAGCCCTGAGTTCAAGCCCCAGGACTGGCGCGCACACACACACACACACACACACACACACACACACTAAATAAAAAAATAAAAAGTAACCATTTTCTCATTGTCTTTCTATAGGGAAATAAGAGTTTGTGTGTGTGTGTGTGTGTGTGTGTGTGCATTTTTTATTTTATATATATTTTATGTATTTATATTTTATTTTATTTTTAAGCCTTGTGCTGTCAGCTGGTGGCCCTTGTCTATAATCCTCAGAGGCTGAGCTCTGAGGATCTTGGGCAGAAAAATCTGTGAGACTCTTATCTCCAAGGAACCACCCAAAAGCCACAAGTGGAACTGTGACTCAAGCCAAAAAACAAAACAACCCCCAAAACTAAGGGAGAGGCTGGGAGTGTGGCCTAGTGGTAGAGTGCTGGCTTAGCATGCATAAAGACCCGGGTTCGATTCCTCCGTACCACATATACAGAAAAAGCCAGAAGTGGTGCTATGGCTCAAGTGGTAGAGCTCCAGCCTGGAGAAAACCCAAGGATAGTGCTCAGGCCCTGAGCTCAAGATCCAGGGCTTCCCCCGCCCCCCAATATATATGTATATATATATATATATTCACATATATATACATATATTGTATATATATCCTAACATAACCCATTCCCAGTAATGGAATGATTTTATTTATCTTCTTCCATTAGTTTAATAGATGGGGCTTTTTGGAGGGCTGGGTTCTGGGTTCCAAGAGGAATAGGGGTGTGCCTTTTCTGCTCCCCTAGGCCTCCAGCCCTTGACTTGAGCTTCCTACTTTTCTGGGCCTGTGCTAGTCTTGGGGAGAAGAGGAGAGGACTGCCCCCCTGACAAGTCCTCCTACCCTCCCCCCCTGGATGATTAGGAGAATGGGAGGAGCCAAGGAGGTGGGTGGAGCTCACAATTGGTTCTGTCACCTGTCAGTCAGTCCCCCCAGGGGGAGAAGCCTGACTCCAGGTGCCAGTGGTTTTCTTAGAAAAGCAGAAGACTTCACACCTCTTTGCTCAGGAACTTAGGTCAATAGATCACAAGTGCTGGGTCAACCAGAAGTCTTAGTGGTGATATCCTGTTATGCTCCAGAGTCAAGAGAGAGCTGTGGCCTCTGAAGGTGACAGTGGGGGTGTCCCCCCCCCAAGGGGCATCACACTCTTGTGGATTGCCTTAGTCCCTGGTCTTTACACTGCTCTGAATGGAATATATGGAAAAGAAAGAGAGAAAGGAAGAAAGATGGAAGGAGGGAGGGAGGGAAGGAGGGAAGAAGGGGGGAAGAGAGAGAAAAGGCCAGGGGCTGGGCATGTGGCTTAGTGGCAGAGTGCTCTGGATTCAATTCCTAGGTACCACATTATAATAAAAAAATATTATTATTTTACTAATCCTGGGGCTTGAACTCAGGGTCTGGGCACTGTCCCTGAGCTTCTACCACTTGAGCCACAGCACTACTTTTGGCTTTTTCTGTGTATATGATACTGAGGAATGGAACCCAGGACTTCATACATGCTAGGTGAGCCCTCTACCACAGGCCATGCTCCCAGCCCCTGCAATTATTATTATTATTATTATTATTATTATTATTATTATTATTATTATTTTTACAAAGGAAGGAAGGAAAGACAGAAGAAAGAAAGAAAGAAAGAAAGAAAGAAAGAAAGAAAGAAAGAAAGCAATCTTAGCTACTCCGGAGGCTGAGATCTGAGGATCAGAGTTCAAAGCCAGCTGGGTCAGAGAAATCGGCGTGATTCATCTCCAGTGAACCAGCAAAAAAAAAGTTAGAAGTAGAGAGATGGCTCAAGTAGTCAAGCCTGAGCCTTGAGTGAAAAGTCAAGTGAGAATGAGAGTCCCTGAGTTCAAGACCACAACCAAGTAAATCAACCCAGATGGCCTGATAAATGACTCGTTGTGTGGCCTTACTGTGTCCAGAGCAAACGCTCTGGCTTAATGACTGAAGAATTTTCAGTTCCTTTTCTTTCTTTTTTTTTTTTTAAACACCAAAAATTGCCTTGCACTATTACCCCTGGACCAGAAATGCAAAACACAGACAGACAGCCTGCAAACCACGTTTCCTGACAGAGTATGTATTTTTTGGGGCCAATTCTGGGTCTTGAACTCAGGGCCTGGGCCCTGTCTTTGAACTTTCTCAAAGCTAGGGCTCTACCACTTGAACCACAGCACCACATCTGCCTTTTTCTGTGTATGTGGTACCGAAGAATCGAACCCAGGGCTTCATGCATGCTAGGCAAGCACTCTACCACTAAGCCACAGTCCTGGCCCTAGGGTATACTTTTCAGACCACATTTAATCAGGCAGAGGTAAAGAGGCAGGGATGTCCCCAAATTGAAAGCATCACTTGTCAGATGAGGAAATGGAAACTCAGAAAGGGGAGGCCCCCCACCCCCTTGTCACTTGTCAACCTCACCAGTTCTTGTCTGAGTGACTCAGCCTACTTTACCGCACACATTGCCCTCTGGGGGTGAGGGTGTGTGCTCACGTCCCCAGCTAGCCTGACGACAGTCACACAGCACAGGGACAAGTCCACCCCCTCCACCCCCCAAAAGAAAACTTTAGATCTAGCTGAGCCTCTGTGGTCACGTCTGTCATCCTAATTTACTCCGGAGGCTGACATGGGAAGATGGTGGTTCAAAGTCAGCTTGGGCAGGAAAATCTGTGACTTGTTGTTTTTGTTTTTTCTTTTGCCAGTCCTGGGGCTTGAACTCAAGGCCTGAGCACTGTCCTTGGGCTTTCTTCAAGGCTAGAGCTCTACCACTGGAGCCACAGTACCATTTCTGGCCTTTTCTGTGTCTAAGGAATCGAACCCAGGGCTTCATGCATGCTAGGCAAGCACTCTACCATGAAGCCACATTCCAGCCCTGTGAGACTTTTATAATCAATGAAGCTCATCCAGAAGCTGGATTCTGTGGTTCTGTGGCTCTAGTGGTAGAATGCTAGTCTTGAGCAAAAAAAGAGACAGCGCTCAGGCTCTGAGTTCAAATCCCAGGACAAGTACCACCTTCCCCCCCCTCAAGAAACACACACACAAAAACCCCAAACACCCTGAGATAGTCATTGCAATGGCATACATGGAAAAGACACCTAAATATACTCAATCTCAGCCCAGTGAATAATTCACCTTACAAATCAGCATGCTCTCAGTTGCCAGTGTTGAGGGGATTTGAACTCGCAGTCCCTTAGAGCATTTTTGTGTGTGTGAGTGTGTGTATGTGGCGGTCATGGGCTTTGTCCCTGAGCTCTTCAGCTCAAGGCTGGCGCCCTACCCCTTGAGCCACAGCCCCACTTTGGATTTTCTAGAGGGTCTTTAGTGTCCAGGCTGGCTTTGAACCACGATCCTCAGATCTCAGCCGCCCGAGTAACTAGAACGACAGGCGTGAACCACCAAGCCTGGCTTCTCTTAGAGCTTTTTCACTCAAGGATAAAGAGACCCACCCACTTACTGATCAGGCTGGCTTCGAACCAGGGTCTTCAGATCTCAGTCTCTTGGGTAGTGAGGCACCAGTGCCAAAAATTATCTTTCAAGGGATGGGGGCGGGGAAATCCCATTATTTTGGTTGTGTTTATAAAATAAAGTCTAACACGGGATACTGGTGGCTCACGTCTGTCATCCTATCTACTTAGGGGGCTGAGATCTGAGGATCACGGTTCCAAACCAGCCCGGGCAGAAAAGTCCCTGTGAGACTTTGTTTTTTTTTTTTTTTGCCAGTCCTGGGACTTGAACTCAGGGCCTGAGCACTGTCCTTGGGCACGTTTTGCTCAAGATTAGCAGTCTGCCACTTGAACCACAGAATTGAACCCAGGGCTTCGTGCATGCTAGGCAAACACTCTACCACTAGGCTATGTTCCAGGCCCCCTGGTGAGACTCTTATCTCTACTGAACCCCTCAAAAATCAAAAGTGCCGTGGCTTAAGCAGTGCTAGCTTTGAGTACCAAGAGGCTCAGGGACAGTGTCCAGGCCCTGAGTTCAAACCCCACCACCAGCAAAATAATGATATTAATAATAATAATAATAATAATAGCATCGCTGGCTGAGTTTAATGTCTCTTGGGTGGGTGGTTTGGCAAAACGTGGGCATGGTGGTATTCTCAGAGAACCCCAGGTTTGAATCTTTGCCACGAAGAAAACTGAGTACCTAAGCCTCAAATGTTTGGCAAAAGAAAGTCCTGTAGGCTTTATGACTCCTATCACCCAGCAGGAAGCTGGCTGACATGCCAAGTTCCCTTTGTAGAGCTTTTGGGGAAGTAAGAATGTCTGTGTGATGGCTAAATAGAATAGAAATCAACCAAGGGCTTGCATTCAACCATCCGGGGTCCTGGTGGATAATGGCCTGGAACTATACAATCTACCCAACAAACTCAGGAAAAGTGCTCATGCCATCCAGCCATCGAGACTGTTCGGAGCCAAGCTGTCTTGCGTTTATGTCTGTCATCCTAGCTGCTTAGAAGGCTGAGATGATAAGGATCACAATTGGTAAGCCAGGCCAGGAAGGAACGTTTGCGAGACAGAGTCTTATCTCCAATGAGCCACCAAAAAGCTCTAAGCGGAGCTGTGGCTCAAATGGTAGAGCACCAGACTTGAATCTATTTGCTGAAGAAGAGAACAAGGCCCTGAGTCGAGCTCCAGTCCACAGTTGATGATGATGATGATGATGAAGATTGCTATTTATTAACCTTATTCAATAATTATAATTAAATATTACTGTAAGAATGAGAGTTATGGAAGTGGTGGTTGGCTTGAGTTTATTTTGCCAGTCCTGGGGCTTGAACTCAGGGCGTGGGCCCTGACCTTGGGTTTTCTCAAGGTTAGAGCTCTACCACCTGAGCCACAGCACCACTTCCAGATTTTTCTATGTATGTGGTACCGAGGATTCGAACCTGGGTCTTCATGCATGCTAGGCAAGCATGCTACCACTAGGCCAAACTCCCAGCCCCAATGTAACTTTAAAAGAAGAACTATTTTAAAGGCCCCTTTCCAGGGCCTTTAAAACTCCACCCCCTTTCAAAAACACTCTTCTTCCTACTCTATCCTGTCTATAAGTTTGATTTGCACTCTGCAGCTGGTCAGAAGAGCTGAGACATCCGTCCCTCGAACAGGAAACTCTGGTAAGTTCACCACTCAGCTGCCTTGTTACTTCTGTGATGAGTAAAAGACTGAGCAGGAAACTTCCCCGGGGAAACATTTAGAAGGACAGAAAAAGATAGATAGGTAGGTATTTTTTATTCTAGTTTTTAAGGTAAGATGATCAGACTTTATTTTTTGTTGGTTGTGGTTTTGTTTTTTGTTGGTTGTTGGGTCTGGGCGCTGTATCTAAGCCTCATTGTACTCAGCGCTGGTGTTTGACCACTTTCAGCTACAGCTCCACTTCCAGTTTTTGTGTAGTTCATTGGAGAGATCAGAGTCCCACAGACTCTCCCGCCTGGGCTGGCCTCGAACCGCGAACCTCAGATCTCAGCCTCCTGAGTAGCCATTAGCCCCTGGCAAGGCCAGACTTTAGAATGACTTTCATTAAAGATTGTAAAATGAAAGCTTGGGAAACAGAACAGAACGTGTGTGTGTGTGTGTGTGTGTGTGTGTGTGTGTGTGTGTGTCTGTCTGTCTGTCTGTCTGTCTGTCCTTGGGGCAAGACCTGGGTGCTGTCCCTAAGCTTCTTTTGCTCAAGGCTGGCACTCTACCATTTGAGCCACAGCTCCACTTGTAGCTTTTTGCTGGTTCATTGGAGATCTGAGTCTCATGAACTTTCCTGCCCTGGCTGACTTTGAACCACGGTCCTCAGATCTCAGCCTCCCGAGTAGTCAGGATGACAAGTGAACAACTTTCACCTCTCAAAAAGGAAAAAAAAAAAAAAAACACCTCACTTCCTAGAAAGATTGATACATCTTGGCTGAAATCTCAACACAGATGATTTTCTAGATTCATAGGAGAGTTGACGCTAGAGAGTTATTTCTACTAGGGGTGTCTCTGATCTGAACACCCCAGAAAGCTGAGGAAAAGAAACCCTGCTTCTCTTTTTCTTGTCCCCACACCCCCCCAAAAAAAAGAGAAGCTTCAAAATTGTCCAGATTTGATAGCAAATTATAAACCTGCGATCATTTCTGCAATTAGTATATATAATTCTTTCAGAATGTGAAGGTAAGATTTTTTTCCCTTCCCTGCTCTGGGTGTTTCTTTCAGCTGACCAATATAAGCGAATAGGAGTTTGAAGACCTACAAGGATTTATTTTATTTTTATTTTTTTTATTTTTGCCAGGCCTGAGATTTGAACTCAGGGCCTGAGCGCTGTCCTTAAGCTTTCTCAAGTCTAGAGCTCTGCCACTTGAGCCACAGCACCACTTCCAGCTTTTTCTGAGTATGTGGTACCCAGGAATCGAACCCAGGGCTTCGTGCATGCTAGGCAAGGACTCTGTCACTAGACTCTTGGCCCCTGGAAGGACTTTGTTGTTTGTCATTTTGTTGTCGCTAATCCTGACCTTGAGCTTTTGCTGCTTTGCTTTTCTTCCTCAAGACCGGTGCTCTACCGCTTGAGCCACACTTTCTGGCTCTTTTTTTTTTCTTTTTCTAAAGTGGTGGATTGGAAGTCAGAATCTCCTGTCCTGCTGAGCTTTGAACCGTGATCCTCACATCTCAGCTTTCTGAAGTAGCTAGGATGACAGACAACAAGCCACCCCACACCCCATGCCACTCTGCTTCTCAGCGAGCTCTTAATCATGCCAACTTAGAAAATGGAACTGCACACTTCAGGATGTGGTTACTTTAACCATTAGTGGGGTTGGCTTCTCTGAAGTTCTAGGAGAACTCAGGTACCTATTCCTGTTCCTTGGTTCTTTCTTTCTTTCTTTCTTTCTTTCTTTCTTTCTTTCTTTCTTTCTTTCTTTCTTTCTTTCTTTCTCTGCCAGTCCTGGGCTTAAACTCAGGGCCTAAGCACTGTCCTTGGATTTTTCTCAAGGCTCGAACTCGATCCCTTGAGCACTTTCCAGCTTTTTTCTATGTATGTACTACCGAGGAATCGAACCCAGGTCTTGGTGCATGCTAGGCAAAGCATTCTACCACTAGGCCAAACTCTGAGCCCCAGATCTAATAACTTTTAAAGTAGTTTGTTGTTGTTGTTGTTCAGGTTGATGACATAGGACTTCTTTATTCCCAGGATCTGGCAAGATGGATGATCAGTTATCAAACACAACCGACATGTATGATTACACAGATTACCTCTCCTCAGAGCCCTGCCACAAAGTGGACGTGAGGCAGATCGGATCCCAGCTTCTGCCTCCTCTGTACTCCCTGGTGTTCGTGTGTGGATTTGTGGGGAATGTACTTGTGATCCTGACCTTGATTCACTGCAAAAAGCTGAGGAGTATGACGGACATTTACCTGCTCAACTTAGCCATCTCTGATCTCCTCTTCCTCCTCACCCTCCCCTTCTGGGCTCAGTACGTGACTTCTCAATGGGTCTTTGGCAATGCCATGTGTCAGCTGCTGACAGGCCTCTACTCTCTCAGCTTCTTCTCCGGCATCTTCTTCATCATCCTTCTCACCTTCGATCGTTACCTGGCCATCGTCCATGCTGTGTTTGCCCTCAGAGCCAGGACAGTGTCTGCGGGAGTGGTCACCAGTCTGACCACTTGGCTTGTAAGCATATTGCTATCCCTCCCAAGTACCGTCTTCTCCCGATCCCAAAAAGAACTGGCTCGACATACGTGCAGTCTTCATTTCCCAGCCACCCACTATCGCCTGTGGAAGAATTTCCAGACTCTCACGAGGCTTGTTATGGGTCTCCTCTTACCTCTCTTCGTGATGGTCGTCTGCTATGCCAGTATCCTTCGGACCCTGCTTCGATGTCGGAATGAGAAGAAAAGACATAGAGCCGTGAGGCTCATTTTTGCTATCATGATTTTCTATTTCCTTTTCTGGGCTCCTTATAATATCGTCCTCCTCTTACATACTTTTCCAGATGTCTTTGGCCTGAATAACTGTGAGAGCTCCAACCGATTGGACAGAGCCATACAGGTGACAGAGACACTAGGTATGACTCACTGTTGTGTTAATCCCATCATCTATGCCTTCGTGGGGGAGAAATTCCGAAGTTATATCTTAGTGTTCTTCCAAAAACACATCGCCAAACACCTCTGCAAACACTGTTCTGTCTTCCAGAAAGATAGCCCCGAACATGCCAGCTCCATGTACACCCGATCCACTGGAGAACAGCAAGAAATCTCAGTTGGTTTATGAACTGGATTCTGGGTGGCTTGAGATTTTGTTGTGGTTGTTGTCGTTGTTGTTGTTTTGCTAGTGCTGGGGCTTGAACTCCGGGCCTGAGCACTGTCTTTGGGCTTTCTCAAGGCTAGAGCTCTGCCACTTGAGCCACAGTACCACTTGGGGCTTTTTCTATGTGTGTGGTATGGAGGAATTGAACCCGGGTCTTCATGCATGCTAGGCAAGCACTTTAACCACTAGGCCAGACTCCCGGCCCGGCTACTATTTTTTTTTTTTGCCAGTCCTGGCCTTGAACTCAGGGCCTGAGCACTGTCCTTGAACTTTCTCAAGGTTAGAGCTCTACCACTTGAGCCTCAGCACCACTTCCGGCATTTTCTATGTATGTGGTACCAAGGAATCGAACCCGGGTCTCAAAGTGCAATGCCTCCTTGCCTCTGATCCCATAAAATAATGATTATCAAAATGAATTCCAGAACATGGAAACAAGAGGGTTAAAAAAAAAACCCATACATTTGTCAGCCAGGAGTCTGTGGCTCCAGTGGTAGAGCTCCAGCTTTGAGAAAGCCCAAGGACAGTGCTCAGGTCCTGAGTTCAAGACCCAGGACTGGCTAAAAAAATTGCCTTGTTTGTTCATTTATCTGCCCTGGGAATAGTAAGGGGGGGGTGGGCTACAGAAATGGAGGGATAAGTGTGAACAAATACAGCCGTGGTATTCTCTGAACACTATGTGGAAAACTGGGAGAGAAGCAAGGGAAGGCATGACATTGTTCAAAAAAGAAATGTACTCTTTACCTGACTTACCAAACTGTATCCTCTCTGTACATCGCCTTTATAATAATAATAATAATAATAAAATAAGACATATAAAAAACCAATTTGGGCTTATTAAGGTGCTACATGAAGAGGCGACCATTTCTTTCTTTCTTTTTTTTTTCTTTTTTGCCAGTCCTGGGCTTGAACTCAGGGCCTGAGCACTGTCCTTGGACTTTCTCAAGGCTAGAGCTCTACCACTTGAGCCTCAGCACCATTTCTGCCTTTTTTCTATGTGTGTGGTACCGAGGAATCGAACCTGGGTCTTTGTGCATGCTAGGCAAGCACTCCACCACTAGGCCACATTCCCGGCTCTGAGGCAACCATTTCTGTGACTCAAGTTTTATATCCAAGCTGATCAGTTCTTTTTCTTAAAAAAAAAAAAAAAAGAATCTAGCTAGGCCCTGGTGGCTCACGCCTGTCAGCCTAGCTACTCGGGAGGCTGAGATCTGAGGATCATGGTTCAAAACCAGGCCAGGCAGAAAAGCCTGTGAGAGTCTTATCTCCAATTAACCACAAAAACCCCCCAAAAGTAGGGCTGTGGCTCAAGTGATAGAACGCTAACTTGAATCCCAAAACCTCAGTACCCAGAGTTCAAACCCCAAACTGGCACAAGAAAAAAGAAAAAAATATTAAAAAAAGGAATCTACTAGCTAGGTTTTGCTGATGGCTCACTTTTACAATCTCAGCTTCAGAAGGCTGAGATCTGAAGTTCAAAGTCAAGTCCAGGCAGGAAGGTCTGGAAAACTCGTATCTCCAAAAAGCCAGAAGTGGAGCCGTGACTCAAGTGGCAGCGCATTATCCTTGAGTGAAAAACAAAGAAAACACAACAATAAAAAAAAAAGAACTCAGGGATAGCGCTCAGGTCCTGAGTTCAAGCCCTAGGAACAGCAAGACAGAGAGAGAGAGAGAGAGGGGGGGGGGATGGAGGGAAGAAAGAAAGGCAAGACAGAAGAGAGTCCCTGGGGGTTTCGGATGTGGGGGTGATGTGATTTTTCTCACACTGTGAATTCGAAACTAGAGCATCGTAGCTGTCGGCAGAAAATGGGTAAAGGGAATGACCTTTCTCTGGCCCCGATGGTTGTTGAAAATGGTGTGATCTGGAGCATTCAAAGGCATTCACAGCTACACACACACACACACACACACACACACACACACACACACACTATGTAGCCCAGGCTGGCCTAGAACTTGCAATCCTCCTATCTCTTCAGCCTCTTTAGTGCTGGGATTATTTTTAAGCATTTTTGTTGTTGTTGTTGTCAGTCCTGGGGTTTGAACTCAGAGCCTCTGGTACTGTTCCTGAGCTGCTGCTTCTTCTTCTTTTTTTTTTTTGCACAAGGCCACGTGAGCCACAGTGCCACTTCCGGCCTTTTCTGTCTCTCTGGCGTTGAAGAATTGAACTCAGGGCTTTGTGCAATCTAGGCAAGCACTCTCTCCCACTAAGCCACATTCCCAGCATCCTCCCCACTCCGTCTTTGTGTTTCAGTCCTGGGACTTGAACTCAGGGCCTGGGCGCTGTCCCTGAGCTCTTTCACGCTCTACCACGTCGAGCCACAGCTCCACTTCTGGTTTTCTGGTGGTTCATGGGAGATGAGAGTCGCCTGGATTTTCTTGCCCAGGCTGGCTTTGAACCACGATCTTCAGATCTCAGACTCCCGAGTAGCTAGGAGGACAGGCGTGAGCCACCAGCACCCAGCTTTCCTTGAGACTCTCCGTGAGCCATTAGAAAACCAGAAGTGACACGATGGCTCAAAATGGGAGAGCATCACAGAGCCCAGGCCCTGAGTTCAAATCCCAGGACCGGGTAGAGAGAGAAAATGCTGGGAATCAAAGCAAAACAAAGTCATAGTGTGAGTGGAAACTTAGGTTGGTTCTGGATTTACAGAGCAGTAGCTTTTCCTTCCATCTCCCTTTGGGGAAAGTTTACATTCATGTAATTCTGTGACATACAGAACCCAAGATGTCTGCCTGGTAACGTGTGTCCCGTGTGACTTCCACGACCTCTTCCTGGCCTGGACTAAGCAACAGTGCAGTCACATCCACCCACTCATACTCACCACGCTCGTGTCCTGCCATGACTCCATGTCACCAGCTGTGGGAGGGAGAGACACCTCAGGAGAAGAGCCACTGCCAACTGTCACCTCGGGCTGTGTCACCAGGCAGACAGGACTTCTCAGGACTTAGTGACCCCTCCTCACTCCCGAAAGCCCCTGCTCCCATACCAAGAGAAGAGAATGTTCTGGGAACCTGCCACGGGCCTGGTTCCCGAGTAACTTCTCCATCCCCACCCCAGCCCACGTTTCTCTCTGTCTTTGTTCTTTTGTCAGTCGTGGGTCTTGAACTCTGGGCCTGGGCGCTGTCCCTGAGCTCTTCAGCTCAAGGCTACCACTCTACCCCTTGAGCCACAGTGCCACTTCCGGTGTTCTGGTGACTCATGGGCGATGAGAGTCTCTCTGGCTGGCCTTCAACTGGTCTGGCTTATTAGACCTTGCTCTAGCAAGTGTGTGTGTGTGTGTGTGTGTGTGTGTGTGTGTGTGTGTGTGTGTGTGTGTGTATGAAAGCAGCGGTGTCTTGGGGTATGAACTCAGGGCTTGGGCATGGTCCCTTGGCTCCTCCTCCTCCTCCTCCTCCTCTTCTTCTTCTTCTTCTTCTCCTCCTCCTCCTCCTCTTCCTCCTCTTCTTTCTTCTTCTCCTCCTCCTCCTCCTCCTCCTCTTCTTTCTTTCTTCTTCTTCTTCTTCTTCTTCTTCTTCTTCTTCTTCTTCTTCTTCTTCTTCTTCTTCTTCTTCTTCTTCTTCTTCTTCTTCTTCTTCTTCTGCACTCTACCATTTTAGCCTCAGCTCCACATCCAGCTTTTTGCTTGGTTCACTGGAGATGAGTCTCACAGACTTTCCCTACTCTGACTGGCTTTGAACCGTGATCCTCAGGTCTCCATTTCCTCAAATAGCTAAGCAAGGTCACTGACACCTGGCTGGGGTTTTCTCCTGTCAGTGTCTGCTAGCCTTTGCTTGTAGAAAGAACACTAACCGCGAGCAGAAAAGCTCAGGGACAATACTCTGAGTTCAAGCCCCAGGACCTACACCAAAATAATAATAATAATAACAACAATAATAATTAATAATAATAATAACAATAATAATAATGGATTGGCATGTTATAAATTTCCATCATAGAGTTTTTGAGGCTGGGAGAGTCTGGTTACCACTAGATGGCGATATGGCACAGGCTATTTCCTCCTAAATTGCTGCTCCCTGCCAAGAAAGAAATCCATCTACCTTCTAGGGCGTTCCAAGATATACCAGTTTTCCAAAGAGCATCCCCTTCCATACAACACCAGCTTTTCCTGGAAAAAATTCATACAAAATGCTGCATTATTTCACATTTCTCTTAAGATCTCTGCGCGCCCTCCCTTAGCCCCAGAGTAATTCTGCTCTTTCGTATACATATATTAATATGTATACTAATATATGTATATGTATTATTTGCAGTGTCCAGCTCTGGTATTTATTCATTTTTTTTGTCAGTCGTGGAGCTTGAACTCTGGACCTGAGCGCTGTCTCCGAGCTCTTCAGCTCAAGGCTAACTCCCTACCCCTGGAGTCACAGCACCACTTCTGGTTTTCTGGTGATTCGCTGGGACTAGAGAATCTCATGGATTTTCCTGCCAGAGCTGGTTTTGAACCCCAGTCCTCAGATCTCAGCCACCCTCAGCTGAGTTAGGTTTGTGGTTGTGGTTTGGTTTTGAAAACTGTACATGAATGGACCGGAGTCTACTTTCTAATTTTGCTTTCCACAGTTTCTGTTACTTGACACCATCCATTGGCCAATGGGAAATGCCAGAAATAAAACTTGTGTAACTTTACAGTGGCAGCATAGCATAACTTTTTTTGTTGTTGTTATTCATTTCTTGCTTCATTTGTAAATGAGTGTGTGTGTGTGTGTGTGTGCGTGTGCGTGTGGCGGGGGGGGGTGGCTTGGTATAGTGAGATTTCAAGCATCTAAGAACGTTCCCTAAAGATCAGGCAATAATTTTCTCCAATGATCCCCCACGTAATCGCATTCAATTATGAGTTTTTCTTTAATCAGCACTGCAACCCCTAATGGCAGATGCTATTTCTGGATAGTTGTAAATGCTTTTTTTATGTCACCCCTTCTCAGCAGTTAGGCGTCGAGATGAGTCTCTCGTCTGAAGAGCTTCTCTTAATCATATATAATTCACATACTAAATAGCAACACTGGGGTTGTGCCTCTTTTCTCTTACAGAGGAATTTAAAATACGATCAGATTTATTTTTAAGTGATTGGGCCTTCTTGCTTTTCCTATTTACGCCGTGATAAAAATGTCTTCCTGCCAGGTGCACTTGTAATTGTAGCTATTCAGGCGCCTGAGCTCTCAGGATCATGGTTCAAAGCCAGCCACAGGCTAGAAAGTCCAGGAGACTCTTTATCTCCAATTAATGACCAAAATGCCAGTAGTGGAGCCGTGGTTCAAGTGGTAGGACACTAGCCTTGAGAAAAAGAAAAATCAGTTCAGGGACAGTTCCCAGGCTCTGAGTTTAAACCCCACATACTACATAGAAAAAAAAAATGCTACAGTGGAGAATTATAGGTAGATCTGAATCCTCGAATTTAATAGAGGTTCAGACCTTTCATAAAGAAAGAGTTTTCAGCTGAATGGAAAATAGTTCAGATTGAAACCCATCTCTATGTTCTTGTTAGTGGTTGTTTTTTCTTGCCAGTCCTGGGCCTTGAACTCAGGGCCTGAGCACTGGCCTTGGGTTTTCTCAAGGCTAGAGCTCCACCACTTGAGCCACAGCACCACTTCCTGTTTTTTCTACGTATGTGGTACCGAGGAATCGAACTCGGTTCTTCACGCAAGCGAGGCGAGCACTCTACCACTAGGCCAAACTCCCGGCTCCTATTTTTTCTTTATTTTTATTCGTTAGTGCCATTCCTGGGACTTGAACTCAGGCCCTGGATACTGTCCCTTAGCTTTTTCACTCAAGGCTGGCCCTCTACCCTTTGGGCCACGTCGTTATTTCTAGCTTTTGGTGACTCACTGGAAATGAGAGTCTCTGGGATATATCTGCCCAGGGTGGCTTTGAACTTTGCTTCTCAGATCTCAGCCTCCTGAGTTCTAGGATTACTGGGCCAGCGCACAAACTCAGTTGATACCCTGGCTATTTAAGGCAGAGACTATGTTAAAGACTTTTCCGCTCTCTTGCGTGTACTTGTAGCCAACGGAAAGAAAACTTCTCAAGGACAAGAGAGACAATGCAGGGACTAGAAATGTGGTTAAAGTGCTCGCCTAGCATGCACGAAGACCTGGGTTCGATTCCTCAGGACCACATACACAGAAAAAGCTGGAAGTGGTGCGGTGGCTCAAGTGGTAGAACGGGAGCCTTGAGCAAAAAGAAGCTCCAGGACAGGCTTTGAGTTCAAGCCCCAGAACTGGCAGGAAAAAAAAAACCCACATCCTATATAAAATATATACAGAACTATATTTACATATAAATATAAATATTTTTCTTTGGCTTGTCTCGTGCTATGCAAATAATAACATGTTCACTGAAGATTTAGAAAACAGAGCCAGAAAAATCTATACCCATACAGAATTACGAGGAATGTTTTGGCGTGTGTGTGTGTGTGTGTGTGTGTGTGTGTGTGTGTGTATCTTGGGGGCTTGAACTCAGGGTCTGAGCGCTGTCCCTGAGCTCTTCAGCTCAAGGCTACCTCCCTACCCCTTGAACCACAGCTCTACTTCCGGTTTTCTAGTGGTTCACTGGAGATAAGAGTCCCAGGGACTTTAGTGCCCAGGCTGGCTTTGAACCTCCATCCTCAGATCTCATCTCCTGAGTAGCTAGGATGACAGGCGTGAGCCACTGGAATCCACCAGGCGTGGACTAAGACTTCACTGCACGTTAAGAATCTCAGGCTGAGGGTGGGGCTGGGGAGGGGGAGGGAAATGGGGACCAAGACATGTGAAAGGGTATCAATGTATGGGAATGAATGCACCCTCTATCTGGAAAATATCATGTAACCCTTTTATTAATTACAATAAAAAATATATGAAAAAAAAAAGAAAAGAATCTCAGGCTGAGAGAAGATGGAAATAAAGCAACAGCTACTTTAAAAGTCAACGCTCCCTGCAATTATCCAGTTCCCACGTGACAAGAAGGGCAGATGCTAAAGCTCTCAGCACACACACACACACACACACACACACACACAACCTAGCAAATGTTCTCCTTTTGGGTTTAAAGAAGAAGAAGAAGAAGGAAAAGACAGAAGGTGGGTGGCGAGTGATTTGCTGAGATTTGTCGCTCTTGAAAAATCAGTCGTTACCTTAAATCACCCAGCTCCGTTGCCTGTCTTATTGGATTTGATTTTTTTTTTTTTGCCCCAAATCTTTTTGGGCCCTTGAACTTGAGCCCTTTAAGCGTTCTCCATTGCTTTAAAAAAAAAAATCTATGAAAGCCAATTTTTCTCTTAGGGGCACAGCTCAACTGTAATCCCTTAACTCTGTGCCCTCCAATCTCACGTGATGAGAAATATAAGAGAAAATAAAAAATGGAGCAGGCCTATGGCTTAATGGTTCTAGGTGATCCTCTGATCTCCTATGTTCACGAGCAAGCACATTGGCTTTCTATTGCTGGGCTGCGAATGACCCTACAATGTCACAGCTGAGTGCATGCACCCTAGAAGGGTGTGTGTGTGTGTGTGTGTGTGTGTGTGTGTGTATACACTTGAGCTCAATAGGGTCAATTCATTGTCTAACCTCTATCTTAGAGACTCTGTGCTGAGATGAAGGTCATACCAAGGTTATTGGCAGTTCCTGGACCCGAGAGTCTCAGCCACTCCATTTTGTGGGTGTTTCAGGCCTCATGTCTTTGATTTTCAACCTGCTCCTTCCACAATAAAGCTTAATTAAACCTCAGGGCCGGGGCGCTGTCCCTGAGTTTCTTTCAAGGCTAGAGCTCTACCACTTGAGCCTCAGCACCACTTCTGGCTTTTTTTTTCTATATATGTGATACTGAGGAATCGAACCCAGGGCTTGGTGCATGCTAGGCAAGCGCTCTACCACTAGGCCACACTCCCAGCCCTGCTTTCAGCTTTTTTTTTTTTTTCTTTTGCTGGAGATCAAGAGAATCTCCCCTGTCTTTGTCCTGGGCTGGATTTGAACCTTGAACCTCAGATCTCAGCCACAGAGGCAAGGCCAAGGTTTCTTGGCTAAAACGCAACAAGTGGCCTCCCTCCCCCCCCTCTCTCTCTCTCTCTTTCTTTCTTTCTCTTTCTTTCTGTCTTTCTTTCTCTTTCTTTCAGCCAAGTAGAGTGCGGTGTGAAAGAGGCGCTATTTTAAGGGGGAAAAGGAGTCAGCAGCTTTTTCCCCTGTGAATTTTTGTGCCTCCATTAATTCCTCTTGAATCCTTTTGTCTCCAAGCTGCTTTGCTCGTGTGAGTCCTCTTCCCTTTTCCTGTCGCAAATGTTCAAAATGTGCTTTGGCTGAAGAGCGGTTTGCAGACTCTCCTACTCAACCCAGCTGCCCACAGCAGGCCCGTGTCTGGAGCCACTTTACGGGCCACTTAAGACCGGCTCCCACTGTGTGTGTGTGGGGGGCAGAGCCCTGGCATAGGAAAACGAGACCCTGTATTGATGCTTACAAATGCCAAGATGGTCCTGTCCTGTCCACTTAATGCCTGCAAATGCCTTCCCAAAGAGAACTGCGGTGATGTTTGTATATAATAGAATATAAATACAGATTTATATTATATATGTTTACGAATATTAGCGTTTATATACATTAAATGCGTAAATATTTCTATGCAAACATCAAGGATATATTTATGTAGAAATGAGAATTTACATTTCAATACTTATTTATGCAGAAATATCCAAATCTGTAAAACTATAAATATATACTATATACTTATATAGTACGCTATAAATGTGGTTATATATTATACAAATATATATAGTATATGGAATGGGTGTATCTCACATATACTATATATGTATGTAGTGTATACTGTATATACTATATAATATATGCACATTATACATCTATACGATATAGCTGTATTATATATAAATATATATTTAATATATGTGTGTATAAAGTATTACTGGAATATATTTTATACATAATTATATCTTGTACACATAAGTATATAACTATATGTACATACTATATCAGATACATACTATATAAAATATATACATATATGTACAAGTATAGATATAATTTTTATTTGGTTTGCCTCTTGTGAGGCGAATGATAACATGTTCACTAAAGACTTGGAAAACAGAGCCAGAAAAATCTATACCCATACAGAGTGACAGTTAAGTTTTATTTTTGCCAGTCCTGGGCTTGAACTCAGGGCCTGAGCACAGGACATCAGCTAACGGTTAAAATATATGGAGTTCCAGACAGGCACCGCTGGCTCACGTCTGGCATGCTAGCTACTCAGGAGGCTGGGCTCTGAGGATCGAGGTTCAAAGCCAGCCCAGGCACTAAAGACTTTGAGACTCTTATCTCCAAGGAACCACTAGAAAACGGGAAGTGGGGCTGAGGCTCAAAGGGTAGCCTTGAGCTGGAGAGCTCAGGGACAGCGCCCAGGCCCAGAGTTCAAGCCCCATGAATGACACCCCCTCAACAATTAAATTAATTTATTTACAGGGATGACTGACTATATTCACAGAGAAAAAACAAAGGTCCCACAGTTCTAATCCAGGCACATCTCATTCAACAAAGCAGGTTCTGGATACCAGCTCCAGTGGCTCTCCCAACTGGCTGTTTCTAGGTATAGCTCTGCAAATGAGTTGTTGCTGAAATTTGCAACAGTTTACTTTTCATATTCTTCTCTCGAAGCAGCCCGGCACAATTTCAATCAGGCACTTTATTAATATGCAAAAAATGATTTGTTTTGATTTTGGTCTAGCGGATGTTATTTATTATTCTTTTATGCCAGACAACTTTAGTAAAAGTTCCTCTGCCTCTAAAGAATGAGAAGAAATCTCGATGCATAAAGTCAGAATGGTGGGGACAGACAGCCGGCCTCTCTGGGTGCTGGTCTAAAATCTCAACAGCATAATTTTGCCAGCAGCAAAAGCTCTTTTTTTGTCAGACATGATCATATAATATAGGATATATTCTAATGTATATTAAGTATTACCTATTACATGTAGTATATAAGAGATAATGCAAATATGTAGTATATATTATATATTGTATTAATTAGAATGTGATATAATATATATGTACTTATATAATTTATAAGTATATACATATATACATATAATAGTATTACATATAATATATAATAAATACACATGTACCATATATACTGTATATACTACATAGTATTATATATGTACTAGTACATAATATAAAGCAATTTATATAAGAATATATTATATTTGTGGGGGGGGAGGGAAATGGGTACCAAGACATGTGAAAGGGAATCAATGTATGTGAATTAATGCACCTTCTATCTGGCAAATATCAATTACAATAAAAAAATGCAAAAAAAAGAATATATTATATTTGTAACTATATAAGTATATATTATACTTATATACTTATATAAATATACTTATATATATACGTACATAAGTATATATAAATATATGTATATACTTATGTATACTTATATAATATGCATACCTACAAGTACTTATATATTATGTATAATATATAATGTATAATATGATATATATGATATAGGTATCTAATGATACAATATAGTATATGTATAATATATAATTGTTGTATAGTAATATATATTATTTATACTTATGCGTTCTGTAATTGTTATTTATATACTGCATTCTATGTCATCATGTATTATATATGCCATTTATGCAAATGTAGTATGTATTATCTGTGCACACATGTAATATAGAGCAGATGAGTAATGCTCACCTGGCATCTTTCAGGCCCGATTTACTTTCAGCACCACATTGAGGGGACAGTTCCAAGCCAACCCCAGGCAAGGAGGGGGAAAGTCAGTCATCTTCTCCTTTCTGCCTTCTGACTTCTTTCTTTCTTCCGCTCCTTCTTGTCGGTCGTGGTACTTGAACTCTTGGCCTGGGCGCTGTCCCAGCTCAAGACTATCACCCTACCCCTGGAGCCACAGCCCCACTGCCCGTGTTCTGGTGGTTCACTGGAGAGAAGAGTCTCCCAGACTTTCCTGTGCTAGAACTTTTCCACCAATACCCAAGGAAGAGCTGTGAGCTCACAGGCTGGCTGGGCCCTGAACCTCTTTTTTTAATTTTGGGGTGTGTGTGTGTGGGGAATCCAGCACAAAGCATGGACACACAAGCAGGTGTGGACAGGTGTCAATTCTGACTCCCCAACTCTCAGAGGCTGTGCCACCCCCACCCCCAGCTTTCCCAAGGGTATTATTCTGTATGACCTAGAATAAGTATTGGGGTACAGGCGGATGTTACCATGGCAACTGGAGTTTTCAATCAAAATGGTTACGCCCTCCCCCACCCCCAGCCCCTCCTCAACCCACAGCCTGTCCGAGTAAAATGTGTCTGTAGGTAATGCCCCCCGACTTTAGCAGCCTCCCCCTGGCCTGGAGAGCAGAGAACTCATCGGATACAGGGTCTGGGGTGAAGCTGTGGAATTCCTAAGCCTTCTGAGAGTGTGTATTCGTGTGTGTGTGTGTGTGTGTGTGTGTGCGCGCACACATGTATGTGCATGCCATTCCTGGGTCTTGAACTCAGAGCCTGGGCACTGTCCCTGAACCTCTCTGTGGGCCAGGCCAGAGCTCTACCACTTGAGCCACAGCGCTGCTCCCGGCTTTTTTCTATGCATATGGTACCGAGGAATCGAACCCGGATCTAAAGGTGCCATGAGATCAAAGACAGACACATCTAGGATTACAGAATGCGATTTATTGGGGAGGAGGGTCACAGAAATGTAGTTCTAGGCAGAGCAAGAACACACACACACACACACACACACACACATAAATGTGTACACACCTCCGTATCTGTAGAGTAAAAGAAAGGACTCCATACTGGCTGGAAAGTACCTATTTTATCCAAAAGCCAGGTACCTTCCCGGAACCAGAATCTGGGGAGGGGGGGAATGAGAAGTTGGTGTCGGTCCTTGGACTTGAACTCAGAGCCTGGGCACCGTCCCTCAGCTTCTTCAGCTCAAAGCTAGCGCTCTTACCACTTGAGCCACAACGCCACTCCTGGTTTTCAGGAGAAACGAGTCTCAAGGACTTTCTTGCCCAGGCTGGCTTTGAACCCCGATCCTCAGCTCTCAGCCTCCTGAGTAGCTAGGATGACAGGCGCGAGCCACCAAAACGTGGCACCAGGCTTGTTTGCTTCCAGGGAGCTTGCAATGTGTGTGGCTTTTGTCACTGTAGAAAGTGTTTACGTTGTCACAAGAAAGAGCAAACTGTTTGCCCTGACAATTCCCTTCCCGGGGAGAAAACATGGCAGGTGGTACAGCTGGAGCTGGCATTGGAAGAGTTTGGCTCTTGAGTATTGTCGTAGTTCCTGTTGTTTTATGTCTCTAAATATCCGTATATAATCTTCCACTTGAGGCAGGCCTGAGGAAACAACCCCAAATTTCCCCCTTTTGAAACACAGGCGTTGTTTCTTAGTTTTTGTATATTTTAAGGGGCCTGGTCTAGGGCTTGAACTGAGGGCCTTCCCCTCATGTTTGTTTTTCTTTCTCTCTCAAAACATCAGTGCTCAGCTGGGTTCAAACGGCTCCAGCCTGTCATCCCAGCTACTCAGGAGACTGAGATCTGAGGATCACGGTTCAAAGCCAGCCTGGACACTAAAGTCCGTGAGATTCTTATCTCCGGTGAACCACCAGAAAATGGAAAGTGGTGCTGTGGTTCAAGAGGTAGGGTGAGCACTCAGGTCCAGAGTTCAAGTCCCTCCACCCCCCCAAAAAAAACCACGTAGAACTGTGGCTGGACTCTCTCTGGCAGGATACATTCTGGAAACTTAGCTACAGTGGACCCAGAGCTAAGCCAAGGAGAGAAGAGCTAAGGACCAGGAGACAGTCAGGATTAGGCTCCCCCAAAATAGTTAACGTGGGAATAAGGGGGAGCCCAGATCTGCCTTTAGAGTAAAGCTTTTCCTTTCCTTTTTACGTGCAAGACCAGGACTGGAACTCAGTACCTGTCGCCTCTGCTCATTGGCTGGGGCTCTAACATCTGAGCCACGCCTCCAGGCCCCCTTTTTGTCTTTGCAGCTTTGACCTCGGCCAGGTCCCAGGGCTGCCTGTGAAAAAGAATTCACAGATTCAACACTAAAATTAATTAGGGCTTCCTTTCCATCTCAAAACACTCGCTTGCACTCATTCTCTCTGGACGTGGCCCCATTTTATGTTACACATTTTCTTCTTCTTTATTTTTTTAAAATGGATTTCATTATGAAGTGCTGGAAACCAGGTTAGAATCTGGACTTTTTTTTGGGGGGGGGAGAGGAAGGGTTGGTCATGGGGCTTGAACTCGGGGCCTGGCCGCTGTCCCTGAGCTCTTCAGCTCAAGGCTAGCGCTCTACCACTTTGAGCCACAGCACCACTTCTGGTTTTCTGGAGGTTCAATGGTGCTAAGAGTCTCACGGACTTCAGTGTCTGGGCTGGTTTCGAACCACGACCCTCAGCTCTCAACCTCCTGAGTAGCTAGGATGACAGGCGTGAGCCACCACACCCGGTTGGTTCTGTTCTGTGTTGTTCTTTCCATGTGGAGCTATTTTATTGAGATACACGCAGCCCCAGGAAGCCCCAGCAAGCCAGCCAGGAAGTGGAGAGCCATGGGCCTTGGGTGGGGGGCGGGGTTTGGGGTTGCTGGCCTGGTGGGAATGGAGGTTCCCTCGTGGGTTGCGGTACTGAGTGTTGCCTGTGGTCCACGGAGACCCTGGTGTTGTGAAATAGCCGGTCTTTGATGGGCGACGGCCTGATTCACAACACCAGCTGTCCCCACTGCACCAAGCCCAGAGGGTCCAGCGGTGATGGCGGTCAAGATGGTGGGGTTCAGGCCTATCCTCTGCCATGCCTGGGAGAGAAGAGAGCAGAGATGGGGACGGAGGATCAAAGGTAGGATGAACACACACACAGTTCTGACCTTCCCCTCTCTCCCTCCCTCCATCCTTCCCTCCATCCCTCCCTCCATCCTTCCCTCTATCCTTTTCTCCCTCCCTCCCCTTACCTAAGACACTCTCGTTGGTGGGCTTCACAGCCATTAAGTGCTGTACCACTTGAGTACATGCCCCAGCTTTTTTTGGGGGGGTTGTTGTTTTTGCCAGTCCTGGGACTTGAACTCAGAGCCTGGGCACTGTCCCTGAGCTTCTTTTTGCTCAAGGCTACAGCTCTTATCACTTGAGCCACAGCTCTACGTCTGCCTTTTTCCGTGTAGGTGGTGATGAGAATGGAACCCAGGGCTTCACACATGCAGGGCAAGTGCTCTACCACTTGACCACGCTCCCGGCCCAGCATCTGGCCATGCTGCCTCAACTGCCGGCACTACAGGACTCTGTTACCTCTGCTTCTTGGGGAAATTGGGGTTACAGACCTGTCTCACCCCACCCAGGGGCTGTGTTTCCTTTCCTGCCACGTCTTCTATCCCACAGGGTCACGAGTGGCCATTAGTAGCTCTAGAAAACTCTAGACCTGGGACACACACTTAGATGGGGGGCCTTCCACAAACCATCAGACGAAAACAGCCATCACAGCTTGAGCCTCTTCTTCCCTCAATCATGCAGTGATAGCTGAATATTTATAAAGCTCATTAGCATACACACACACACACACACACACACACACACACACACACACACACACAGAGCTTCCCCCTGCAACTGATACGTGGAAGAAAGGTACAGGACACCCACTATTATTATTTTTTGATCCTGGGACTTGAACTCTAGACCTGGGCGCTGTCTCTGAGCTCTTTGAGCCACGCCTCCCAGCTGGATTTTTTTTTTTTTTAAACTCCAGGCTGGTGCTGTAGCACTTTAGCCACAGCTCCATTTGCAGCATTTTGCTGGTTTGTTGGAGATCATTAAAGTCTCCGACTTTTTCTGCCCGGGGCTGGCTTAAATCTCAAGCCTGGAGGAGCTGGGGTTCCAGGCACCCAGCTGCCTGGCTGGTTTCTAAGTACTCAAAAGAGGGAGGGAATAAGTCCTTGAGGCAGAGGAAGCACATATACTACGAGATGAGGGGGAAGGAGGAAAAGGGGGCGGGGCTTTATTTGTCCTCGCCGGCCACTGGACATTAGAATGTGAAGGTTAGGGAGGGTCTTGGAGATTTCAATACTTACAATCCGGGGATCACACACAGGAAGGGGTGGGGTCACCCTTGAGCCTCCCCCCCCCTCAAAAACATAACGCACTGTCTGAGTACCTGGTCTTTTCTATTAGTAGCTGACCTAGGCGCTCTCCCTGATTTGGATTTTTAAAAAATCACCATTACGAAATGATTTAGCAAAACAAAAAATCCTATGTTAAAAAAAAACAAAACAAAACAGCATCAGGGGCCGGGAGTTTGGCCTAGTGGTTAAAGTGCTTGCCTAGCATGCATGAAGACCTGGGTTCGATTCCTTGGTACCACATACATAGAAAAAAAAAGCTGGAAGTGGTGCTGAGGCTCAAGTTAGAGCTCCAGCCTTGAGAAAATCCAAGGACAGTGCTCAGGCCCTGAGTTCAAGCCCCAGGACTGGCCAAAAAAAAAAAAATAGCATCAAAACTTTGTGTTGGGTACCAGTAGCTCACACCTGTCATCCAGGGATGTGAGGATCACGGTTCAAAGCCAGCCCTGGCAGCAAAGTCTGTGAGACTCTTCAAATGAACCACCAGAAAAAAAACAAAAGAGGAAGGGTGACGCAAGTGGTAGAGCACCAGCCTTAAGCAAAGAAAAATAAAACAGAATAAAAAGCTAAGGGTCCGCGCCCAAGCTGTGAGTTCAAACCCCAGGATAACACTGAGGCACGCACATGCATGCACAAAAGTTTGTGCCTCCCCCAACTCTGGCTGAGAACTTCCGCAGAACTTCTGCTCCGCAGAAGGAACCTGCCAAGTAAATGTCCTTAAAATACAGCAGGCTTCGAGACGGATGGCAGAAAGTGAAAAATGTGATTTATTTTTTTTTTTTTCCCTGACTGCCTAAGAACGGCTCAGCAGGGAAGGTCCATTTAGGGCCATAGAGCTGTTCACTTAAAAAGTGTGAGGTCTGGAAATAGGAATTAAGCAAGCGTGTGTGTGTGTGTGTGTGTGTGTGTGTGTGTGCTGGTACTCGAGCTTGAAATGAGGGTCCAGGCCCTGTCCTTTAGCTTGTTGTTGTTGTTGTTCTGGTTGTTTCAGGTTGGTCCTCTACCATCTGAGCAACGCCTCCACTTCTGTTTTTGTTTTTTTTTAGTGATTCGAATCTCGGGGACTTTTCCCCACCAGGGACAGCCTGGCTCTAGCTTCTTTCCCCTTTCTCTAACCTCTTTCTCCTTCCTCTCCTTTGGATCTTAACCCAGTTCACACCTGCCAGTCTCTCTTGGCTCGGAACTGGTTTCTCAGACTTCACGCTAATTATAAACACAGTGAAATCAGCTATATCTTGCAAGATGACCTGTTTCGTGGGGGGGGGGGAGAGGGGGGTCCCCCAGGACTCAGGGAGGGGAGGCGTAGCTCAGCCCACAGTGGTGGATGCATGGATGCATCTGCTGGAAGGAATGGAAGGAAATGAGGGCTGGAAATAATACAGGGTGGTTAAGCCATAGCCTGCAGCCACTGGGGCTCTGAGCTGCCAGTCAGTCAGGCCCCGCCCCTCCCAGAGCAGGCAAAGGGGCGGGGCCTCTAGCAATGATGCTCAAAATGGGCAAAAGAGGAAGAGACATCATTCTAGAAGCCTTCACCGCTTCCCCTGAGAACCAGCCTGTTCCATGTCCACCAAGACAAACAGGGTGGGATTGCAGCCTAGTGGGAGAGTGTTTGCCTAGCCTGCATGAAGACCCGGGTTCGATTCCTCTGTACCACATACACAGATAAAAGCCACAAGGGGTGCTGTGTTTCAAGTGGCAGAGCTGTAGCCTTGAGAAAGTTTAAGGACAGTGCCCAGGCCCTGAGTTCAAACCCTTAGACTAGCAATAAATAAATAAATCAACAAACTCAATCAGATTTTGGCCAGGCGCTGGTGGCTCACCCCAGAAATCTCAGCTCCTCGGAAAGCGCTGAGCCTAGGTTTGACTTATCTTTACCTGAGTAAACCTTGAACAGGGGCCTCTGAAACATCCCTCAAACAACCATCCAAACCCACTGACCTGTTTCCGAAACTCAGGACCCCGCCCCCGCCGTCTGTCCATCCATCCGTCAGCTGCACACAAAGCCATGATGTCCAGAGTCCTTCCTTCTGCAAGAAAGTTTCAGAAAATGAGTCATTCTGAGTCACCCTGGCTGAGAGCCACATCCTTTTTGACTCAGCGGGGCACATGGAGGAGGGGGGCAGGGAGTTCACCAGCCAGGCCTCGGTGGGAGGCCAGGGAGGGGAGAGGGGGGGGACCTGGTGTGGGGCCCAGTGGACTACAAGAATCCTGCCTGGGACTAGGAGTTTGGCCTAGTGGAAGAATGCTTGCCTAACATGCACAAAGACCTGGGTTCCAGGCCTTGGTACCACCTACATAGAAAAAAGCTGGAAGCGGTGCTGTGGTTCAAGTGGTAGAGCTCTAGTCTTGAGAAAGTTCAAGGACAGCGCTCAGGCCATGAGTTCAAGCCCTGAGACTTGCAAAAAAAAAAAAAAGTATGTGGGTGTGTGTTATACACACCCCATATATATATATAAATGGTATATGCCTATATCCATATATACAAACTCATATGTGTGTGTGTGTGTACTGGAGACTAAACCCAAGGCCCCAAGCTTATACTTGACCACGCAAACAAAGGCCTCTGGGTGCTCATGCTTTTATTTTTCAGATAGGATCTTTGTTGCTTGCTTGGGGAGTCAGCCCGGGGTTATAATATTCTCCTGTCTCTGCCTTTCTCGTAACTGTGATTACAGGAATACACCACCACACCCAATTGTTGTTGCTGTTGTGTGTATGCCCGTCCTGGGGCT
Organism: Megascapheus bottae; assembly: GCF_031878675.1. Lineage (NCBI taxonomy): Eukaryota > Metazoa > Chordata > Mammalia > Rodentia > Geomyidae > Megascapheus > Megascapheus bottae. The sequence goes on along the minus strand of NC_143540.1, from coordinate 9,563,962 downwards.
TGAACTCAGGGCCTGAATGCTGTCTCGAGCTTTTGTGCTCAAGGCTAGTGCTCCACCATTTGAACCACAATCCCAAATCTGGGCGTTTGGTGGTTCGGTGGAGATAAGACTCATAGACTTTGCTGTCTGGGGCTGGCTTCGAACCTCGATCCTCAGAGCTCAGCCTTCTGAGTAGCTGGGATGACAGACCTGAGCCACCACTGACGTCGCTCTACTTTTTTCCCCTCACTTTCCTTTCCTGTCCTTCATAAATATGAACATGCAATTGTCCTTTGTGGGTAAAGCTGTCGTTGATGGAAAATACACACCCGAGGCCTCGGAACGGAGGTCTGAGGTTAAAAACAAAACCAACCAGAAACCCAAGCCAGGCATGGTGGCTCACGCCTGTCATCCTGGCTACTCAGGAGGCTGAGAGCTGAGGACCACAGTTCAAAGCCAGCCTGGGTACGAAAGTCTGTGAGACCCTCATCTCCAGTGAACCAGCAAAAAGCCAGAAGTGGAGCTGTGGTTCAAGTGGCACAGCACCAGCGGCTAGGCTTTGAATTCAAGTCCTAGTACTAGTGCATGCATGCACGCACACACACACACACACACACACACACACACAAAGTGCATTCACCTTTAGCAAGAAATTAACAATACAAATGTCTCTTCTTGGACCCCTGCACCCCCCCACCCCCCCAAAAATCCTCTTTCTTCCTTTCAATTTGCACTTGATCGAGATAGGTGCAAGAATATTTTCCTTGGCACGTGGCCCAAGAGTTCTAAATTTACGCGTTCTATTTTCTGCTTCCTTCTCAGGCTGGGTGAGTTTCTAGGCAACTCAAGTGTTTAATTGCATTTGCTAATAACGTGAAGGGCTCAGCCAAGGGTATGCATGCATGTGCAAATGAGTGTGAGCACGTGTGTGTGAAAACTTGCACCAGCCAGTGCGAATGGGGGAGCACAAATGAGTAAGCGTTACGTGTGAGTATGGGAAGTGTATACAGGTTCGGAGTGAATGGGCGCAAGTGTGGACCAGTGTAAGTGCAAGCGTGTGCGTGTGAATGAGTGTTAGCATACGTGTGCGACTGGGAGATTGTGACCGACCGTGAGAGTTGTGGCTGTGTGAATCCATAGGTGAGTGAGTACAAGTGTGTGAATGAGTGTGTAAGCGTGTGAATGATTGTGAGTGTGTCTCCAATACAGATTAGCCCCACCAACCTCCACTTGGGCAGAAGAAGCCAGCACTTTAACACTGTTCATAGGTTAAAGCCTCAGAACACACACACACACACACACACACACACACGCCTGTGTGTTTCAGCTCTGATGCGGCCACCTCCTGCCTCTGCTTTCTAGGGGATGGGACTTTTCTTCCCCCAAATGGATATGTCAGTTAAGATCACATTTTAAAAACCACCCAAGGAAGAAGAATTCAGTATTTCAGAAGAGAGGGCGGTGAACCAAAAAGATTTAAAAAAAAAAAAAAAAGAAAAAAGCAAGTGCTATTTTAGATTCTTTGAAAATTAAAGCACAAGAGCCAAAAATAAGGCCAGCAGCCTGCGCTTGGGATGGTGGGATCGAAGTTCCCCCCGTCAGTCTACACCACGCTGAACCCAGGTTGCTACTTGCAGAGCAGCAGGGGCAGGTACCGAGGTGCATGTCTTGCCATCCTAGCTGGCAAAATAGGAGGATCACGGTTCCAAGCCGGCTTGGGTGGGAAAAGTCAGGGGAGATATTCTCCCGTGAAGCGTCATAAAAAAAGCTGCACACGGGTGGAGCCGTGGCTCAAGTGGTAGAGCTCTAGCCTGGAGAAAGCTCAAGGACAGTGTTCAGGCCCTAAGTTCAAGCCCCAGGACTGGCCAAAAAAAAAAAAAAAAAAAAGACACCCCCCCCCCCCAAAAAAAATCCAGGTGAATTTCTCTGGTTATGGGGTTGTCAGTGCTTGAAATTCAGGCAGGAGTTGGAGATTTTGCTAGAATTCTCTCAGGTGTGGAAGGGAAATGGAATTTGAAAGATGAAAAATTGACCTATTTTTTTTCCCTTCTCCCAGTAATAGAACAAGGACTAAACTGGAACATTTGACAACTATGGGGTCTGGACTCAGATTGAGTTTGGGTACAGAACCCTCTGATTTATTCATTCTTCCTCCCTCCTTCCCTCCCTCCCTCCCTTTCATGGGTCTTGGGACTGGAACTCAAGGCCTTGGCATTGTCCCTGAGCTTCTGTGTTCAAGGCTGGCGCTGTACCACTTGAGCCACAGCACCACTTCCGGCTTTTCCCGTGTACGTGGTACTGAGGAATCGAACCCAGGGCTTGGTGCATGCTAGGCAAGCACTCTACCACTAGGCCACACTCCCAGCCCTTTACTGCTGCTATTATGATTAGTTACTGTTCTTTTGTACAAGTAGTGGGATTTGAACTCAGGACGCTCTGTTGTCCCTTGGCTTGCTTGCTTTTTTTTTTTTTGCTCAAGCTTGGTGCTCTGCCATTAGAGCCACAGCTACTCCATACATCTGGCTTTTTTTTTGGTGGAGATAAAGAGTCTACAGACTTTCCTATCCCAGGCTGGCTTTGAACCGTGATCCTCAGATCTCAGCCTCCGGAGTAGCTAGGATGACAGGCGTGAGCCACCACGCCTGGCCACCCAGAAAGCCAGCAGAGGCTCTGTGGCTCAACATGGTAGACCATTCACTGGGAGCTTGGGAATGGTACTCGGGCCACAAGTTCAAATCCCCTGGAAGGCTCCTGCACGGAGACAACATGGTTTGTGTGTGACGGCCAGAATGACCCAGAAGAGTCTGAGTTCAGGATCCCTGGTCCCCAAGTACATAAAATGGGGGTAACAGACACTTTGTCTAGACAAAGCGTGGGGGGGCTGATGAGTGACCAATAGACAGCACTGCCTTGGAAATGCTTGACAAGTGGCATGCACTGGGCCCCTGCTCTGCACGTGCCATCCTAACTACTCAGGAGGTTGGAGGTTCAAAGCCAGCCCAGGGCAGGAAAATCCGTGAGACTCTGATCTCCAATGAACTACCAGAAAACCGGAAGTGGCGCCATATATAACGGTGCCAAGTGGTAGAGCACTTAGCCTTGAGCATAAAGAGGTTCAGGCCCAGGTCCTGAGTTCAAGACCCAGGACTGGCCAGCACACACACACACCATGCACGCACACACACACACTCTCTTCTAGGGTTAAAAACCCAGCCTTTCTATGCCATGGGAACAAACATGTAGTGAGTCGACGAGTTTTCTCAAGCCAGGAGGGAATAAAATTCAGCCATGCGCGCCAGCCAACACAAGGCAAGACAAGGAGCACAGAGGGTGGGCTGTTTGCTTGCCATAAAGCCCTTGATTTGTACTAATGAGAAGTAAAAAGGGCGTCTGGCAGAAGCCAATTTTGGAAAGTGGGGTGCCCTGGCACGTGCCAGCAGGACTGGGAAAGGAGGAGAGGGGTGCGAATGTGGCCAAATCCAATTATCTCTTTGCCTGGCTTCATAGTTCATCCTTGAAAGGAGAGACAAACATGGCGTGTGATCCGGCGTGCCAGCTCCTGTGCGTGCCATGTTTCTCTGGCAAGGAGGAGGAAAGGCCCAGATTTGATCCTGAAAACCAATCATCATCATCATCATCATCATCATCATCATCATCAAGGGTCCCCCAAGCCCAGTTCTCTGAGTGACTGATCAAATGCCTGTTTTATGGAGACTGGGAGAAACCCAATCTCTTGGATGCAAACCAACAACCATTTGCCAACGTCCACTGAGGCTCTCCAAGAAAACCATCTTGGTGGCAGGAAACCAAAACCAAAGCCTCTGCCCTGGAGCCAGCTACTGCCACAAGGTCGTGTGCACACACACACACACACACACACACACACACACACACACACACACGGTGGCCCCCAATTTCCTGCCCAGCGTCAGACATCCTGGCTGCTGGGGAGGCTGAGAGAGGAGGATGACAGTTCGAGGTCAGCCAGCTACCACGTTAAGCCACAGCGCCACTTGCAGTTTTTCTGGTGGTTCACTGGAGATGAGAGTCTCACTGACAACGTTCATGACCGGGGTTGGTTTTGAACCACGGTCCCCCCCATCTCAGCCTTCTGAGCTGACGGCGAGAGGCACGGAACTTAACAGCTGGGAAGGAATAAAGCAGACACAAAAGGGGTTTGCCAATAGAGAAGAGATGGGGTCTGGAGATGGGGGGGTGGTGATTTCCCTCCATTTCCTTTCTGACACCAACCGTCATAAATGAACGTGAACATAGCACACAGACCCAGTGCTTCAAGGAAATACCCCGGAAATTTCATTGTGATGTACATTTATACATATTATAGCTATTTAAGATATATTTAATAGCTCTATAATATTTAATGTCTAATATATAACATTTAATATATTTATTAGCTGTTATATATTACATACATTGTATTTATATCATCTATAACATTGCATATTGTGTGTATTATATTTAATATCTATAGGACACATGATATATTATATAATACATTATTTTAGTATTAATATAGTTCATATATCAGATATTACATATGTAATAGTAATATAATGCATTGTTATAATGAAATATAATGTGTTGTAATATTATATATTTACATTCTATTATATATTATATAAAGTATATATTTCATATATATATGAGAAAGTAAGTTAAAAATTTAGGAGGCGACCTCAAAAGTAAACCAAGGAATAATGCACATTTAACAACTCAGGAGGCTGAGATCTGAAGACCACACTTCAAAGCCAGACTAGGCAGGGAAAAAAAAAAAATCCATGAGACCCTTATCTCCAATGATCTATTAAAACAAAACCAAAACCAGAAGTGGAGCTGTGGTTCAAGTGGTAGAGCACCAGTCTTGAGCAAAAAGGCTCAGGAACAGTGCCCTGACCCAGAGTTCAAGCCCCAGTACGGGCTTATTTATAGACATATAGTAATATATCAAATATATTTATATATACACGTGGCTCAAGTGGTCGAGAGCCAGCCTTAGTAAAAAAAGAGCTCAGGGACAGCGCCCAGGTCCTGAGTTCAAACTCTGTAACTGGCCCCATGAATCACACACACACACACACACACACACACACACACACACACACACACACACACACACACACACAGAGAGAGAGCCCAGCTGCTGTCCAAGGTTCTGAAACCGGCTGGGACCCCCATGGCTCTCGCCTGTCATCCCAGCTACTCAGGAGGACAGTGGTTCAAAGCCAGCCCGGGGCAGGCAAGTCCATGAGACTCTCATCTCCAGTGAATCACCAGAAAGCCAGAAGCAGAGCTGTGTGGTTCAAAGTGACAGAGCTCCAGTCTTGAGTCCAGACAGGCTCCAGGCCCAAGCACCCGGGCCCTGAGTTCAAACCCCAGGACCGACATGTGCCAGACCCCAAGACCACACACATGGGCCAAACATGGGGGGAAATAAATACTAAATAAATAAATAAACGAGGCACCGGAGACCATGTTTCAAGACCAAAGCAGACTGAGGGCTCCCTCTCCTAAGCCTCCCGATCTCAAAAGTCCTGGCATCAGCTCACAACCAAGGCTGGGACACGAGGACCTCCTTGTAGCTCCAGGAATGAAACTCTCTTCCCCATATGGAGGGAAAAAACACAGGGTGTCCCCGAAGATGAGGGCAGATGGAAGGCACACAACACTTTCCATGTCCTCCTTTTTTTGCATTATTATTATTATTATTATTATTATTATTATTATTATTATTATTATTATTATTATTGTCAGTCCTGGGACTTGAACTCAGGGCCTGGTCACTGTCCCTGAGTTCTTCAGCTCCAGGCTACTGCCCTACCCCTTGAGCCACAGTGCCACTTCCCGTTTTCTGGTGGTCCATTTGCAGATAAGAGTCTCATAGACTTTAGTGCCTGGCTGGCTTTGAACCAGGATCCTCAGATCTCAGCCTCCTGAGTAGCCCAGATGGCAGGCGTGAGTTACAGGTATCTGATTCATCTCTTCACTTCTACCCCCTGCTAACACTCTATACGCCCCATGGGGAAGGGGGTGTTGAGGGGGGGACAGGCCTCTGGCTAGAAGACAATAACAAATCAAACTTCCTCCCGTGACCCGCTGTTGCTGACAAAGGAGGAATTGCAAGATATCTCCCCAACTTTTCTCTTCCTGGCACTGGCAGGGTTCTTTTCTGGCTCAATGGGTTTTGTTCTCTAAGAGTGGGGTGGGTGGGTGGGGGTGTGGAGGGGGGGCGTCCCACAGATACAAGAAAACAATGTCACCTCACAGAAGCAACTTGGTTTCTTTACATAACCCCAGTCTTTATGTGTCTCTGTATGTGTGTAATGTGTGCCACTCAGTCCCAGGGTTTGAACTCAGGGCCTGGGCACTGCCCTTGAGCTTCTTTTTCTCTACCCCTGGAACCACAGCACCACTTCCAGCTTTGTCTGTGTACCAAGGACTCGAACCCACGGCTTTGGGCATGCTAGGCGAGCACTCTACCCACGAAGCTGCCTTCCCAGGCCTGTTTCAGGATTTTCGAACTCACCCGGCTGACAACGCAATCACCTTTTGTTACTGAATGAGTGAAGTGAATGAATGAATGAATGAATGTCTAATTCACAGAATAGCCAGGTTGATTTTTCTATTGCCACATAACAGGACCAGGCTGTAGGTCTCCTTTTTCACTTTGGTGAACACCTTCTGGGGTGGGGAGAGGGGAGGGAATGAGAGAGTTTGGAAAAGACAGGACAGACGGCAGATTCAGGACACCCAAGCCCCCCCCCCCCTCCTCCCTTCCTGTGCCCTTGTGGCAGACATTAACAATCGATTGCCGCACTCTTGCCACCAAGGAGGTCTTGAATTTCTTGGGAGATGGTCGACTCCTCCCCCACAACCCCCTCTTACACAACTGTCCTCAAGATGGGGTCCAGAGGACAAGAGTCCGTTTGCTTTTGTTCAGTGTGCAAGGAAACACTGTAGGAGCAGACAAAGGCTGAGTCAGGATGGCAAAAGGATGTCTCTAGTTGTTGAGTTCTGAGATTCTCCTCCTTCCTGCATTGATTTTTTCTGTTTGTTTTTCCTCCTTTCCTCCTGGCGGATAGTCTATCTCCATCCTATGGAATGAGATCTGGGTCCGTTCCTGTGGAAAGTCTTGGTTTGGGCCTAATGCTTTAATCTGTGCGTCCTTTCTAGGTGTGTGTGTGTGTGTGTGTGTGTGTGTGTGTGTGACAGTCCTGGGGTTTGAACTAGGTTCTGTCCCTGAGCTTTTCTTCTCCCTCTCCATCTCCTCTTCTCCACCACTTGAGCCCCCAGCTCCACTTCCAGCTCACTGGAGAGGAAAAAAATGTCCCTTGGGTTGGCCTCAAATCTCCATCCTCCCTTCTCAGCCTCCACCCTGCCGGCTCTATGGATTTCTCTTTTAAAGCCAGCTGGGGCGGGGGTGGAGGGGAGGACATGAGCCAGGCACATGTTCATAGAGTACCTGACGGGGTTCAAGCTGGGTTTCGAACTCACATTCTCCAGGGCCTTATTGAAAAGTAGTGAAAACAATCCTGGAATTCAACATGGAAAAATCTCCCTGCCATGGCAGGCGTGTGGGACCAGGCTGTCTCGAGTCCCAGCTGGGTGAGGACAGTGAGGGGTTTTGTTGGGAGAAAATGACAGTACCCTCTCTTTGGAGCCACCCTGTTCGGCTCTTTGTGCCAGGAACAAGGCAGATGTCCTGAACGGGAGCGAGTGCACGCGGGAAGTCTGCAGATGTCTCACTCGGGACCATTGGGGATTCAACCAGAAGTCCTTCGTGACAACCCCAGGACACAGGGCTGGGGAAGCAGGAGAGGATGAGGTAAAACGAGGCACTAAGCCACTCACCTGGCAACTTCCCTAAAGATGAAGGGAATCACGCCTGGCATCCCAGCTACTCATGAGGCTGAGATCTGAGGATCAAGGTTCAAAGCCAGCCAGGGCAGGAATGTCTGTGAGACTCTTCTCTCCAGCGAACCACCAGAAAACCAGAAGTGGAGCTGTGGCTCTAAGTGGTAGGGCCGCTAGCCTTGAGCAAAATTGCTCAGGGACAGGGCCTGGGCCCTGAGTTCAAGTCCCACCACGGACCAAGAAGTATAAAAGGAATTATAATGAGATTTTAATTGAAAATTAAACTTTAATGACGTTTTCATTGAAAATTATATTATTAATAATTATAATATACCTAATGACTAATAAAATAATATCATGAATAATTGTAAGTATAAAAATTATTTGGGAGAAATGAGTATTTATTAGTGTCGGCTTACACGTTTGCTTAAGATTCTTTCTGTACTTCAATAAAGTCTTTCTTTTTGGGGGGGAGGGTCAGTCCTGGGGCTTGAACTCAGGGCCTGGGCACTGTCCTTGGACACTTTTTGCTCTAGGCTAGCACTCTGCCACTTGAGCCACAGCTCTACTTCTGGCTTTTTTGGGTGTATGCTGGTTCCTTGGTGATAAAAGAGCTCTCACAGACTTTCCCGCCTGGGTTGGCTTTGAACCTTGGACTGCCATCCTCACATCTCAGCCATCAGGGTAAGCTGGGATTACAGGTGTGAGCTCGTGGCATCTGACTGCTCTATCGCTTTGTGTTCACAGAGCTTGACTTTTTAAGCCAGTGTGGCTTGGCTTTCCCCTTATTTACAGCCAAGAGCTGTAAGCAAAGGAAGCTGAAATAAAAGTTCTATAATTATGATCCATACACAGGCCTTCAGCTACCACAGTCGCATCTGTAGCAGTGATTATTGGTGGAGCTAGCTCAGGGACAGTGCCCAGGCCATGGGTTCAAGACCCACCACCACCAAGAACGACAAAGACACCCTGAGTAAGATGAATTCCATGTCCCTTTTGAATCGGTAAACCAATCTCCACTCAGCTGACACCATTTAGTGGGTCAACAACTTCCTAGAGAAAGCCAGAGCTATCAGCGGCTCATGCGGGTCATCCTAGCTACTCAAGAGGTGGAAATAGGAGGATCGTGGTTCATGTCCGGTAAAGGAGCAAAAAGCCGGACGTGGAGCTATGAGTCAAGTGGTAGCCTTGAAGGGGAAAAAGCTAAGAGTTAGTACCTAGGCTCTGAGTTCAAATTCTAGGCTGGCACACACACACACACACACACACACACACACACACACACACTTGGTTACTTGTGAAAACTAAACTACAAAGGCTAGTTGCTTTACTGGGAGTAATCTCTTTTCTTCCATCCGGCCTCACTTGGTGGGTTCGAAGTCGACTCAGCCAGCTAGGGAGAGCAGCGTGGAAGTTCCTCTCCTTGTCTATCTCTCTCTCTCTCCCTCTCTGTGCCTTGGCAACAGACAACTTGTGAAATGACTTGTCCCTGGCTTCTATGCTCGCAGTGCACGGCTGTCTCTTGGTAACAGACCCGGGAAAGCCCGAGTCTGTGGGAGGAATGAGAAGAGGGTGCGGGGAGACCTGTACTTTTCTGACAGCTGGGGTGCCTTCCAATGCTGAGCAGAATGTACACGCCAACGCCTCCATCGAAACCAACATGGCAGTGCGGCCAGCAATTTGCACTGATTTTGTTTTTTTTCTTTTGTGTCAGCCGTGGGACTTGAACTCATGGCCTTAGGGCGCTGCCCCAGACAGGTTCAGCTCAAGCCCACCGCTCTACCACTTGAGCCACAGTGCTACTTCCGGTTTTCTGGTGTTTAATGAAGATAAAAGTCTCACGGACTTTCCTGTCCCAGGCTGGCTTCGAACCGGGACCTCAGATCTCATCCTCTTGAGGAGATGAACCATCAATTCAGTTTCTCCCGCATGGCAGGATCCTGGTTAGCTACTGAGGAAGATTGTTTGATATCTGGAGAATCTGCTCTGCAGAAAACCACGAGTGGGCTGAGTGCCAGTGGATGCAATCGGGAAAGTGAGATATGGAAGATTGTGGGAGGAGGAGAAAGAGAAGGATGAAGAAGAGGAAGAGAAAGAAGAGGAAGAAAAGGAAGAGGAGGGGAGGAGGAGAAGGAGGAGAGGGGGGAGGAGGGAAAGCAAGAGACCCCCCCCCCCTGGCCCGCACACCCAGTGAGCACTAAACAGGGAGCCTAGAAGACTTAGGAGAAGGGAGATCATGAAAACGAGCTCCCCAGAGGGCCAGGGGACAGGAACCTGCTCACAAAGCAACACCCCAGAGAAAGCAGGCTTCCCATCCCGAGCCTGGAGCACAGGCCTGCAATCCCAGCCACTCAGCACTGCGGGAAAAACAACGACAAAAGCCAGACGAGGAGCTGTGGCCCAAGGGGCAGAGCACCAGGCTTGAGCTAAACAAAAAGAGCTCAGCACCTAGGTTCTGAGTTCAAATCCCAGGACACCAAATGGTAGAAGAGGCTGAGAAAGCTGGGCGCCGGGGGCTCACGCCTAGCTACTCAGGAGCTGAGATCTGAGGATTGTGGTTCAAGGTCAGCTCGGGTAAGGACGGTTCCTCTTTCTAGCTCATGGATTGTATTTATTTTTTTCCCTCCCAGGTTGGCTTTGAACCCTGATCCTCAGCTCACCGGTCCCCAGAAACCCCCCAACATCATAAACACAGGGTCTCGTTTCCTCCCATTTTCTAGTTTTCCTCCAGCTTCTACAGTCCCCAGAAGGGAAATTCTTCCTCAAGCACAGAGAGAGACAGAAGTCCCCCCAGGAAGGAGGGCCTGGCCGGCCTCTCCCAACACAACCAGCCACTCAGGAGGTCGAGAGCTAGAGGATCACAGGTTCGAAGCCAGCCTGGGCACTAAAGTCCGTGAGACTCTTATTTCCAATGAACCACCAGAAAACTGGAAGTGGGGCTGTGGCTCAAGGGGTAGGGCGGTAGCCTTGAGCTGAAGAGCTCAGGGACAGTGCCCAGGCCCACAGTTCAAGCCCCACGACTGACCAAAACAAAAGATGGTTCAGGATCAGCAAAGATATTTCTGCTACACATTTGAGGAATAATTCCGATGAATTCAGCTCAGGACACCACACACCCTGGGATTTCCCAGTTGAAAGGACAACCCATTAATTTCGTTGCGTAATCTAAGTTGCATCTACAGGAAGAATAAAAATTCCTAGGGGGGGAAAAATATATATATATATACAGGAGTGTATGGCCGTGATTTTATCCTACAGGATGGGGTTTCAAGAAGTCAGATTGGAGGGAAGAGGGAGAGAGGAATTATTAAAAACACGTAGAAGTGGAAAAAATAAAGGGTGGAGAAAAAAAATGCATATTACTGTGATCTTTCTGGCCCTTGTAATCAAGGGGGGGGAGTTTTTATTGGTAATGAGAATGAATATTTATTTTCAATTCTATCTTGATGGAAACAGGTCAGGAACTATTCCCTAAGATGTACCAGTATCATCCTTACACTAAAAGGGAACCTATTTAGATGTTAGGAAATCCAGAGGCAGGGAGTGAGAGGGGGAAGAGAGGGAGGGAGGGAGGGAGAGGTGCTTTTTACATTCCTGTTTAGTCCAGTGATTTCTCTGGGAAGAGAAATATGTATGCCATTCTTAAATAGACCTCCATTAGAAGCAACAAGAACAAAAAACACCCACAAAAGGCATCAGGGTAGGAAATGAATGAGGCCAAGGAGGAGAATATGACATCCATAAATCAACCCTGAGTGGCTAAATGAGGTAGGGCTAGGGAGACAAATTGAATATGCAAATTGGAGTAAATGAGATGGGCGGGTATATCACCTCCTAAGACGCCTCTCACGCCTATCATCGGAGGCTGAGATCGGAGGTTCAAAGCCAGCCTGGGGAAGGAAAGTCCGTGAGACTCTGATCTCCAGGGAACCACCAAGAAAACCAGAAGTGGAGAAGTGGACTCACCGTGGAAGATTGCTTGAACAAAATGAGCTCAGGGTCTGTGTCCAGGCCCCCCCGAGTTCAAGTCCCAGGAAGAAACAACAACAACAAAAAAAAACAAGCCAAATAATAATAATTAAAAAAAAAAAAAAAACCCACAGGATACTCAGGAAATATTTCCATTGGAATTTTCCAGTGATCTTTTATTTTATTTTTTTAAATCCGCACACAGAAAGCCACCAATTCTTAAGAGCGTACGCTCCAATGTCCACGGAATAAAATTACTTAGGAATTTATTTTCTGTAAATCAATGTTAAAAAAATAAAAAAAAACAAACCCCACAACAAAATCACTCCCTAGCATTTTTCAAGCGTTTTTTAGGACAAAGCTGGGTTTCGCTGTAATACATTCCACATTCTAATTGGCTTTCCAGGAACGGCTGTCCACATACACAAAATTTTAATTGATCAACCTTTTTCTGTGTTGTTTTGTTTTTGCTAGTCCTGGGGCTTGAACTCAAGGCCTAGACGCTGTCCCTGAGCTTCTTTTTCTCAAGGCTGGCACTCTACCCCCTGAGCCACAGCACCACTTCTGGATTTTTTTTTTTTTTTTTTGGTGGTTTATGGGAGATAAGGATCTCACCAACTTTCCTGCCCAGGCTGGCTTTGAACCACATCTCAGCCTCCTGAGTTGCTAGCATGACAGGTGTGAGCGAGTGAGCCACTGATGTCTGTCTAGAATTCTTTTCCTTTTCCTTTTGTACCTTATGTCAAACCAAAACAAAACCCTCCTGGATTGGAGCGTGCGCTCTGCAGCTGTTCAAACATGGTAAGCATATTTTTCTTGCCTTTTTTTTTTTCTCAGCCACACCTATTTCGTTCACCTGAAATGTCTAACAAGCTCTTCTCCTCCTCCTAGCGTTCCTAACCCCAAGGCAGAACTCTTTATTTGGCCAAACAGAACAACAACAACAAATACAGAGTTATTGAAATACAGAGGAGTCCAGAAGGCTAGAACAGACGAATGCAGACCTCAGACATGCAGGAAAAGGATTTGTGGATTTGTTTTTTTTTTTTTTTTGCCAGTTCTGGGACTTGAACTCAGGGCCTGGGCACTGTCTCTGAGCTCTTTTTCCTCAAGGCTACAGCTCTAACCACTTGAGCCACAGTGCCACTTCCAGCTTTTTCTGTGTATGTGGTACTGGGGAATGGAACCCAGGGCTTCATGCATGCTAGGTGAGCACTCTTTACCACTGAGCTACGTTCCCAGCCTGGATCTGTAGATGTTTCAAAATAATAATAATAATAATAATAATAATAATAATAATAGTAATAATAATAAACAAACCTCTAAGGCGGGCACTGTTGGCTCACACTTGTCATCTTAGCAACTCAGGAGGCTTGCGACCTAGAGGTTTGAGGTTCGAAACCAGACTGGGCAGCAAAGTCTGTGAGACTCTTACCTCCCCTGAACCAGCCAAAAGCTGAAGTGGCAGTGTGGTTCAAGCACGAGCCTCGAGGGGCAAAAAAAAAAAAAAAAAAAAAAGCTCAGGCACAGCACCCAAGGTCCTGAGTTCAAGCCCCAGGACCAACACAAAATAAAAAAATAGGTCAGTTAGGATTGAGCCCAGGCAAACGGGCTCTGGTCCTTTCAGCTACAAGCAGGTGGTGTTTTCCCCCTCCCCCAAGTCTGTGCCAGCCAGAGCCACCCCCAGCCCCACCCCAGTGTCCCCAAGTTGCTGGAAAGGCCAGCAAGCATTCATGAAGCCCCCCGGGGCTCTCGTCTGGGGACAATCAAGCCTGTCATATATGCCTGGGAAGGACCCACCGCTCCCCACCCCGCCTTTTTCTTTCCTATGGAACTTTCTAGCACTGTCCCTCCAGATGCTGTCACCCTGGGGCATGACAAGGCTGTTCTGTAGAGGCCTGTGTGAATAATTCTTTGTGGGGTATGTGTGTGTGTGTGTGTGTGTGTGTGTGTCTGTTGGTCCTGGGGTTTGAACTCACGGCCTGGGTGCTACTAACCGTGGGATTTAGTTAGTTAGTTTTGCTCAAGGCTGGCATTCTCCCATTTGAGCCATAACTCCTACTTCCGGCTTTTTGGTGGTAGTTGATTGGAGATTTAACAACAAAACCCTACACACCTGAAGCTGGGCGTTGTGGCTCACGCCTGTAATCTCAGATATTCAAAGAGCACAGAAACCCGGGTACATGGTACATGCCACACACTTACATAAGGGACATATTGTGATTTATAATATAAATCACCAGCGGATGAAGGGACAAAGTTAGCCCCGCCTCTTAGCAACTCCAACAAGTTTTCCTGATCCAATATTTTCCCTCTGGTGAAATGTAGTTACAAAGAGCACGGCAGTGGCACCTCCCAAATAAACTTTCTATTACATGTAACGCTGAGTTTATTAAAAGTAATTTATACCAAGCTCTTACCACTATACTAATTATTGAATGAGTACATATACTGCCAATTGTTCTTTATCCAAACATTTTGTACGTGGGGGGGAAAAAAACCCCACAATTTAAAATATTAATATTAATAATATTCATAAAAGCATATTATCGCCATGCAATGGTGGCTCACCCCGGGTCTCATCCTAGCTACTCAAGAAATTGAGATCCTAAGGATTGTGGTTCAAAGCTACGTTTTTGTTTTTGTTTTTGTTTTTGTTGGTCTGTTTGATCCGAGTAGCTGGAATTAGAAATATGAGCTACCACATCTTCATCAAGGATTTCAATGTTTGACGGAGAAGCTGGGCAATACCTCGACCTGATTTTTAATTCTACCAACAATGTCTAAACAGGGAAAAGACAAGGAACTCAAGGCCCTTGCCAGCTTTCCTAGCGCTGCCTTTTATGACTGGTGATTTTTGAGAACGGGAGTCTCTCTGGACTTTCTGGCTCAGGTTGGGCTTCAAAAAAATGATCCTCCAGCTTTCAGCCTCCACAAGGTTTCGACCATCCCAGGTCACCAAAAATGAGAAAGGAAGACTGAAAATTTGGGCACAATGCCTTCTAAAAGAAACTTCCTACCAGTGGGTGTGCTTTTTTTGGGGGGGGGAGGCGGGGGGAGAAGAATCAATAACTTTCACTTATAGGAAAATCAAAAGGATTCTTGACAGTGTGTGTGTGCCAGTCATGGGGCTTGAACTCTGGGCCTAGGCGTTGTCTCTGAGCTCTTCAGCTCAAGGCTAGCGCTCTACCACTTTGAGCCACAGCATCATTTCCAGTTTTCTGGTGTTTTCTTTGGAGATCAGAGTTGCATGGATTTTCCTTCCTGGGGTGGCTTTGAATCCATACTCTTCCTGATCTCAGTCAGGTACCTGAGTTGCCAGGGTGACAAGCATGAGTTTAATTACCAGCGCTTGTTTTAGAGAAAAAGTGACTTGAAAGATAGAAAGGGATGGGGAGAAAGTTATAAAATATACAGCCATCAAGTTGCTGAGATTTTAAAAAATATACAGCTCCCTCCCCCCCCCCAAAAAAACTCCAACAGATTTGTTTGCAGTTTCTGAATACCTTAGATAGGAAAGATCTTTCGAGCTGGCTGAGGTTCTAGGCGGTGTTTATGGTGGAAAAAAAAAAGAGGCAAAATTTTAAAAAAAAGACATGAAGAAAGAGGGGCAGATAGCAGAAGATTGGTATTCCAGGCTGACTTTTACCATTCAATACTCAGCCAGCCTAGAAGATGGTGATTTCAGTCTGTCATGCCACGTTAAACACGTTATATTGCATGTGTTACTCGGGATTTTTTTTTCCCCCCCTTATTTCACCACTCATGAAAGCTAAGTTGCCTTACCACATATGAAGAGCATTTATTTATTTATTTCCCCCGCCCTCTTCTTGATGGACAGGTCATTACGTCTATCCAGTCAAGCTCAAAGGCAATCACATATAATCAATATATTCTATTTACGCTGCAAAGTCTTATTAGCAGCTCCAGCAATCAACCCGGCACAGAGACACCAAAATGGAAATGGAAGGAAATGAACGGAATGTTCTAGATAAAGGAGTGGTTGGGGGGGAGGGAGGGAGGGAGGGGAGGGTCGAGACAGGATGGGAGAAAAGGGAAAAGACAGATGGCGTCTCTTACAAAAATCAGCTTTCTAGATCTAGCCATTGATGGAAACATATCAGCATGATTATCATTATAATCCGGCTCATCCTGGGGCCTTGAACCCGAGGCCTGGGCGTTTATCTCTGAGCTTCTTTTGCTTAAGGGCTATAGAGCTCTACCACTTGAGCCACAGCACCATTTCTGGCTTTTTTCTTTGTAGGTGGTATGGAGGAATTGAACTCAGGTCTTCGTGCATGCTCTTACCTCTTCAGTGTAAGCACATCAATGAATAAAATAAAATAAAACAAATCCAGGAGTTTTGGTTCAAGTGCAACAATACCAGCCTGGAACACTAAAAGCTCAGTGTCAGTACCCCAATTCCGAAAACAAGTACCCCCACACGTATGCACGCACGGGTACACCAATCAGATATGGGAGATTCACGGGAATAAATGACCGATTGTGGCAGACTGAGCCCCAGAAATCTTGTATTCTTCTCCACCCACCCGCCTTCGAGGCCAGAAACTCCAACCATACAAGAGACAAGAACTCAATGCGAAAAGGCAGAATCGTTGGCAACTGGAATTATAGCGTTTTGGTGACTATCTTCCACGGATAAACCACGGGACTGCACTGAACCAGAAATGTATTCTGGACACACAACAAGTCTGCGTACACAGCTGGCCTATTTGGGCCACATTCTTGAGGAACATAAAATCTTAGGGTGATTTAAAAAAAAAAATGAATTAATAGAATTGTTGCCGGGCGCAATGGCTCACGAATGTCATCCTAGCTACTCAGGAAGCTGAGATCTGAGGATCAAGGTTCAAAGCCAAGACTGTGAGACTCTCATGTTTAATCACTAGAAAAGGAGACGTGGGGCTGAGGTGAAGAGCTCAGGGACAGCACCCAGGCCCAGAGTTCAAGCCCCACGACCCACCAAAATAAAGAAACAAATAAATAAAGCAGTGACGTGAGGATTTTAATTTGCTGAACTTACAGTTTGGTTTTGATCGTTCCCAGGCAGCCAGGCAAGATTCCACACAGCAGCAGAATACACCTGCAAGGTGGAAATAGAGATTATCAGCAGGTTTGGGTGAGTTTGTAAATTCTAGGAGCAGCAGGGGGGCAGTCTTGGGGCTTGAACTCAGGGCCTGAGCACTGTCCTTGGCTTTCCTCAAGGCGAGAGCTCTACCCCTTGAGCCACAGCACCACTTCTGGCTTTTTTTCTATGTATATAGTACCGAGGAATTGAACCCGGGTCTTTGTGCATGCTAGGCAAGCCCTCTACCACTAGGCCAAACTCCCAGTGGACAGGGATGTGTTTTTGAGGAGGTAGTTGGGGGTCATTGGAGTGGAAGCCAGTCCTCAAAATTAGAGCCTCCATCCACACCTTGTACCAGGTTTCTCTCAATGGAGCACTCAGGAGACTAAGATGTGAGGTTCGTGGTTTGAAGCCAGCCTGGGCAGGAAAGACCTTGAGCCCCTTTTGTCTAATGAATAAGCAAAAAAAAAATCTAGACACGGAGCTGTGACTCAAGTGGTGGAGCACCAGCCTTGGGGAAAGAAAAGAAAAATATAAAAAAAAAAAGAAAGAAAAGTGTACCTCCTTGACTGACAAGAATCACTATCTTCATTTCTGTTCTCTTCTTAAGGATCATTAAGTAGTAAAACAGCTAGGACACAACGGGAATTAAGAGCCCCACACCCAGGGCCGAAGCACGCTTTCCTGAGCCTTCTCAGAAGGAAGGCCTGCGGAAAGCGTAAATATCATTTCCAATATGTGTAGGATGTCCCATGTGTGTGGTGAAATGTGCACACGAAAGCACAATCTGGAATTCTCAAAAAAAAAAAAGAAAAAAGAAAAGAAAAAGTGTGTACAAGTCTTGACTGTTACCAAGGTTTAGAGAAGCAAATTCCAAAAGTGTGTGTGTGTGTGGTGTGTGTGTGTGTGCTGGGATGGGGGCTTGAACTCAGGGCCTGGGTATTGTCCTCGAGCTTTTAGCTCAAGGATAGCACAGTGTCGAAAGAAAGAAAGAAAGAAAGAAAGAAAGAAAGAAAGAAAGAAAGAAAGAAAGAAAGAAGGAAGGAAGGAAGGAAGGAAGGAAGGAAGGAAGGAAGGAAGGAAGGAAGGAAGGAAGGAAGGAAGGAAGGAAGGAAAACAAAGAGTGGGGCGGGGTGGCTCACGCCTGTCGTCCTAGCTACTCCGAAGGCTGACATAGGAGGATCACGGTTCAAAGCCAGCCCAGGCATTAAAGTCCATGAGACTCTTATCTCCCAAGAACCAACAGAAAACCGGAGATGGCACTGTGGCTCAAGTGGTAGAGCACCAGTCTTGAGAAGGGGGGGTGGGGAAAGGTTCAGACACAGTACCCAGGCCTGGGATTCAAGTCTCAGAACAGGTATAGCACCCCCGCTCCCCCCCAAAAAATAAAAAAAATAAAATTAAAAATCATAGTGGATAATAATCACATCACCTTTGAGGCAGAGAAAGCCGGAGAGCATCTGTTGTCGTTGATGGTTTTGGGGTGGGCTTACCACAAAACAGAGGGGTGTATTATTCAGGCAGCTCATTCAACACACGGGAGATGAGTGTACTGGAATGTTCCTTAGACAATGCTCTGCCCCCCCACCCCCCCCCACCACCACATTGCTTATTTACTGTCGGAAGAAACTCCTGGAGTTACTGTTCTGGAACCTTCTCACACTGCAATTAACTGTGAGGAGGCACAAGCTTAACCTCCAGAAGATAATTACTGCCCATCGTTAGGAAAAGTTCTCTGTAAAATAAAGCTTCTAGGGTACTGGGTGCCCGAGTTAAGGGCACCAAACCTCCATCCACCAACTGGATTCCTGAAGCATCTGGATTTATATACAGATTTTTATATATTATATTTCATGTGCATTATATTTTGTATATGTTATATACAAATATATATCACATACATATATTACACTTGAGGGTCAGGGGAGAGATTAAAATAAAATAAAATGGGTGTTGTTATCCAAGCTTCTCAGAAGGCTGAGATCTGAGGATCTTGGCTTAAGGACAGAGCCCAGGCCCTGAGATGGGGGTCCCAGAACCACCATTAACAAAGTAATAAAATGTTTTAGCATCTGGAAATTTTTTAGCCTTAACTACGGACATGCCATTTTTGTATGATGATTTGAAGAAAAAAAAAAAAAGCGCATACATTCCTTTTAGCAATCAGGTAAAAAAAAATAATACCATTTTCTCCTTACGCATTTTTTTTGTTAAGGACAATATCAATTTAGAGTGTTTCTGCTTTTTTCTTTTAAACAAATGCTTTCTATCAGTTTTGGTCAAACCTCCTTATCTGCAATAAATCGTGGGAGGAGGCGTAGTGCTAATATTGAATGGCGAATTCATCATGTTTCTTCAGAGAAGCTAAAATGCTTTTTAGGGTTTTGGGGTTTTTTTTTTTTGTTATATTTTAGTGCCAATATTAGGGTTTGAACTCAGGGCCTGGACGGTGTCCCTGAGGTTTTTTTTTTTTTTTTTTTCCCCTTACCCTTTGAACCACGCACAGCTCCACTCCTGGCTTTTTTTTGGGGGTGTGGGGGTGAGAGGAAATCCCACAGACTTTTCCTTTCCCAATGCTTGGATTTGAACCGTGATCCTCAGATCTCAGCTTCCTAAGTGGTTAGGATGACAGACGCGAGCCATCTTGTTCTTACGCATTATTATTATTATTATTATTATTATTATTATTATTATTATATATTTGCCAATACGATTCTAAATCTCCTCACTTGGGTCTAATGTGGGTACCCTTTTCCTATTTCTTATTTCAGCCAGCAACTTCTGCTGTGGGGAGCAGGCTTGCCCCCCCCCAATCCCCCCGTGGTTAACGATCCTTCCCCCAACCTGGTTTATTCTATGACCCACCCCCACCCCGACTTCCCCCCCCTAAAAAAAACTTTTATCATAAAATACCATAGATCAACCCATCCTTTGCAAAAGCAAAATCCTTCTGACTTTCCATGACGCTGTGATAAAATCTATTTCCCCCCCCACCTCAGATCATGACTTTTATTCCAAGTAGCTGAAAATTTACAAGCAGTTCTCATGTCTGTCTGTCTGTCTGTCTCTTCTCCCCCCACCCCAACCAACCAACCTCTCAAAGTTAAAAGGTAAAAAAAGAAAAAAACCAAAGACCCTGTTTGCTTTTTTTTTTTTTAACCTTTCAGATCGTTAGTAATTATTTAAATAAAGGGAAGACCCTTGCATCTCTCTCTCTTTCTCTCTCTGCACTACAGCAATTATCTGATTTTTTTTTTCTTTCCGTTCTTTTTTTTTTTTTTTTCCCTTGCAGATGCTCAGAATTGGGTGGGGCACCCCGGTCTTGACAAGGAAATATTAAAAGGTTGCTGCTGTTTTCTTGTGTTGTCCTTTACCAGACTCCTTCCAAAATAACCACGCTGGTTAAGGGGGAATCACGAGTTCTCTGTATCATCACTGCCAAGCCCCCCCCAAAAAAAACCCCAAAATAAAAAAAATAAAATTAAAAAAAAAAACCTTTGTGTCCAAGGCTAAGGATGAAGCCACCTGGACACGGTGACAGGTTAAAAAAAAAATCAGAAAACAGAAGTAACCAGTCAAGAAGGAGTGAGATTGTTCAATGCTTCACATGTCTTCTTTTGATATGGCAAGTCCAGGCGAAGTCTCTTAAGTCAAATTCCTAGCCTGTTTGTTCCATGCTGCAATCAACCACCGAAGCAGAAGGGCTTTCGGACACACCCATTTGTTTCATTTCATTAAATATAGATTATCAGCTTATATTTTCAATCGTGCTTGATTCATAAAAAAAAAATCTCCTTGGTGTCTGACCTCTGAGTTTGCATTTCAAAACTGCACCCTGCCACAAAAAGAAAAAAAAATCTACCAAGAAACTGCTACTTCAAGGGAGTGCAGTTTGATGAAGGCTTTAAGGAAAAAAAAATCTCCATTTCAGTTTACACAGACAAGACTGCAGGACACACACCTCCCATCTTGAGGTTCCCCCCCCCCCAACTCCTCCTCTTTACAGATTTTTGTTTCAAATGAGACTATGGTTATGGGAAGGAAAAAACAAAAAAAAGAAAGGGGAAAAGAAATTTTTTAAAAATCCATGCCTCCTCATGCGTACAGCCAGCCCTTCCCATGAACAATTTAAATACCCTTTGCTTCCAAAAAGAAAAGACATCCACCTGCAAAGGCGGACACGGATTCGCTTTAGGAAAGGGGGAAAGAAAAAAAAATTGAATTAAAAAGGGGAAAAGGAAAAAAAAAAAACCAAACCACCCAACTTCATCAACACACACACCACCTCCTATTCTCTGCCCCACATTTTAATTTTTTTTCACATGATTCAGCACTTTTAATACTAGTGTCTGCCCTCACTTCCCCCACACACACTCCAAAAAAAAAAAAAAAGAAGTTAAAATGGTTTTAAAAAAAAGAAAGAAAAAGAGAAAACTCTTTTCTAGATAGCCTTAACATCCAAACGCCTCCTCCATGCCTCTCCGCCTCCTTCTGCAGACTCCAGAACTGGGGTTGTCCCCAGACATGCCAGCTCTTCCAGGGAGGAGGGCAGGGAGTGTGTGGGGGGGGTCACCCCACACCCACCCACCACTCCCTGAAATCTCTCTCTCTCTCTTTTTTTTTTTCCCCCCTGGCCTCTTCAGCTGTTTCTGGAGGTGTTTAAAGAGGGGATGCGTGGTGCTCATGGGTGTGGGGTGTGGGGTGGTGTCAGGAGGATGACATGACACCCCTGAAACATCCCCAGGCAGGACATGGGTGGGGGGGTCAGGAGGATGACATGACACCCCTGAAACATCCCCAGGCAGGACATGGGTGTGGGGGGGTCAGGAGGATGACATGACACCCCTGAAACATCCCCAGGCGGGACATGGGTGGGGGTGGATCAGGAGGATGACATGACACCCCTGAAACATCCCCAGGCGGGACATGGGTGGAATGGGGGGAGTGGGTGGGGAGGATGACAGGGAGGATCTTACTTGGCAGCCCCCCTCCTCCTCCCCCTCCTCCTCCCCCTCCCCCCTGGGTCAAGTTATCTGAGGAGGTGCCAAGGCCCACAGCCCCCACCCCACCCCCCCAGAACCCTAAAATTCGTGATCATTTCTCATTCAGCATCCAAACAAAACAATAAAATAAAATAGCCATGAAGACGTGAAACACGGGTGCCGCTGCCCCCCCCCGCCCCGCTGCCCCCCCCCAGCCCCGGTGCCCCCCGCCCCGGTGCCCCCCGCCCCGCAGGGATGCTGGTGATGATGATGATGGTGCTGGTGATGCTGATCCTTCATCCTCCTCCTCCTCCTCCTCCCCTGACGACCCCCCGCCCCGGGCCGGTGCGCTCACCTACACGAACCCCGGCCTCCGGAGCGGCGTCCGCCGTGGGGCCGAGCACCCGGGCAGCGCAGCCGCGGGGAGCCGCGGCCCCCGGGCCCCGCGCGCTCGAGCGCCGCCGAGCCTCGCAGCGGCCGAGCCCGGGGCGGGGCCTTTTATACCCGAGCTGGACGCTACCATGTGCCGTGGACCCGCGGGGGGGGACAGGAGGCGGAAGACAGCCCGGGAGGCCGAGGACCCACGGCGCCGCAGCGGAGCGGTTCCCCCTCCGCCGCCGCGCCGAATGGTTCCGTCCGAACCACGCCCACCGCGCTCGCTCCGCCCACCTCCCCCGCCCTCCTCACCCCACCAATGGGAGCGCGCGCTCCCATTGGACGTCGCCGCCGCAGTGAGGGCGACGGGAGGGAGGGGGACGGGGAGGACTGGGGAGGAGGAGGGGGGAGGGGACGAGCGGAGGGGGGGGGAGGAAAGGGAGGGGGACGCGTGACGGACGGCCGGACTGGGCGGCGCCGCGAGCCCCACCCGCGATGGAAAGTGGGTGGGGGGTGGGACCCCAACTTCCCCTCCCCTTGGGAGGCCCGGGGGAGGGAGGGGAGAGGGAGGGGAGGAGTGGGGGGGTGACCTGTCAATCAAATCCCTGCAGCCGCAATGCTGGGTGATTCCAGGCTTTATTCCTGGGGGGAGGGGAGGGGAGGAGGGGGAGAGGGAGGGGAGGAGGGGGAGGGGAGGAGGGGGAGGGGAGGAGGGGAGAAGGGAGGAGGGGGAAGGGAGGAGGGGGAGGGAGGGGAGGAGGGGGGAGGGGGAGGAGGGAGGGGAAGAGGGGGAGGGGAGAAGTGGGGGGGAGCCTAGGGGGGGGTATGAGGGGGTTACCTGTCAATCAAATCCCTTTAGCTGCAATGCTGGGTGATTCCAGGCTTTATTCCTGGGGGGAGGGGGAGGGGAGGGGGAGGAGAGGAGGGAGAGGGAGGGGAGGGGAGGAGGGAGAGGATGGGAGGAGGGGGAGGGAGGGAGAGGGAGGGGAGGGGAGGAGGGGGAGGATAGGAGGGAGGGGAGGGGAGGAGGGGGAGGATAGGAGGGAGGGGAGGGGAGGAAGGAGGGAGGGGAGGGGAGGGGAGGGAGGGGGGAGGGGAGGAGGGGGAGGAGGAGGAGGGAGGGTCCCATAACTAGCATGTCTTAACTTGTGTCCCCCCACACACACCCCACCCTCCCCAAGGCCAGGACCCCCAACACCTGCATGGGTGTCAGTTGGAGGCGTCTCCTCCTCAGGACTCTATTTCTATTTTCTGTGATTTTCTCTCTCTCTCAAGTGATTTTTCTCGTCCTTAGGATTCCAGTTCTATTTTCCATGATTCTCCCCCCGCCACAGAGTGATGTTCATTTTTAAATAATCTTCCTCTTCTTCTCTCCCGCCCTGTCTTTCCAGTGGTGTTTGCATTGCACAGTGTGCAATCCCTCTCAAGAGTGATTTTCAGGAACCCCCTCCTCCCTCCCTCCCTCCCTCCCCCTCTGCTTTCCCCTCCCTCTCCTAGGATTCCCCCTCTCTTCTCCCTCTAGTGATTTTTATTTCTCTATATTTTTCCCCCTCACTCTCTCTAGTGATTTTTTTTTAAAAAGGATTTCTCTCAGGAGTTGAGTTGTTTTTTTTTAATTTTCCCCTCTCTAGTGATTGGTATTTTAAACACCATTTCCCCCCCTCTCCATCCTTGTGTGTCTGTCTGTCTCACACACCCCCCCCCCCCGACATATCGTAATGGTGTGTGTGTGTGACAACTCCAGGCCACACATCTCA
Organism: Megascapheus bottae; assembly: GCF_031878675.1. Lineage (NCBI taxonomy): Eukaryota > Metazoa > Chordata > Mammalia > Rodentia > Geomyidae > Megascapheus > Megascapheus bottae. The sequence goes on along the minus strand of NC_143540.1, from coordinate 9,539,939 downwards.
CGACCACACCCCAGGAGATACTTGGGTGACCCCTCCTCCAGGTTTGTGCAGTACAGGGGGAGAGGAGCCGGGGGGGGGTCTCAAGTCTGAGACCCCCCCATAGGGAAACTTCTGGTCCCCCCCCCCTGCCACACACACACACACAAGAAGCCAGCCAAGGATTCACCAGGAGAATCCCCATCTGTAGATACACGGGGTCAATGGCTTCCATTAAACACACATTATCCAGTCATGCAGGGTGGGTGTAGGGGGGGGGTCGACGGCCAGAGCCCCTGATCCGTAAAGAACCCCACTTCTGTGGGAGCATGAGACTATTGCAAAGACCCCCCCCCCGGCCAATCCCTACCCCTCTCCCCCCCTCCCCACCACCACCAGCATGCAGCCCTGCACAGCTTTGATTCCCTGCAGAGAGGGGTGACTCCTCCTTGGGATCCCCAAGACTGCAAGGCTGCACCCCTCCACTCACACACACCCCTTCCTTGAAGGAGGAAAAAAAAAAAAAACCCACCAGAAAACTGCGGTGTCACCTCCACCGGCTCCCCACGACCCAGCAGACGTGGCAGGTACTTTGCACGCTTATTTAATATTCTGACCACATCAATGTCTTTTCTTCCTTCCTTTTTCTTTTTATTTCTTCTACAGGGGTGTCTTTCACACGTCTCTGCCCCAGGGAGTTGAGTGAGGGTTTTGTTTTTGTTTTTTGTTCAGTTGGTTGGGGTTTTAGGATTCTTTTTTGATTTAATTCTGGGCGTGGATGCCATGTCAAGGCGAAACCACCACCGCAGAGCAGTGCTGCAGCCCAGCAACAGAGGAAGAAGCAGACAAGACAGGAAGACACGCCACCCTGACTTGACATCACACACACACGCACACCCCTGGATCATTCTAGCAATGTAAACTTCTCTCCACCCCCCCCACACACACCCCTTCTTGGACAACATGAAGACTTGGACTGTGTGGGGTTCTTTGAAGAGAGAGGTAAAGCTTCAAGGAGCTTTGGAAAATGGAGCCTGCTTTCTAAATGGAGAGGTGAAACCAATATGGGGTTTTTTTTTAATAGAAAATAATATATATATATTAAAAAAAAACACATTTGTCAGCAGCCAAGCAACTCAGGAGGTTGAGATCTGAGGATCGTAGTTCGAATCTATCCCAGATAGGAAAGCTGGGGACGACTAAGAAGCCAGAGATGTGGTTCAAGTACTAGAGCAAAAGAAAAAATAATAAAAAAAAGCTCAGGGACAGCATACCCAGGTCCTGAGTTCAAGCCTCAGGAAGGGCACATTCTCATCAAAAAGATCCTGTGATTCCAGAAACAAAAAAAAAAGGTCATGAAATAATGTTCGAAAGCCTGTTTTCTAGGTGGACATCTCCAAACCTAGTTGAGGGAGGGGGGGTGGGGATAAAATAAACCCCCCCCCCAAACAAACTTCTTTAATGAGAAAGTTGGGGACGGTTTCCATTTCCACAGGTGACAAGAGAATTCCAGCACATTAAAAAAAAAAAAAAGTCTTTAAAAAAAATATATAACTTCCTTCCCACGCCACCCCCCCCCCCAACCTTCCAGCCTCATGCCAGTTACTTCTGCAAAACCTAGGCACTTAAAAAGTTGGGGAGAGCTAGGGGGGGGGGGGACGTGGGGGAGACACAGCCTGGGAAAGGCTGTTTCCCAGCAGAGCTGGTTCCTGGTGTTTAAAACAAAAAAAAAAAAGTTAAATTTTAAAAATCCCTTTTGCACTGCAGCTGAGACACAGACAGACAGACAGACAGACAGACAGACTCAGAGCCTGCAGAGGGGTTTTTGTTTTGGGGTGAGTGGGGTTTTTTTTTTTTTTTTTTCTTGTTTCCCATGAAATGCTTTATGAGCAATTGTGGGAGTTACCGTGCATGGTTCAATGAATGAGAGACAGACAGACAGACAGATGGAGGGACAAGAGATGAAGAGACCGCATCTAAGTGAGAGGAGAGACACAGAGAGAAAGAACGAGAGAGGGTGGGAGACTGAGACAGAGGGGGGGGGACAGAGACAGAGGGACAAATGACAGACAGAAAAGAGAGACAGACAGAGAGAGAGCCACCCAGAGACACCCCACAGAGAAAGAAATAGAGGCAGAACCCACCCGGCACACAGGGGTATCACACTTTCTCGGGGGGGGGGGTCTCTATCCTTGGAGAGATGCATTAGGGAGAAATCCCCACCTCCCTGCCCCCAACTTTCCCCTGCAACTTGGGGGTTTGCTGAGCTGGGTGTTGGGGGGGGATCAATCAGGAGTGGGGTACCCACATATCTAGATGAAGCTGGAGCAGGGTGGGGGTGGTTAAGAACTCGAACCCCACCTCTGAGTGTGTGTATGTGTGTGTGTGTGTCTTGAGGTTTGCACTCTGTTGGGGTGCAGTGTGCCCCCCACCGAGTTTCCTGGCTGACTTTTCAATGTTTCTCCTAGTAGAGAGCCAGTGGCTGTGGGTCTAGAGGGACAGGGGAGGGGAGGGGGAGAAGGGGGTCATCGTGATGCCTGTGTTGGGGGGGGGTGTTTATTTATTTATTATTTATTCTACTTCTCAAAGGAAGAAGCCGTGAACCCCGGGTGGGTTTGCAAGGCTGTGCCAGGAAGAACGTGGAGGTTGTTTGTGGGGGGCCCGGCGTGGTGATGGGGGGGGGGACTTTAAAGACAAGATGAGAAATGCCCCAATTTGAGGGTGTTTCTTCCCTTCCCCTTGTCTTTCTTGGGGTGCTTCTCCCCAAGTGGAAGCACCAGGGCTCCAGGAGGGCAGATCTCATCCTTCCATGCCTGGCTCTGGATACCCCTCCTCTGCCCTCCCCACTCCGACAGATTCCCCCCCCCACACGCACCCACAAAACCCCAGCTGTCACCCCATCATTCCAAGGGAAGCTTGGGCATTTCCTCCTCCCTTTTACTTTCTTATAGCAAGTGAACCCCCACAGGGAAGGCAGGGATCCCCCTTTTACCCCCCCTACACACACACACACACACACACACCTGGATGCCCACTGCAGAGCTGAGGCGAGGCTGCCCTCCCCCTCCTCCTCCCTGCACTCCTCCAGAACCCAACCAACACCCCTACACACACACACACACACACACACCAGCCAGTGTACCCCCACATCTAAGGTGGCCGTTAAGGATTGTGGGGGGTGGGGGGAGAGGTCTACCCCTCAGGGATCCCCCCTACTTCTGGGTGGAGGGGTCTGTCTCCAGAAACCACCCACTTCCTTCCTCACCACCACCCCCATAAAACACCCCCCCCCAAGATCACCCCTACATTGGGGTCAGATGTCCAGCTCAGTCTTTGCTGAAGGATTTGACCAGTTTGGAGAGGGAAGATGGAGGGAGGGAGGGAGGGAAAGGAGGCCTTCACCCCCATGTTTCTTTGATCCCCAAGTTACCCCACCCCACCTCACACCCCTTGCACCCCCAGACAAAAGCGGGGCATCCCCTACCCGGTGCTCCCTGCACTGTCACGCTTGGTGTCTCTAGATTTCCGGGAGATTCCTGGGTCCTCCCCGCCCCCCATCTCCTCTCCTCCCATCCCAGGGGCTGAAATATGAGGGTGCCACTTCCTCCCTGCCATCCAGAGCCCCCCCCTCCTCTCCTACCCCCCTACAGGATAGAGGGAGGGGGGCCCTGCCATACCCACGTGTCCTTGCTGTCTGGGCCCCCCCCCAAAAAAATCAAACACACACCTCCCAGCCTGGGATTTCCGGGGAACCCCCCTACATCCACACCCACATCCACACCCACATCCACACACACACACTACCCTTTTTCCCACGGCCCGACCCGGGGAGCTCCCCCACCCTGGAGAGAGTCCTCTGTCCTGTAGCACCCCCAAACCCGCATTGACACACCTCCCACCCCCCCAACACGAGGCCTCCCCTCCCGACACCCCCAGCCCTGCACTCACCTTTCTGAAAGGGGGTGTGTGTGCTCTGCGGGGGAGCCGGTGCACCCCAGATTGTCCATCCTTCACCTTGTGGTCTCCGAGGGGGGGTGTGGCTGGTGCAGTGGGGAGGGCATGTCCTCCTGGGGTGCCAGCAGCTCCCCCCCTTTCCTAAACACAGCCCCCCTCCTCCCCTCCCCTCCTTCCCAGCTTCCAGCACACAGAACTCGCTTGCACTCGCTTGCATGCACGCTCCCCCTCCCTCCCTCCCTCCCTCCCTCCCTCTCTCTCTCTCTCTCTCTCTCTCTCTCTCTCTCTCTGGCTTGCACCAACGCCCACCTAGACACACAGGCGCGCGCACACACACACACACACACACACACCCCACACCCCACATACCTGGGACCCCCCCCCACTCCGTCCCCACCTGGCTCTCTCACCACCCTCCCTCCCCCACTAAGTGGGGCATGGCAGGCTGGGATAAGGTCAGCCAGCCAGAAAGGGGGGAACCCCCCCCCTCCACCCCTCAAGGTGGCTCCCCAAATGCCAGGAAACAGATGTGTGCCCCAGAGGGTAAAGGAGAGCTGGACTTTTCTGTCTGTGCTTCTGTGAGTACAGAGGGGTACATACACCCCCACATATATCACACGTACCCCTTCATATACTATAGGTGACATATATACCGTATATATACTAATAGCCATGCCATTCTACCATAGATATACGATAGATATACTTTATACCATATCTATATCCCACACATTATCCACTATCTCACAAACATCACCCATGTACCCCAGACACCCCATCTACATCCCACAGATGCTATGTAAAACTTTTTTATAGCACATATATGCTATATACATGAACTGTGTTTTTACACGACATATCTTCCGTACGCATATGGTCTGTATATCCCCCATAGAGCTCATAAACAGCCCATATACATACATTGCCCACATGCATATTCATGTACCTCTTGTATACTTATCTATCTCATAAATCGGCATGGACATCTAACGGTGTCTGCACAGATATGCGCATGCATGTCCAGATGCACGTGTAGATTCCCTGCTAAATACACTGGCACACACGTACATATACACAGCCATAGTCACTCATATGCCCACTTATGAACATGGGTCCATACACACACACCTGCATGTATACACCTGCACCCATGTAGATGTGTGAAATGCACATGCGTCTATGGAGACACAGAGGGGCTGGTAGTGTGGCTTAGTTGGTAAAATGTTTGCCTAGCATGCACAAAGCCCTGGATTCGATTCCTCAGTACCACATACCACAGAAAAAAAGCCAGGATGTGTCGTGGTAGAGTGCTAACCTCGAGCAAAAGAAGCCCGGGCCCTGAGTTCAAGCCTCGAGACTGGCAAACTAAAAATCAAAAGGTCAGAGCTAAGAAAGGGTTGTTGTTGTTGGTGGTGGTGGTGTGTGTGTGTGTGTGTGTGTGTGTGTGTGTGTGTGTATACTAGTGCTTACACTCAGGGCCTAGACATTGTCCCTTTGCTGTGGTCCCTTTCTGCCCAGGTTGATCTCAAATTATGCTGCTCAGATCTCAGCCTCCCGAGTAGCTAGAATTACAGACATGAGGCATTGGTGTCTTTTTTTTTTTTTTATGTTTTTGGCAGTCGTGGGATTTGAACTCAGGGCCTGGATGCTGCCCCTGAGCTTTGTTTTTATTCAATGCTGGCGCTCTCTCACTTGAGCCACAGCTCCTCTTCCAATTTGTGTTTTGTTTTTTTTTTCTGGTTCATAGAAGATAAGAATCTCACAGACTTTCCTGCCCTTGGCTGGCTTAGAACCACGATTCTCACCTCTCGGTCTCCTAAGTAGCTAGGATAACAGTGTGAGCCTCCCTTTGCTGTCTCTCCCACTGCCCCCATCTCTCTTACCTCAAAGAGCCTTCAGGAAGGAGCTGGACTATTTTAAGGCTGCTCTTGTAATCTGCTCCATCTCGACATTGATTATATTTAGTCTTATCACACACAGGGCCAATGGATCTCTTTTTTTTTTTTCTCCAGTGTAAATCATTACAATTGCATCCCACTGCAGTCTTTAGTAATATTTTCTTTTTTATGCTATTCCTCGAGTCCTGGGACATGAACTCAGAGCCAAGGCACTTCTTATTACCCCATTTCCAGGTCTTTTCTACGTAGTATATTGGAGATGAGAGTCCCATGGACTTTCCTACCTAGGCTGGCTTTGAACCAGGATCCTCAGATCTCAGCCCCTCTTCAGCTGCTAGGATGACAGGTGTGAGCCACTCTTTCTATTTTGCCCCTATCCACTCCTCTTTCTCTTTCTGTCCCTCTCTCCTGTCTCTGTCCATCTGTCTGTCTGTCTCTCTCCCTCGGAGGATTTTATCTCATTAGCAGGGCCCTCTAAGGAAAAGAGATGCTAGATTCTAAGCATGTCGATAATTATGGTTTTGGTCGGAGGCCAAAAAATCCCTCTCCCTTCCCTTGGCTCTGAACCAGTCCAGCAAGGAAGAGACTAAAAGACCGTGCAGCCCCACAGGCCCAACGTACACAGAACCCCTCGTTTCCTACCCAGGAGAATGGATCTACTCGGCTGTGTGCGTGTGGAAAGAGTAGCCATGCCAGAGAGCTGAGGGAGAGCTTGTGTGTAAGCAAAAGATTTCAAAGGGAAGAGGAGGCAGCTCTTCTTCCAACAGCATTTAGCAAAAGCATGGATGTCACGGTGCCAGACCCTCAAATGCACAGGGAAGTCCTTTGTGTCAATCCCGGGGCTCGAACTTGGGGACTTGAACATTTCTGGGCTGCAGGTTAATAATGCTTGGGTCGTACAGCTCTACTCCTGGTGTTTGCTGGGTTGGTTCATTGGAAAATAAGAGTCTCATGGACTCTTCCTGCCCCTCCCCAACGCCCCCCCCCCTTCCTCACTTCAAACTCTCATCCTCAGATCTGGGCTGTAGCTGGAATTACAGGCATGTGTCATGGCACCTGGCTGTTTCTCCTGTCCAAAAAGGACAGGAGTCAGCTTGTTCCTTCTATTAGTTCCTCCCCCCTCCCATTTCCAGGTTACAAATCACCCCCCCTGCTCCCCCAAACTTCCACACAGTCGACCATGACATCAGATAACTTTTCTCCAGTGTGATTCAGACTGCAGGAGCCCCACTGCAGAGACAAGGTCCCAGCTTAGACACACCCTTGCTTAGTAACTGCTAACCATCCCCCCCCACCCCTCCTTCCAGACCTTTGGGTTTCTCCATTAGTGTTGGCAAGAGAGAATGCCAGCCCATCTGTTTTCATCCAAAGACCTCTAAGCCAAAAATGCCAGTCATCCTCAGAAGAAGAATCATATCCGGCCCTGGCAGAATGAATTCTATGCAATATCTTAACATTCCATTCTGATGACCTGAGAGGGGGGGGGAAATCATTTTTTTCTCCCATTTAACAAACTAGGTCTCATTCTCTTCAGGGAGCTCAGAGGACAGAATTCCTGGGTCTCCAAGGTAAAAAAAAAAAAAAAAAATTTGGTTTTCCTTCTGACTGATCAAAAATGACACAAAGTAGAAGCCTAGAGGATTTCTTGTTAAGGTTAAAATTAAAATTCGCCAGGCATGGTGGATCATGTCTGTCATTCCAGCTACTCAAGAGGCTGAGATCTGAGGATCCTGGTTCAAATCCAGCCCGGGCACTAAAGACTGTGAGACTCTTATCTCCAGTTCACCAACAGAAAACCAGAAGTGGGGCTATGGCTCAATGGGTAGGGTGGCAGCCTTGATCTGAAGAGCTCAGGGACAGTGCCCAGGCCCAGAGTTCAAGCCCGGGACCCAACACACACACACACACACACACACACACACACACACACGTCTTTTCAAACAACAATTCCAAGTCTTGTAAGGAAAAAAACAAGACAATGAGGGAAATAAAAGCCTCAAACCTGTAATTCTTTTGCTTGTTCCTTTGTCAGTACTGGGGCTTAAACTCAGGGCCTGAGCTCTGTCCCTAAGCCCCCTTTTGCTCAAGGCCAGCGCTCTACCACTGAAGCCACAGAGCCACTTTCAACCTTTTCTGTGTAGGAGGTGCTGAGGGATCAAACCCACGGCTTCATGCATGCTAGGCGAGCACTCTACCACTAGGCCACACTCCCGGCCCCTCCCTCAGTGCTACAATTCTGTTACACCTCTCTCCCTCTCCTCTCCCCTGATCTGCATTGTTTCTTCTCACCTTATAGCTTTGTTACAATCAGCTGGCCCCTCATTCCTGGACCCCCATTTTCATTCTTCGTCTAGTTGAGACTGGAACTATGATTCAGCTCTTTGGCTTCATCCTTCCATCATCCTTAATCCATCTATTTACACATCTATCCATCCATCCACCCAGGCATCAACTATCCTTCATCCATCCATGCAGCCATCCATCCATCCATCCATCCATCCATCCATCCATCCATCTTTCCATGTATTCATCCACCTATCCATCTAGACACCTATTCATCCATCTATCTACCCTTCCATCCAGCCACCCATGCATGCACCCACCCATCCACCTACTCATCTACCCACCCATCCATCCATCCATCTACCCATCCACTCATCCATTCATCCTTCTATCTGTCCACCCATTTGTCCAACCACTCACCCATCCAATCCCCACACATATCCATCCATCCACCTATTCACCTGTCTATCCATCCATCCATCCATCCAGCCAGCCAGCCAGCCATCCATCCATCCAGCCATCCATCTAACCCAGTACTTATCCATCCTGGCATGCATGCCACCCATCATCCATCCACCAACCCATGTATCCATCTGTCCTCCAACCAACCTATCTATCTACCCATCCATCTATCCACCCATCTATCCATCCACCCATCCATCTACCCATCCACCCATTCACCTATCCACCCACTTATGCATTCATCCATCCATCCATCCATCCATCCATCCATCCATCCTTCCATCCATCCATCCTTCCATCCATCCATCCATCCATCCATCCATCCTTCCATCCACCCATCCACCCATCCTTCCATCCATCCATCCATCCATCCATCCATCCATCCATCCACCCATCCACCCATCCTTCCATCCATCCATCCATCCATCCATCCTTCCATCCATCCATCCATCCATCCATCCTTCCATCCATCCATCCATCCATCCATCCACCCATCCTTCCATCCATCCATCCATCCATCCTTCCATCCATCCATCCATCCATCCATCCTTCCATCCATCCATTCATCCATCCATCCATCCATCCATCCATCCATTCTATGATAACTTCCTATTAGCATCAAGCTATGTTCAACGAGGACAGAAGGTTTAAAGAAAAGAGTTAGAGGCTGGGGATGAGGCTTAGTGGTAGAGTGCTTGCCTCCCCCCAAAAAAGAAAGAAAGAAAGAAAGAAAGAAAGAAAGAAAGAAAGAAAGAAAGAAAGAAAGAAAGAAAGAAAAAAGAGAGTTAGTTGTCCTCGGGTGAAGTATGCGTCAATAGGCAGAGACAGACATTGTTGAAGGCCCACTCAGGAGATGACAAATCACCAGCCTGCAAAGGGTTATGTCATTTCTTTTCCTTATTTTAATTTTTTTCCAGTCCTGGGGCTTGAACTCAGGGCCTGGACACTGTCCCTGAGCTGCTTTGGCTCAAGGCTAGCACTCTACATGAGCCACAGCACCACTTCGAGCTTTTTCTGTGTCTGTGGTACTGAGGAATCGAACCCAGGGCTTCATGCATGCTAGGCAAGCACTCTATTACTAGGCCACAATCCCAGCCTCTTTTTTCCTTCCTTCCTTCCTTCCTTCCTTCCTTCCTTCCTTCCTTCCTTCCTTCCTTCCTTCCTTCTCTCCTTCCTTGTGAAACCCATTCAGATTTTCTCTGTTACTGTTTTTTTGTCCGTGGTAGGCCTTGAACTCAGGGCCTGAGCCCTGTCCCCTAAGCTCTTCTGTTCAAGATTGCTGCTCTACCATTTGATCCACGGCTCTCTTTCTGGTTTTTGCTGGTTCATTAGACATAAGAGGCTCAAGGACTAACCAGCACCCCAGCTATAATCAGTTTTGTTGTTTTTCTCAAGTGGTGGGTTTTTTTGGGGGGAGGGAGGGTGAGTGGGGGGGTGAGTGAGGAAGTTGCTGATTCTTCATTCCCCAGCTTTTGTTTGTTAATGATCTGACTTCCTGGAAAGAGGAAAGGAGACTGGGGTGGGGGGGGGGTTATTGAAAGATGCTGCTACTCACTTGAGAGATTGGCGTACACATTCCGGGTAGCAAATGGCTCATTAAAAAACTTTAAACACACACACACACACACACACCCCATAAACAAAGAAATCCTTTGAAGAGTAAGGTTGAAACAAGTCAGAAGCACCTAGAAATAAATCTATGTGAAAGTTGTAAGTAGGTTTGGGGGAAAAAATTGCCAGATGTTCAGTAAAACTTGGTGTGCAGCCAGATTCACCCAACACAGTCCAGCCTGGGAAAATGGGAAGGGGGTGTGGGGAGGGGGAGAAGGAGGAGGGGAATCAAATGAAAAGGGTGGATTCTGATTATATTTAAACTAGGAAACTAAATACAAGTTGGGGCGCCAATGGCTCTCGCCTGTCATCCCAGCTACTCAGGAGGCTGAGATGTGAGGATCGTGGTTCAAAGCCAGCCTGGGCAGGGAAGTCTGGGAGACTCTGATCTCCAGTGAACCACCAGAAAAACCAGAAGTGGCGCTGTGAATCCAAGCGGTAGAGCGCTAGCCTTGAGAATAAAAGTTCAGGGGCGGCGCTCAGGCCCTGAGTTCAAGTCCCACGAGGGACCAAAGGAAAGGAAGGTTTCCAGAGAAGAAAACAAAATATGTCCCCCCACCAAGGACAAACGAGTTTAATGGCCTTGACTTTGTATCATGGTGGCCAGATGACATGGAGTAATACATTTTAAAGGGTAAGGACAAATCATTGGAAAGTAAGAAATCTAATATTTTCGAGTGATTAATCAACTTGGAAAGCCACTATTTTTAGACGGAACTAAGTCAGGAAGAAAAACCAAATTGCTTCTTCAGCAAACACGATGAGGAAAGTGCCTGAAGGACGCACAACTACTTGAAGATAATAAAAAGAAATAAAAGAAGCTGGGCGTCTGTGTCTCACGCCTGTCATCCCAGCTACTCAGGAGACTGAGATCTGAGGATTAAGGTTCAAAGCCAGCCTGGGCACTAAAGACCAAGTGACTCTTATTTCCAATGAACCACTAGAAAACTGGAAGTGGAGCTGTGGCTCAAGGGGTAGGGCGGTAGCCTTGAGCTGAAGAGCTCAGGGACAGCGCCCAGGCCCTGAGTTCAAGCCCCACAACCGACAGAAAGAAAGAGACAGAGACAGAGAAAGAGAAGAAGGAAGGAAGGAAGGAATTAGTTCAAACCAGCTACAAATACTACCCGAATTCAGTCCAGAATACAGAAAGAAATATGGACAGTTATGAAGAGAGGCAGAAATCCACAGAACTGATAAGCTGCTAAGCTTGGTTCTATGGAACATGTGATTTATAAATACATTAGAAAATGAGAGACATATAAGGGAGGGGGATAATACCATTTCAAAAGGAATTCACTCAGTAGCTTACTTATGGCACTGTAACCCCTCTGAACAATTAAAGAAAAATACATTGGAAGTGATGGAGGGGGGAAAATAGCAATAGAAAATGAAGTCAGTGGAGGAATAATAATAATAATAATACTAATAATGAGGCCATGACTAACTCCAGGAAATTTTTACAAACAAAAATACTTGTATGAGAGGTGGGGGGAAAAATGACAAGGCCTTCTTACCTCAACAATGAGGAAAACTTACCCAGTCACCGTAATTTAATGAGTGGGGATCTCATAATGTGATCACTGCAATTCCTGACATAATCTATTAAGAGAACAACAAAAAAAAAATGACGAGGGGGTGGGGCGCAGAATTTTCTATATCTGGGAAGTGAACAGAGTGTTTCTAACGTGGATTTCTATGGAGAAATGGCCTCTTGCCTATGTTAGACATAGCGGGGTCTGTACTCAGGACACATAGCTGAATTAAATATTCCTCCCTGAGCCTGAGCTTTTAATCATGGGGACACAGCCAGGTGCCTTTAGGGCACGCCTGTCATCCTAGCTACTCAGGAAAGCTGAGATCTGTGGTTTGCAGTTCGAAGCCAGCCTGGGCAGACAAGTCTGTGAAACTAGAAACCAGACGTGGCACTGTGGCCCAAAGTGGTAGAGTATCTGAGCTGAAGAAAGAGCTCAGAGACAACACCTACTAATAGAACAATTATCGTATCTGTAGACTAGAATTTGTATTTAATTTAGTTATAATTAATAATTAACCCTGGATAGTATATAATATATTTTTATTATATATGCATGTAATCGTGTATAATACACAATTATGATTATAGTGTGGCACAAAGGGATGCATATTTTTTTTTATAAGCAGATTGGTAGTATCTTCTTGTTTCCCCCCACTCACCGAAGTTAAAAATATAAAATCAAGTTCAAGACTCAATTACAAACATCAAATGGAGGTTTCTCTGGCAATGGGTACTTGTGAAACCAAGAATTGAAAGTTTCCATTCCATTTACCTTCTAGAAGATGGCTTTTAGCAACCTAGGATTTCAATAAATTCCTCCCCCCCCCGCCCTCCTGCACACAATTCTACGTTTGTGAAAAATCTTTTGTAGAGTTGAAAAAAAGAAAGCAAGTAGAAAAACCTCCAAATCACTTAGCTGGGGAGAAAAAAAAAATAAAGAATCACAGCCCAAGGCACATATTTTATTTGTATGGCAGGGGGGAAAAAAAATCCTCAGTTTAGTTGGAAACACGTTACAAAGTTTAAAAAAAATACACACATTAGTGTATCTCCTTTGGTGTCAAATGTGTTATCTGTAGCATTGTGTGTTGTTTTATTTTTTTTCCAGAGAGGGAAGAAAAAAAAAATTCCCATGTTTCATAAATAAATAGGAGTCCAAAAAAAATAAATTTAAAAAAAAAACACAAACAAAAATACATACATCCACCAGAAGCCCCCAAAGCTGACTGCTGGCAGCTTAAACCCAGCTACTCAAGAAGCTGAGATCTGCAGGATCGCTGGTTCAAAGCCAACCCCTGCAAGAAAGTCCATGAGACTCTTTAATCTCCCATTGAACCACCAGAAAAACCAGACATGGAGCTGTGGTTCAAATGGTCGAGCGCCAGCCTTGAGTGAAAAAAAAAAAGCTCAGGGATAGCATCCTAGGCCATGAGTTCAAGTCCCCAAAACATCCTCTCCCCACTTCCAACGCCCCCCCCCCCCCAAAAAAAAAATCAAGGGAGCCAAAAAAATGTGACTCAGACATTTTGCTTTTAACTTTAATTAGCCAGCTCTGCCAATTTATTTCTGGGAAAGGAAAACTCCCATTTCTTCCCCCATCTGAGCTGTCGGGGTACCAGTGAACAGGCCTGATTGTACCTTTCTCCTCACACCTTCCCCCCCCCCCCGCCCCAATTTCTTAACACTTCAGTGCATATCTCTAAGGGAATTCAAGCCATCACCCCCCCACCCCACCCCTCAGAGGGGCATCTCCTAAAAAAGAAATGTGCAAATACAAATAAAACTAAACTGGAGATGGGAGGGTGGAGGTTGGCTGTGAAACAGAACTGCAGAGAGCTTTCCAGTTGGGAGATTTACAGAGAAGAGCCCCCCCCCCCCAAGTGCAGACCAAATGTGATAAGATAAATATTTATGGGGCGCTGACTGCATGCGATTTGCAAATGGCTCCCCAGCTCTTCCAACAGCAGGGCCCTCTTCTGTTCCTTTACTTTTTTCTCCCCTCCCTCCCTCCCTCCTTCCTTCCCTCCTTCCTTCCTTTTTTCCTCCCTGCTTCCTCTCTCTCTTGCTTTCTTTCTCTCTCTTTCTCTCCTGTTTCTTTTTGTTGGTATTAAGGCTCTTTTTTTTTTTTTTGGCCAGTCCTGGGTCTTGAACTCAGGGCCTGAGCACTGTCCTTGAGCTTTCTCAAGGCTGGAACTCTACCACTTGAGCCACAGCACTACTTCCAGTCTTTTCTGAATAGAGTCCAGGCTGGCTTTGAACTGTGATCCTCAGATCTCAGCGTCCTGAGTAGAAGAGAAGCGTGAACCCCTCCCTAGCACCCAGCTGAGTATTTCTTCTGCTTTAATAACAGCTCTAGAGGAAGAAAAGAACTCATTGGTCAAGGAGAAAATGAAGGAAAGTGGCAATAACAACTTTCTTTGGCTCTTGGGAGATTAATTGTCATGGATACTTAATTTAGGATTAATAATAGTTTTAACCAAGCCATTTAAAAAAAAATAATAATGTGCCAAACCAGCAAGGAAGGGAGAAAATGAATTCATGATCTGAAATTTGGAGAATAAAGACCTTTCCTCATTAGCAAACAGCTTTTGTAATGTGAATAAATCTAATGAGAGTCAATTATATGTTTTATTAACTTTTACAAAATCGGTGTTTCTGATCTCTCTCTCTGCTTCACACGGCTCCTCCTTGGCCTGACTTGTTTTTTTTGCATTTTTATTCTAATTACTTAATATTCTTTTCTTTGGAATATTGGTGCCATTCATTTTACTTTTTCCTTTTTTTCCCAGTCCTGGGTCTTGAACTCAGGGCCTGAGCACTGTCCTTGGACTTTCTCAAGGCTAGAGCTCTACCACTTGAGCCTCAGCACCACTTCCAGCTTTTTTCTGTGTCTGTGGTACTGAGGAGAAGGCTTTTGTGTGTGTACATGTCATTTAATTATTTTAATTTTTAATTTATTTTTTATTATATATACATTTTAATGTTTATTTATGTCATGAAACAGTAGTAAAGACACAGATCGAAGCATGGCTTTGTAGAACCAAGTGTATAGAAATTTCTGCTAGGATCTGCAGTTTTCCTCTCAGGAAAAAGTGGGGGTGTTGGTTGGAGTTTAAGTTATCCATCTATCAGGCTCCAGAATTCACATCTTTATACCTTTCCCCCATGAGTTAAGGGATTTTTTTTTTCCTTTTCAATCTCCCTGCATCAAATGCATCATTAATTCAGTTCATCTAAAACCCAGCCACAGCTTGCTAGCCAAGCTCAGAGTCAGAAAGCTTGGGCTGTCCTGACTGCGCATGCGCACCAGCGCCCTTGGCCTACCCCGCCTACCGTATTTAGCCCAATAAAGCGCACCAGCATTGTAAATGGAGCCCAGACCCTCTGGAAACTTAATCATAACAATAATAAGAATACATATATTTTCTCACTAGATACTATTATGTGGGGGGGGAGAGGGAGAACTGGGAGGGAGCAAGGGAAGGGCTGACATTGTCCAAAAAAGAAGCATACTGCTTACCTGACTTATGGAATTGTAAACCCCTCTGTATGATCTTTTAATTTAATTTATTTTATTTTATGGCCAGTCCTGGGCCTTGAACTCAGGGCCTGAGCACTGTCCTTGGACTTTCTCAAGGCTAGAGCTCTACCCTTTGAGCCACAGCACCACTTCCAGCTTTTTTCTATGTATGTGGTACCGAGGACTCGAACCCGGGTCTTCATGCATGCTAGGCAAGCACTTTAACCACTAGGCCACACTCCTGGCCCTGTAGGATCATTTTAAAAAGTAAATAAAGATGAAAAGGAGATTTCAGACGTTTGGGTGAGATCTGGAGCTGTTGCTTCTGGTTTGCCTTCCTGACTGAGTCAGCTCAGGATGTCTTCCTGATTCTCTTGACTTTTCCCTAATATAGTTTACTTTTCCCCCCCATCTATTTTAATAAGTTGAGATTCATTTCTTTCTTTTTCTTTTTAAAATGAAGGCAAATGCTGGCGGCTCAGCCTGTCATCCACCCTACTTACGCAGGAAGCTGAGATCTGAAGGATGGCTGTTCGAAACCAGCCTGGGCAGGAAAGTCTGAGACACTGTTCCACTCCAGTTCAGTAGCTAAAAGCCAGAAGTGGAGCTGTGGCTCAAGGGGTAAAGTGCCAGCCTTGAGTGAAAACAACAACAACTAAGAAACCGCACCCAAGCCTTTGAGTTCCAGCTCCAGAACACAACCCATAAAAGAAAACCTCAGGCCCTCTACCACCTTGAATCACAGCTCCGCTTCCAGTTTTCTGGTGGTTTCCTTGGAGATCAGAGTCTCATGGACTTTCCTGCCCAGGCTGGCTTTGAACCTCGATCCTCAGATCTCAGCCTCCCGAGTAGCTGGGAGGACAGGCGTGAGTTACCAGAGCCCAGCTTTGTAATCTGAACATTCCCTGCCACCACCCCCTCCTCAACCATCACCAGTTATTTTTCTATCATTGTTTTTAATGGCTGAATAGTATTTTCGTGTATGAATTAATCATTTAACTCACTCATTCATTCATTCATTCCTTTTTTTTTGGGGGGGGCAGGTCAGGCTGGCCTGTTAACTCACTATATAAAGTATGAAATGGCTTTGTTCCAGGGTCAGGATGGCATCCAATGCTGGGATTACAGGCATAAGCTATGGTTCCTGACTAACCCTATTTGACATTTTTGAATGCTCCCTACTTTTTGCTATGATAAATTACGAATGTGGACCATTTTGATACACCATGAATATTCCCTAAAGACAAATGGATTGCAGTGTATTATCTGACCGGTCAATGAATCATGCTGGGTTTTTTTGTGTCTTTTTTTGTGGGTCATGAGACTTGAACTTGGCCTGGGCGCTGTCCCTGAGCTCTTCCGCTCAAGGCTACCACCCTACCCTTGAGCCAAGCCCCATTTCCCGTTTTCTAGAGGTTCATTGGAGATAAGAGTCTCAGGTCCTTTTGTACCCGGGCTGGCTTTGAACCTTGGAATCATGCTGTTTTGGGGGGTATTTATTTATTTTCTTTTTGGCACTACTGGAAATTGCAAATAGCTCATTTAGGTCGGTGCTTTACCTCGTGAGCCATCTCTCCAGTTTCTTTAAAAAACCAACCAACCAACCAACAAAAACTCTTAGTTTTATTTTGTGTATTTATTTCAGTGCCAGTCATGGGACTTGAACTCAGGACTCTGGCACTTTCCCTGAACTTTTGCTCAAGGCTAGCATTTTACTACTTAAGCCACAGCTCCATGTCCAGCTTTTTGCTGGTTCATTCAGAGAGAAGAGTCTCCTAGATTTTTTTTTTTTTCCTGCCCAGGCTGGCTTTGAACTGTGATCCTCAGATCCCAGCCTCCCGAGCTACTGATTCCAGGCTCTACTGTGGCTTTTTTGCTGGCCGTTAGGCTTCATAACCACTTTCCCAATGTTGAATCTGGAAAAACTAAAATAAAATAAAATAAAATAAGAGCAATTCCTTCTCTTTCTCCCCAGCCAACTATTGGCAAATGTGGAGTGACAAGAGCTTAAAGTCAGTCTGGAATGGCTAAGCAGATGTGGGTGAAAGACTGATATTTCTTGGCATTCTCAAGAGTTCAATGTGGGTATTTGGAAACCTGCAGAGCCCCAGGACTGACCAAAAAAAAAAAAATATATATATATGTAAAATAAAACTATAAATAAGATAAAAATAAAAAACAAGTCAATTGCAATAAATTGAGTTTAGGACATAAGTTGAAAGAAGAATAAAAT
The DNA here is from genome assembly GCF_031878675.1 of Megascapheus bottae. NCBI lineage: Eukaryota > Metazoa > Chordata > Mammalia > Rodentia > Geomyidae > Megascapheus > Megascapheus bottae. The sequence goes on along the minus strand of NC_143540.1, from coordinate 9,522,468 downwards.
AATAATTCTCAAAGGGACTATTTGCACTGGTGTGTGTGTGTGTGTGTGTGTGTGTGTGTGTGTGTGTGTGAGTCCTGGGGCTTGAGATTGGGTCCCTGAACATTTTGCCCGAAGCTCTATCACTTTGAGCCACAGCACCACTTCCACCTTTTTTTTTTTTTTTGATAGATTCTTAAAGATAAAAATCACAGATTTTGCGGGCTGGGAGTTTGGCCTAGTGGTAGAATGTTTGCCTAGCAAGCCCCGGGTTCGATTCCTCGGTACCACATACATAGAAAAAAGCCAGAAGTGGTGCTGAGGCTCAAGTGGTAGAGCTCTAGCCTTGAGAAAGTCCAAGGACAGTGCTCAGGCCCTGAGCTCAAGCCCAGGACTAAAAAAAAAAAAAGAATCACAGATTTTCCTGCCCTGGCTGGCTTTGAACCGCCATCATGTAGAACTGAACCTCCCTTTATTCTTTTCTGGTCCATGTTTCTTCTGCAATACGCATGCAATTCTATTGTAATGAAACTATTTGGGCATCCATTCAAGTGTCCCCCGAGCCTCCTTGCAGATTAAGTAGAGTTAGGGTTGGATTCAGGAAGATCTGGGATCTGGGTGTTGATTCTGACTGCAGGTTTGGGGGAGTCAGGGAAGAGGCCAGCAAGATGTACCCAAATCAGGAATCAGGTCACCCCCGCTGGCCCAGTGACACCAGAAAGCAACAAAATGGATGCACGCAGAGAAATACCAAGTCACCTTAAAGAGACAGGAGGGCTGCAGGCCTGGAGGAATGGTAGAGCTAGAGGAAGATGGGGGGTGTGTGTGTGTGTGTGTGTGTGTGTGTGTGTGTGTGTGTGTGTGTGTGTGTGTCCTCATGTGCAAGAAAGACCAACCTGTTAGGTGAGTGCTGTATCTCAGGCCTGTCTTCCCAGCTACTCAGGAGGCTGAGGTCTGGAGGATCAAAGTTCAAAGCCAAGCCCGGGCCAGGAAAGTCCTGTGAGATTCTCATCACCAAGGAAGCACCAGGAAAGCGGAAGTGGCGCCATATAGAGTTCAAAGTGGGAAGTGCTGGGCTTGAGTGGAAAAAGAGTTCAAAGACAGCAGCGCCCAGGCCCTGAGTTCAAACCCCAAGACTGACAAAAAGGAAAAAGACAGAGACAGAGAGAATCAGAAACTGCTAAATCACCAAAGCTCTTAAGAGATTGTCTAACCCACTTTCCTTATTTGGCAAAACTCAGGAACCCAAGTTCAAGACCCAGTCCCCCCTCTCCCCACATACAAAATAAACGAAAATAAATCAAAGGCCTCAGAAGTTGGAGCGTCCAGGTGGATTGTAATGAAAGCTAAAGGGTTTATCTTGTGCCAGGAAGTGATGGATGGCTGGATCTCAGCCCAGTCTGCGTGGAAATTCTACAGTCCATTTCGTCTTATTGCTTGTTCAGCTTCTTAATCCATTAATGAGAAAGGAAGGGGGAGGAAAAGAAAAAAAAAAAAAACGACAAACAGCAGAGTGGCTCTGCCTTTAAAAACAAAAATCACAGTGAATCAATATCACATTGGTAGCATTTCCATCTGACTGGGTGATGAGCGGGCATCCAGGCAAAGCTCCTTGGGTTCGAGACTCTTCTCTTCTGGAGGCTCAGGTAGAAGGAAGAGGCTCCTTCAGAACCTGTGGTCAGCAGAGACCAGTCTAGAATTTCTAAGGAAAAACAAAAAAACCCCACACAGTCTGGCTATGACTCAATGCCTGAGTCATCTTAGCGACTCAGGACGCTGAGATCTGAGGATTGAAGTTCAAAGCCAGGCCCCCTGGGCAGGAAAATCCATACCATAAGACTCTGAACTCTAATGAATCACCTTAAAAAGTGGAGCAGTGGTTCCACCTTCAGCAAAATAAGAAGAGCTCAGGAACAGCACACAGGCCCTGAGTTCAAATCCCAACACTGACCAAAAAAACAAATGAAATAAAAAAGTGGAAAAAAGGAAAGAGCGGGGTGGGGGAAGCCCCTAAATGACAAGGACAATAGAGGGGATCAGAATCCATGAAATATACACAATTCTCCCTGCCAGGGGGCTTGGGGCTCAGAAACTCCACGCTGCAGAGAGGAGGCGGTGAATCAAAGGTGCTTATTGACTTAGTAATCCACACACAACTTCTTTTCTTTCTTTCTTTTTTGTTGTCCCCAGATAGATTATCTTTTTGGAGTCTGGTGGCGGCTGGCAGCCAACTGTTAATGCAAAGCCTGGCTTGCTTGCAGAGGGCTGTAAGGAAGAGATACAGCGAAAAGGGCTGAGTGAGGGAGAGAAGACATGATCACAGAAGGTGGAAGAGGGCAGAAAAAGGGAGGTCCTGCCGTCCTGGATAGAGAGCACGAATCCAGGAGTCAAGTCTGTTTAATAGCCTTCATATATGTGTGTGTACACAAATATTTATATATTTACTTATACCATTTATACGTATTTATATTACATATTTATACGTTTTTATATTGTATGTGTACACTTAAAGTAGAAACCGATTTATATAAGTATGCACATTTAATATATAACATATATTTGCATATAAAATGTAGAATATATTTCATTATTATTATTATTATTATTATTATGGTCCTGGGGCTTGAACTCAGGGCCTGGGCAATGTCCCTGGAGTCTTCAGCTCAAGGCTAGGCCTTTACCACTTCCAGTTTTCTGGAGATCAGAGTCTCATGGACTTTCCTGCCCAGGCTGGCTTTGAACCAGGATCCTCAGACCTTAGCCTCCTGAGTAGCTAGGGTGACAGATGGGGACTACTGGGGTTTGTCCTAATCAAGACTCGTCCTCCTCCCCCCCACCCTCACCCCTGACGGTCCCTGGCCTCAGGGATCTGAGATGTTGTTGGGCTTCTTACTCCTGGTTCTTGTCCAGGGAGGGATTGGAAGACTGCATAGCCTTTCACGTTGCTGGCATCGACTCCTTCTTCAAGGTGCTCAGATTTGTGAACTGGGAGAGGTCCATGACAGAGTGGGAATGGCTGATGTATTTCGTGTTTAAAATAAATAAATAAAAAAAGGTTAGCGGTGGCTCATGTTTGTCATCCGAGGGACTCTGGAGGCTGAGATCTGAGGCTCGCAGTTCGAGGCCAGGCCCTGTGAGACTCTGATCTCCAACGAAGCATCAGAAAACTGGAAGTGGGGCGCTAGCCTGGAGCGGATTTGCTCAGGGACAGCACCCAGGTCCCGAGTTCAAGCCCCGTGACCCACAAAAACAACAATCAAGACTCGTGGGCTTGAGGTTAGACTTCCCATCAACATCATTCCAGGCTGGAAAAGAACAAGAGAGGGTGTGGGTAGATTGAGTCCCGGAAAGAGCTGCTAATTGCTCAGAAGATGGTAACTCGGGGGCCTGTGGAGTGTTTCTGGAAATATAGAACTCTTCACAGAGGAGGAAATACCAGCAGAACAGTTTTTTTTTTCTTTTAAAATGAATAATTCAGTGAGCTGAAATGGGAAATGAGAAAGTTTGCTTCCCACTGAAGTAGAATTTGAAAATAAAAAAAAAAATGGAGAATCACACAGCTAGCTTCCCCTGTGAAACTTTGCCTGAAGAAAAAGGAGGATTTATCCACCACACCTTTCTCTTCACCATATCCTGGACCGAAGTATTCTGCCTGTATTAATTGGACAGGGGGTGAGAGTCTATCGACAAGAGCCCAATGATGTGGGGTATTCCTACAATCCCAGTCCTGGGCTTGAACTCAGGGCCTGAGCACTGTCCTTGAGCTTTCTCAAGGCTAGAGCTCTGCCACTTGAACCACAGCACCACTTCTGGCTTTTTCTATGTATGTGGCACTGCGGATTCGAACCCGGGTCTTCATGCATGCTAGGCAAGCACTCTGCCACTGAGCCAAACTCCGAGCTCCTAATCCCAGTATTTTGAAGCTGGGGTTAGATGGTCTGATAAAGCTGCAGACTTCCATGTCACAGACACAGGAATACAAGGCCAGGAACGGTGGCTCACGCCTGTCATCCTAGCTACTCAAGAGGCTGAGGTCTGAGGCTAGTGGTTCAAAGCCAACCCCCGGCAGGAAAGTCCTTGAGACTCTTATCTCCAATAAAACCACCAAAAAGTTGGAAGTGGAGCTGTGGCTCAAATGGTAGAACACCAGTCTCAAACATGCGGAGATACAAAGGATAGTCTATCTTTTGGGAAGACAATGAGACATGTACATTCTGACTCTTGTAGGGTTTGGGGTGTCAGCCTGGAATGAGAAGTTCTCTCTTCTCGACAGGCCTAGGAGTTTGTCTTTGGTTTGTGACAGGAGACAGGCTGAGAACTTTTTATTTTTTTGGGGGGGGGATGGTGTCAGTCATGGGACTTGAACTCAGGGCATGGGTGCTGTGCCTGAGTTTTTTTCCCTCAAGACTGGGGCTCTACCACTTGAGGTATATACATATGGCGCCACTTCCGGTTTTCTGGTAGTTCCTCATAGATGAGAGTCTCATGGACTTTCCTGCCCAGGCTGGCTTTGAACCACAGTCCTCTAGCTCTCCTGAGTAGCTAGGATAGCAGGTGTGAGCCACCAGTGCCCAGTTATTTCTAAATCTTGACCCCAAGAATGAGTTCTGCATTATTACTCCAGAAATGGACTCCTTTCCTGTGCTCAGCCAATACATTGTTTTTTTTTTCTTAGCTTTTTTTTTTTTTCCCCCCTTCAGTTTATAGAAGATCTGGATCTTTCTTTGTTAGGTTGAAGGAGAGGGGAAAAAGCCATCTAAATAGATGGAATACTCATTCCGGCATTAAAATGATTATTTTGGGGTCTGGCACTATGATGTTGTTTTTTTTTTTTCCTGGTGAATTATTAATAAAGCTGTTTCTGTTTAATGCCTGCTAATAATTTCTAAAAACAGATCTACAATTTCAGCTGTAACTGCTCCTTTATGAATCACTCTCCTGAAAGCCTAAATTGTAGGGCTAGCAAAAAAAAAAAGAGAGAGAGAGAAAAAGAAAAAGGAAAAAAGAAATCTCTGATAGTGAACTAGTCCTATCTTTCCAAACTTCTCTCCACAGAATGGCAGATAGCTGAACATCCAATTCAGAAAAGCAAGAAGAGAGGGGAAAGGGAATTTTCCTTTCATGGTTTGGGGTTTTTTTTCTCCCCCCCTCAAGGCTGGCACTCTTACCATTTGAACCACACCTCCGCCGATGGCTTTTTGCTAGTCGATTGACCAATAATGCTCACACATAAACTTTCCTATCCAGGCTGAGTTTGATCTGGGAGCCTCAGAAGCTCAACCTCCTAATTAGCTAGGAAGACAAGGTGTGTGTTACTGGTAGCTGGCTTTGTAATAATAATAATAATAATAATAAATAATAATAATAATGTGATTATTTTGTTTCATGGAGGCCTGAACTCAAAGCCTGGGTTCTGTCTCTGGGCTTTTCCTTGTTCAAAGCTAACCCTCTACCACTCTGAGCCATGGCTCCACTTTCAAGTTTTGGGTGGTTCCTTGGAGATAAGAGTCTCAGATCCTTTTGTGCCCAGGCTGGCTTTGAACCTTGATCCTCAGATCTCAGCCTCCTGAGTAGCTAGGATGATAGGCGCGAGCCACGAACACCCATTGCTTTAGGGGACTGCTTATCCTGGAGAAGCCAAAATGGTGTGGACCCAGGCCTGGGATAGATTCCTTCTCATTTATGTGCCACAGGAATCATCTTGAGATTGCCTCTGCATCTTCCTGAAAACATAGTTTGAAAACAGAAAAAAAAAAATACATACATAAATAAATCAATCAAAGCATACCCGCCCTTAATTGTATTTCAGAGATAACTCTGTAAGCAAAGTGGCCGGAAGAGAAATCAGACCGAGAAAGATGGGTGGGGAGGCTTTTTGTTTGAAATCAATCAACCCATCTGCAACTAATGTAGCTTCAGACAGTACCTCAGGAAGCATTAGACCTCTTAGCAGGGGAGGTGTGTGTGGGGGGGGGGCTTTGGCAGGAACAGAAAATAAGATATTTATGGGCTGGAAGGGCGGGGAGAGTGGTGGGGGGGGGAATGGAGGGGACAGAAGAGAAATAATGCTGATTAGTGGGCTTGTGAAATACAAAGCCAAGCCAGCAAGAGAGAGCTGGAAGTGTCTCCATTTCTGTACCCCTTGAATCCCTGGGGCAAGTTGTCTTGTCAATATAACAGATAGCACAAGGTCTTTTGAGGCTTCATTCTCACTCGTGGCTGGGAGGCTAGAGGAAATACCCAGGTACTGGGTTGGAGTCATGGAATGACAGATCTGATGGGAGAAAAAAATATATATAATAAATATATAATATATAACAAATATATAATAAATATATAATATATAGTAAATATATATTATATATAATATATATATATATTTTTTTTTTCTTCTGGAGATTCTTCATGGAGTTTTCTGGGCGTGGACCAGGGTAGGGAAAAATCTTGCCACTTCAAACCACTCTGGGGCTGGAGGTGTCAAGTCTTCTCGCCTGTCATCCTAGCTCCTCGGGAGTCTGGAGGATGGAGGTTCAAAGCCAGCCCAGGTCAGAGAGGTCTGTGAGATGCTCATCTTCAAAGAATCACCAAAAAGTCGGAGGCAGAGCTGTGGTTCAAAGAGTGGAAGCTCTAGGCCTGTGTGGAAAAAAGCTTCAGGGATAACACGCAGGCCCTGCTCACCTGTGGAATGGCTGGGTGGTCTAAGTGCCACGGAAAAAAGACAAAAGGTTTTTCCCTCCCCCCCCCCCATCTAAATGGGAAACATGCAAACTCGGGGTGTCATTCTGAGATTTTATTTATTTCGGTCAGTTGGAGGGCTTGAACTCAGGGCCCGGACACTGTCCCCAAGCTTCTTTTGCTCAGAGCTACCACTTGAGCCACGAGCCACTTTCTGTGGCACTTTGCTTTTTCTGTGTCTGTGCTATCGAGGATTCAAACCCAGGGCTTTGTGCATGCTAGGCAAGCACTCTACCACTAGGCCACGCTCCCGGCCCTTATATTTTTTTTTGTTTGTTTGTTTTCTTTTCTGTTGGCAGACAGTAGCTTTCTGGGGATTCCTAGGTCAGAGGAACAAAAAAAATAAGAATATTGTCATGGGTTGTACATGGTTTTCTAAGCTTAGGGCCTCAACTGCTCTTTAAGGTGTCACTGTTCTGAAATCTTACTGGAAAGTTCCAGCCTAATACACAAAGCTGGGGAGGGCCTCCCCCCTTTTTTTTTCTTCATCCCCCGTCTTGCCATCTCCTCCCTGCAGGCTTGCAGATACAGCCAGAATGACTTGCATGTTTGCTTTTTGTTTCTTTTTACTGGCAAAGCCATTTCCATCCAGTCTGGCTGGGATAGAGAGCAGTCCCTCCAGTCAATGGTTTTTTGGGGTGCTAAGATCTAGTTCTTCATTCCCCCCCCCCCCAGTATTTTGTATTAGTATGTCATCTTTCTTTCTCTTCCAGGCTCTGCTTTTCTAGCCAAGCCCAGAGACAAGAGTGGATGCTAGTTGGTGGATATTGTCTCATTGACTGTTTTTTTTTTGTTGTTTTTGCTCTAAAACATAGTTGAAAAATCCCTAAGATTTTTTTCCCCCCTTTGGTCGGTCCTGGGGTTTGAACTCAGGGCCTGGGCGCTGTCCCTGAGCTCTTTAGCCCAAGGCTGGCGCTTTACCCCTTGAGCCACAGCACCACTTCTGGTTTTCTGGTGGTTCATTGGTGTGAGAGTCTCACAGACTTTTGGTGCCAGGGCTGGCTTTGAACCCTGATCCACAAACCGTTACCCCCAAGTTTTAGGTCTCTTGAGTGTGGTCAAAAGGTGACTTGACAATGCCCGTGATACCCCGGGGGTCTTCTCCATGTCTGTCTCCTCCCCTCCTCCACCTGGGTCAGACTCCAGCTCTCCACCTTGAGGTGGAGATTTGGGGGGGGCAGGGACAGGGCGTGGGGGGGGCCATCCTGGAAGGTAGGTCACCTCCAGTGCCCATAGAGCTGCTGTGAGATGAATCACCTGCTCTTCTGTCAGCCCCCCACCCCCCCAAACTCTGATCATAACCTTGAAATAAATAAATAAAACCCCCCATTAAGGGCTGGAACAAATGAGTAAAGGGAAACCAGGAGAAACCCCGCGATTGCATTAGTTCACCATTCATAAATCATAAATGACTTCGCCTCTTATCTCTGCGGACTCGAGATGAAGACAAAGAGAGTCTGGGAAGGACTGGGAGGCCAAGGTGGGGTGTCTGGGTGTCGGGGGGGGTCCTCTAAAGTCTAGAACACCAGAGCCAGGCTGGGTGGGGGCCAGGCTGGAGTCTGGACGTGGCTGGGGACCCCGGGGCCTGAATCTCCTTAGAAGAGGGCTCACCTGCTCAGGGCACCCCAAAGCCTTCCGAGGGTCACCTGTAAAGGGGGGATAACGCCTTCTGGGGGAGACTCTCCAAGGTCATACGTGAGACTCTTCAAGGTCATACATAAGACTCTCTTCCTTCAATGTTGTGTCCTGGAAGGAGGGACACAGGGAGGGAGGGAAGGGGGGAGAGAGAGAGAGAAAGAGAGAGAGGGGCACCCCCTACTGGTCAGATCTAGGAAAGATGCTGCAATCCAAGGCAAGACAGCAGGCCTGAGAGCAGTGGCCAGCAAGACACGGCCTGGCTTCTGCCCTCTGTGCCACCATCTCACTTGGTGCCAGGATTGGAATCTGAATCCCCCCTTCTTCCTCCAAGGCTGGCCCCAATCCCCCCCCCTCCTCCCACCAACCCAACCCGACCCCCCCCCAACATTTCCAGTTGTTCACACACAAATGCTCCCCAGAATCCAGCAAGGACCCCACAGGAAGCCATGAACTCCCAGCAAGCGGTCGGTTAAAGCCAGATTTCAAACCTAGCCTTCCAGGAATGAATTCAAGGCTCAGAGGCTTTTATTTCTCATCTCAATCCGGGTCCCCTGGCTGGCAAAGGGAAAAGGGAAAGCAGAGGAAACTCGATGTGCTGGTCGTGTTCCCGGTAGTGCAAGCCAGTTTCCTCACCCCCAGCCCTATGGCCTTTGGCTCACTCTGACGTTTGAATGGGAGGAAGGTCAGCTTTTTCCATGCATCTCAGGATCCTGGCTCACTGCAGGCGCTTGGTTCTTGGATTCCTGTCCTTCCTCAAGTCTGGCCTCTTGCTTCACTGTTCTCTGTTCCCCATTCCAGTCTTAGCCAAAAGGGCGCCAGGCCTACTAAAGCCAGATGTCAGCTCCTCCTCCCAGAAGCTTGAACAACAGCTCAGAGATACAGCTTGCTGGGGAAGCCACACGCAGACGCACACACGCAGGGGAGGGGAGAGGGAAGTCTTCAAACATGAAAGTGTGAAAATGCCCAGCTCTGCTCATGAACATGCAGGAGGAGCTGCTGACAGCACCCGGGCTGTCTCTGTAACACGGCGTATCTTTCATCTGTGGCATTTTCTTTCCCCATGAAATTCAATTATATCTATATCTGTATCTATCTCTCTCTATATTTTTGCCAGTCCTGGGCTTGAGCTCAGGGCCTGAGCACTGTCCTTGGACTTTCTCAAGGCTAGAGCTCTACCCCTTGAGCCACAGCACCACTTCTGGCTTTTTTCTATGTAGGTGGCACCGAGGAATCGAACCCGGGTCTTCATGCATGCTAGGCAAGCACTTTAACCACTAGGCCACACTCCCGGCTCCCTTCTGGGTTTTTAAGATAATCCTCCCCCACCTCTAAAATTCTGGAAGCTTCTAAGAAGGCTTGCTTTTTTTTAGCCGGATCATTTTTCTTTTCTGTCAGATCTCTGTGAGAAGAATGGAAGTTAATTGATCATGTGAAAGCTCTCTGCCTCCCCTAGTTCTCTCTCTCCCTTTTTTTAATTCCTCCAGCCAAAGGCAAGCTTGCATCTTTGATGTGTGTGAATTAATATCTTCTACAGTTTTATGCCCAGTCACCGAGAGCTGTGGAGAAGGGGGAGAAATAACAGAAAAAGAAGAAAGGAAAAGAAAACATAAAAAGGTACCCAGGAAGCTGCTCTAGCTGAGAAAAGCTTAAGAGCTGAGAGGGCGGCAGAGGTGGGGTGAGGAGAGGAGGAGAGAAAAGATGGCCTCTTTCTTCTCTCACTGTTTTGGGGGGGCAATGGATCCTAGACTAGGTAAAGCAAAATAAAATCCTTGGGGAGGAGAGGCGTGGCTCAGGTGGTAGAGTTTGAGGCTTGAGTGAGAGAGCTGAGGGTCTTAAGTTCAAGTCCCGGTACAGACACATAAGAGTAATAAGAATATCAAAATAGCAATGGGGGCTTCTTTACTGATCTGGTTTGATGAGCCTCTCCATCTTTCCGTGGCTAAAATATTCAACTTTCTTCGTGGTTCATTGGAGTCTCACTGACTCTTCTGTCCTAGTTAGCTTTGATCTGTGATCCTCAGATCTCAGCCTCTTGAGTAGCTGGGATGAGAGGTGTGAGCCACTGACACAAGATTTTGGTTCAAATGCTTTTGAAAGTGCAAGCGGAGAGATTATTCATTAAAAAAAACCTCTTTTTCTCTCCTTACACGTGCACATGCGCACCCACACACACTTTCTAAACATTAGATTCCCTTCTTCCATCAGGAAGGCAATTTTATCTATATGTAGAATTTAGCTAGTCACAGAAGCCTTGGTGCTTTATAAAACGTCAAGGAGTTCTCGTATCAATTTAATTATTTCAATACCGTCAAGTTCATTAACTTTTGGCGTTGATTGAATTGACAGTGACAAAAAAATGGGCTCTTGAGCTCAAGGGAAAAAGTTTGAGCTGCAGAAAATATAAAAAAAATGTTTAAATACATCATTACTATTGAAATTCTAGTTGCAAAACCATTTGTCTGTATTTTCCCCAATTACATGCTTATTTTCCCCAATGACCTGACTATTTTGGCAAAGCACAGGTGAAAAAAAAATGCATGTTTTCTACAGACATATCCTTTTTGTTCCTCGTTAGCATCACAGACATCGGGTAATAGCATGAAAAAGGATTATTTTGCTGGATGTTGGTGGCTCTCACCTGTAATTCTGGCTTCTCGGCAGGCTGAGATATGAGAATCTTGGTTGGAAGCAAACCTGAGCAGAAAAGTTCTGTGTGACTCTTATTTTCACTTAATCCGCCAAAAACAGGAAATGGAGATGTGACTTAAGTGGGAGAGGGCCAGCCCTGAGCAACACAGCTAAGTAAAAGTACCTAGGCTCTAAGTTCAAGACCCAGTACTGGCAAAGAAAGAAAAAGAGGGGAAAAGAAGACAAAAGGAAGGGAGGGAGGGAAAAAAAAACCCACTAATTGCTACTGAGACATTATAAGAAAATCCTGAACGCACTAGAGAATGAACAGAAACTAAAGATTTAGCAGAAGAGTTGATCCTTGCGTACAGCATACTTTCTTGGTGTGTATGTTGGTGGCGGGGCTTGAACTCAGGGCCTGGGCGCTGTCCCTGAGCTCTTCAAGGCTAGTGCTCTACCGCTTTGAGCCACAGCTCCACTCCCTGTTTTCTGGTGGTTTATTGGAGATCAGAGTCTCACAGACTTTCCGGCCCAGGCTGGCTTTGAACCGCGATCCTCAGATCTCAGCCTCCCGAGTAGCTGGAAGGACAGGTGTGAGCCATGGGTCCCCTGTTTCTCTTCTGGATTTTGACTCCATGGAGAGACCCAAATACTTGCTGTGTCAGCCATCAACTATTCACTCAGTTAACTAAAATGGTGGTGATACTGGCTGGTGTTAGTGGGGAATGGAGGTCAGTAAGGTGTCTCTGTGGTTTGGGGTACGGGGTATCCTTTCATCTTGGAGCATAAAGACAACTTGAGGACTATCAACCAATCTCTGGGTGCTGTGTGGTACATCTGATATGAAAAGGAATTCTGGGGGCCGGGAGTTTGGCCTAGTGGTAGAGTGCTTGCCTAGCATGCATGAAGACCCGGGTTCGATTCCTCGGTACCACATACATAGAAAAAAGCCAGAAGTGGTGCTGAGGCTCAAGTGGTAGAGCTCTAGCCTTGAGAAATTCCAAGGACAGTGCTCAGGCCCTGAGCTCAAGCCCAGGACTGGCAAAAAAAAAAAAAAAAAAAAAAAAGGAAGTCTGGTTCAGGTTGAAGAGTTGCCTTTAATTTCAGAAAACACTGGTTGGGCGTCAAGGACACACTAGGGACATAGCTAATTGTCACCTGTGCTACCAGTGCTACTAAAAGGAATCCTTTTATTAATTAACATAATTCTGTGTGTTTTTTTTTTTTTTTACTGAAAGCACCTTTTTCTCCTATTTAGCATTTCCGGTTTTATTTACTTGGGATGCCAGGACTGGAGCTTGAACTCAGGACCTGGGCACTGTCCTTGGACTTTCTCAAGGCTAGAGCTCTACCACTTGAGCCTCAGCACCACTTCCGGCTTTTTTTCTATGTATGTGGTACCGAGGAATCGAACCCGGGTCTTCATGCATGCTAGGCAAGCACTTTAACCACTAGGCCAAACTCCCGGCCCCTGGGCACCATTCTTTAGCTTTTTTTTTTTTTTTTTTTCACTCAAAGCTGGTGCCCTTGAACCGCACCTCCACGTATTTTATTTTTTGGTGAGGGGCTAGTTAATGGAAGAATCACAAGCGCTTTTCCGTCCATGCTGGCTTGAAATTGCAATCCTTGGATGTCAGCTTCCTGAATAAGAGCCATTGTGATGGATGTTGGAAATTCTTTTGCCTATTTCATAGCTTTTTGGGGTTCTTTTTTTTTTGGCCGGTCCTAGGGCTTGAACTCAAAGCCATGAGCACTGTCTCTGGGCTTCTTTTGCTCAAGGCTACTACTCTGCTCAAGCCACTCTACCACTTGAGCCACAGCCCCACTTCCTTGCGTGTGTGTGTGTGCTGGTACACGATTCAGGCCTGGTGCCATCTCTTAGCTTTTTCACTCTAGGCTAGTGCTTGACCAGCTGAAGATAAGCTCTATGTGGGATGATTATTATTTTTACTAGTTAATTAGAGATAAGAGTCTCATGGGCTTTCTTGCTTGGGCTGGCTTTGAACTGTGATCCTCAGACCTCAGCCTTTTGAGTAGCTGAGAGATGTGAACTACCAGTGCGTGGCCATTTCTCTCATCTTTGTAAGACAATCTGATGACATTGAATGGATAAATCATAACGCGTCTAATAAATAATTTGATCAGCACAAAAGAAACCACAGCAATAACTCATTTTTGGTGCCCTGGCTCAGAGTAGCACCATTTTTTTTTTTCTTTATAGTTTAGTGGTAAGAATAAAAGTCTGGTTTAGTATCCACGTACAAGAGAGTTAGATGTTCATAAAAAATACAAGATGACTTTGCTTACGGAAAAGCCAAAAGTGGTTCATAGCCGCCTGTAGGAAGAAATCTTGTTTTCTGCATCGTTGTCCCTAGAAAAGAATAGGATTAAATTCAAAGGGAAAGGGGGCAGATTTTTTTTTTTAGTGAAGATTTCCTAGGATTTGGGTCACGGAAGTATTCGTGGCACTGTCTTAGAAGCACCGAGTTAAGTCACACAAATGTCCCCATGTGCTATCTATGCAGTCAGAGACATAGGGAAACAGCTTGGCAGGGGTTTTTAAAAGTGTCAGCCTCGGGGCTTGAACTCAGGGTCTGAGCTGTGTCCCTGAGTGGTCTTCCCCATCCAGGCTGCCCTTGAACCACGATCCTCAGATCTCAGTCTCTTGAGGAGTTAGGATGACAGGCGTGGTGATTTCAAAGCCAAGATAATATACGGGAAACACAGATGGGGTTCAACATCAAGTGCCCGGGGCCAGGAGTTAGTTAACCGAATCTGTTATGGGACACGACCGAAGCCATGTAGAGAAAATAAAGGGCATCGTTTACAAAATGTCTCAGAGTAGAGCCGCAAGTGGCTTCTTTTCAACTGGTAATGTAAACAGCACCCGACTACCAAAGTTAGGTAAAAGTGAGGGAAGTCAGCTGGGCCACGTGTCGGGACAGGAGAAAGGACAAACCACCTTTTATTTAAAGCTACTAAAGGCGAAGACTTGTGCATTCCAGGTTGAGGAGGAGACAAAGGAAGCCGTTCTTCCACAAGGCACTCATGGTTTAGGTGTGCAAGCGACTCCAGGAGGAAAAGGTGTGCAAAGGACAGGTGGAGGGGGGACGCAGGGCTTGGGGGCCTTCCTCGCTCTCCAGTGTGACTGTGGCTTTGGTGGGCCGCCCACCACCTGCTTTCACCGAGGCTGCCGCTGCGCCGGCGGCTGCGTGCTCAGTCCACCGTGTTGCAGATCTCCGTCACTTTCTGGTTGAACTCTTCGGGTTGATCTGCGTAGACGTAATGCCCTGCTCCAAGAATGGCCTGGGTAAGGAAGAGCAGACGTGCTACATGAGGTACTGGGAAAAGGCGCGTGAGAGTCAAAGCTACCATACCAAGAACAAACGTGGTCTGCAGCATCCAGTATGGATTTCCATCAAAAGGATGTACGAATAAGTAGAAAAAGAAACCTTACACTGAATGTCATCCCAGAGCATCTGGGGATCGTGGTTCAAAGCCAGCCTGGGCAGGAAAGTCTAGGAGACTCTTCTCTGCAGTGAACCACCCAAAAAGCCGAAAGAGGAGGTGGTGGCTCACGTGGCAGAGTGCTTGCTAGCTTTAAGTGAAAACGCGCAGGGACCGAGCCAGGCTCTGAGTTCGAGACCCAGCGCCCCCACCCGGTCTGAACTCACAATGGTCTTCACGTGCGAGTGGGGGCGCAGGGACTGAATGCTGGTGCCTGAGTTGCCGTCGATGCAGGAGCGGGCTCCGAAGATGACAGACACGGGAATGTCGGGGTCCATCTTGCCGATGCGCTGCAGCATGGGCCTCTTGGCCCACCCGTAGGGAATTGTCATGTTCTTGAAGGCACTCTCGCCGCTGGGGAGGAGAGGGTGCAGCGCGTGACCTGACGGGGAGCACCCACCCACCCACCGCGCCTCACCCCTGCAACCTCAGCCACTCAGGAACTTTTAAGGCCAAGGGGCAGAGGCACACAGCACACCCCTTCAGGAAGACAACTGAAGCAAAAAAAAACCAACAGGGAGACCCCGAGTTCGAACCCCAGGGCCTCTAAAAACCAAAGCACCCACATTTGCAGGTCACGCCTGTCATGCGAGCTACTCAGGAGACTGAGGTTCAAAGCCGGCCCAGGCAGGAAAGTCCACGAGACTCTGATCTCCCATGGGCCACCCAGGAGACTGGAAGTGGGGCTGTGTGGTTCAGTGGTAGAGAGCCAGCCTTGAGCTGGAGGGCTCAGGGACACTGCCCCGGGCCCTGGGTTCAAGTCTCAGAACTGGGAGAGACCATCCCCTACCTGGGAGTCTGCACGTTACAGTGGTAGATGTATTCTGTCACAGTGTCATCATCAAACATCGAAGAGTACTTCCGCTTGAAATCGGGCCGTAAACGCTGCACCAGACTTAACCCTATTTCATGGGAAAGGAGAGCACGTGTTACACGACAGCTGACCCTCAAGGATGCAGAAAGGATTGAGAGCTTGTTCACACAGGATTAAATAAGTACGCCTATGTGTGGATGGAAAAACCCAACACCCCCGGGGGTACAGGCTCCTGTTCCCCAAATGACCACTAAAACAAGAATTAAACAGTGCAGTGTACCGATTTACACATGTGCTTCAGGAATTCAGAAGCACTAGTTTTCTAAGCAAAATACATTCTTTTTTTTTGGGGGGGGGTGGAGGGGAGGCAGTTCCAGGGCTTGAACTCAGGGCCTGAGCACTGTCCGTGGGCTTTCTTAAGGCTAGAACTTGAGCCACAGAGCTTCTGGCATTTTCTGTGTATGTGGGTACTGAGGAATTGAACCCAGGGCTTCATGCATACTTGGCAAGCATTCTACCACTAGGCCAAACTTCTGGCCCATATATATTATATATATAATAATATATTATTATTATATACATATATTATATATAATAACATATATTATTATATACATATATTATATAATATATATTATATACATATATGTATATATTATATACATACATTATATATAATATACAATATATTATTATATATAATATATAATATATATTATTATTATATATACTCCTTCCTTCCTTCCTTTTCTTTCTTTTGTCGGTGGTGGGGCTTGAACTCAGCCTGGGCTCTGTCCCTGAGCTTTTCAGCTCAAGGCTAGCACTCTACTGCTTGGGCCACAGTGCCACCTCCAGTTTTCTGATGCTTCATTGGAGATGAGGGTCTCCCAGACTTGTGGCCAGGCTGGCTTTGAACCGCAATCCTCAGATCTTAGCTTCCTGAGTAGCTAGGACGTGAGCCTGACGATGCTCTTGAAATCGTTCCGGTCGACAGAGCCCTGCACGCTCCCAAGCCTCCTGTCTCTCAAGTGCTAGGACAAAAGGCGTCCCCAGCTCTGCCCAGCAGGGCCTTATGTCTCTGCTGATCTTCAGAGACCCTGGGAGGATCTGGGACAAGAGATTAAGTGCCCGCAGCCACCAAGATGGAGGGCGTGGCTTTGGAGGGGTTTGTCAGTGAAATCTGATGTCTCTGCGGATGGAAAAGGAGGGCTGGGCAGACACAGGAAGGAGGGAGGACATTCGCGGACGTTCTGGAACATTCTAGAACATTCTAGAGAGGAGAGAGCCATGTCCCTGCTTTCCTTTCTTTTGCTCCTGGGCTGGAGGATGTTTCGTGAGATGGATGAGGAGAAAGGTGGGGGGAATCCTGAAGCACCTGGCTTCTCCCAGGCCTCCTGAACAGTGGACGGGGCGCCACCGACTCAGCCCTAGGGCTCTTGCCTCTCTGGAGTCTCAGGTCTGCGAGGAGCACGGAAGAGTCCCCCCTCCGCCCTCTGCCCTGAGCTGTGCCATGACCCTCTCTCATGGTGACGCTGGCCAGGGTGAGGGACCCCTAGGTGTGATGAGATCACAAAGGACAAGAACATTCCAGCTGCCAAGCCACCTCCGCCTGGATGGTCCTGCCAGCTTAGCAGGGCTCTGGTCCACACTCACCGAAGGGCCCTGCGATCCTGAGGCCAGCCAGAGGGTTGAAGGGCGTCAGGGCGGCTCCCAGCGCCCGGATCCACACAGGAATCGGTCTGTCCTGATCAGCAAGGTCCGGTCTCTCAGGAAAACCCCAGGGCTCCACTAAAATGAGGTGACTAACCCTGGAGGGGGCAGAGAACAGATTTAGAGTCCTTTGGTAAATTGCTCCTCCCTCCCCGAATACTATAATAAGAGTTGATTTAGATGAGCCTTAGAATCATCATTAAATATTGATAATAATCTATGCACATAGACAAGGTAGAGCATGTTCTAGTATTATCAGTTTTATTATTATCTTGAAATTCAATACAATGGGACCAGTGTACAGCACAGATAGGGCTTCATTTGTGGGCCAGAAGTGTGGCCTAGTGGTTAAAGTGCTTGCCTAGCATGTACGAAGACCTGGGTTTGATTTCTCGGTACCACATATATAGAAAAAGCCAGAAGTGGTGCTGTGGCTCAAGTGGTAGAGCTCTAGCCCTGGGAAAGCCCAAGGACAGTGCTCAGGCCCTGAATTCAAGCCCCATGACTAGCAAAAAAAAAAAAAAAATCTAAATTTGACCCGGTGCTGGTGGCTCCCGTCTGTCATCCTAGCTACTCAGGAAGGAGGCTGAGATCTGAGGATCAAGGTTCGAAGCCAACCCAAGCAGGAAAGTCTGTGAGACTCTGATCTTTAATGAACCATCAAAACAGCCAGAAGTGGAGCTGTGGCTCAAGTGGCAGAGTCCGAGCCTCAAGCACGAAAGCTTAGGAATAGTGCCCAGGTCCAGAGTTCAAGCCCCAGGACCAATCCACACACATACACAGACACTCCAATCATCTAAAGGCATGCTGCAAAAGAAAACGGGATATCTCATCTATAACTGCTTCGTATCAATAGCAGCTTTCTTTGTCTTATGCAACTTGTTCCTGATGAAGAAAAAACCCAGAAGTATAAGATTATATTCACGTGTCCGTGTTAGGCTGTTATGAAGCATAAAAGTTTCCAAACAAAGCACAAAGGTCATCAAGACACAACACAATGTTCAACTGTCACCACAAACAGTCACCCAGGGCCTGGTAAATTCTCTCAGGAAGGAAACTTGACAATGATTCGAAAGTCCCTTTCCTCAGTCATAACCGAAACCAAAAGATTAAAACAACAACAACAACAACAGAAACCCAACTCAAACTGAACTAGTGGATGACACCCATAAGCTTTGCTACTCAGGAGGTTGAAATCTAACGACGGCGGTTCGAATCCAGCCTGGGAAGGAAAGTCTGTGAGACTCTTACCTCCAATGACCCACCAAAAAGCCGGAAGTAGAGCTGTGGGCTCAAGGGGTAGAGCACTAGACTTGAGCAAAAAGTCAAATGAGAGTGCTTGTGTGCTGAGTTCAAACCCCAGTGCCAGCAAAAAAAAGAAAATATCTATCTTGGGGCTGGAAGTATAGCCTAGTGGTAGAGTGCTTGCCTAGCAGGCATGAAGCCCTAGGTTCGATTCCTCGGTACCACATACACAGGAAAAGCCAGAAGTGGTGCTGTGGCTCAAGTGGAAGAGTACTTCAAGGTCCAGGGCTGGCAAAAGAAAAAAAAAGAAAAAAAGAAAAAGAAACTATCTTAAGCAACATAAAGGTAGAGGTCAAGCTTCCTTTTGTCTATGCTACCTTGAGATTGCACAGAAGGGAGGCCAGTGGAAGACAGCTGGGAGTTTATGCCAGGCACCCAGCCTATATATTTGCCTTTTTTTTTGCAAAGAACTGGCGTTTTACTTGCTATGAGGGATTGCCTGGGGTTAATGTGCTTGTATCCTACGATCATTATCCAAACCTAATATTCCTCAGATAATAATATTCCAGAGGCTACTAATGGGCTTGTGAAGTGGCATGAGTCTAGTATGCAAGCATGTGTGAGTCAGTCTGTCAGAAATGGTCCTGATGTAAGCTACAAGAAAAAAGAAGAAAACAAGAAACCAGAAGAACACGACCAAGACGACAGCCTATGAATTTTGAATTATAGACAGGCCCCTTCTTCCTCCAGCTGAGTCATGAGAGTGGAAGATAATAAGCAAGCCACGCCTTTTTATTTATTTATTTCTGTGCCAGTCGTGGTTTGAACTCGGAACCTGCGCAGTGTCCCTGAGGTTTCATGCGCAAGGTTAAAGCGCTCTACCATTCTGAGCCACAGCGCCATTTGCAGCTTTGCAGTAGCTAAGTGGAGATGAGAGCCTCATGGACTTTGCTTGCCTGGGCTGGCTTTGAACCGTGATCCTCAGATCTCAGCCTTCTTGAGTAGCTAGGATGATGGCTGTGAACCACCCATGCCTGGCACCCAAGCCACACACACGCACGCACACACACTTGCCTTTGTCTACGAGGTGGACTGGCGACATCTGTGAAATCCACAAATCCAGCCACCCACCAAACCTACCAGGATATCCACGGAACTTTGTTCTAGAACAAGGAAAGGAACGAGGAAAACAACAATGAACTCAAGTGAACAAAAAGGCGTTCTTCAGAGGAGGGGAGCCCCAGGGTGGGGTGCGGGGGGGAACAACAGTGCCAACTAGCTGAGTCCTCTACAGAAGAGCAGGGGATAAGGCTCAAGCCAGGTCGAAGCCAAAGGGGAATCATTCCAGGCAGAAGGAGCTGAAAACTTTTTGTTGGTGAGGAATCACTATAACCTGCTCTGACAGTACAGAAGGGATCTCATTTGGTCACTGTTTTTGTCCTTTCTGGCAGTTACTTCCATTTTGACTCAGGGAGACTCAGCTCAGCTGACCTGGAACTTGCTGTGTGCCTCAGGCTGGCCTCAAACTGCAGACTCTCCTATTTCTGTCTCCGGAACGTGGAGATGAGCCTTGCCAAACACTGCTAAGAGAAAGAGGTTCTCTTCTCATCTTACTTTAGAACCAGTATCTGTAACACACAGACTTTGTAGGAGAAGGAAAATCAGAGGGAGAGGCTAGGCACATGGCTGAAAGCGAGGGCAGCGGAGCTCTTACTGCTGACTTATTTTACTTGTATGCAGTAGGTTTTACAGAATGGAAGTCCAAACTGTCTCTTCAGAGATCTTTTTAAAGAATCAAGGCACAATGGACCCCCAAAACAAAGTTGCTAAACATAATCTAGACACAATTGACCTGACGTGTTGAAGGCCAGCTTAGGTTAAAAAAAGTTGGTGACATCTCCATCTCAGTGAAAAGAAATCTGGACATGGTGATTTCATGCCTGTCTTATCAGCTACGATGGGGAAGCATAAATCAGAGGCCTAGGGTCTTGGTGGGCGGGGGGGGGGGGGGGAGAGGGGACTTAAGACCCTATCTGAAAAAATAACCAAAGTAAATATTACTAGAGGAATATGGCTCAATAATAGAGGGCCTGCCAAGAAAGCACAGAGGCCCCAAATTCAAACCCCAGAAAAGTAAAAAAGAAATAACTTTTATATAGTCAGGACTATAGGTTTGAAAAATAAAGGAAAAATAAAAACAACACGGGCTCGACTACCTAACGTAGTCTGTAGAGTGCAATTACTTGGCAATCACCAAAGGAATTCAGACATTCTAATAAGGATAAGCATGTTCACATCCATTTATTACTGAGTGGTTCTTGGTTCTGACACAGAAGGTGAGTTTGATTTTTTTAGCGTCAGATGCACCCAAAACATCCTTTTTCTATAATGAAGGCAGGGCAACGCTATCCACGTGCTGGCTCTGGTTTGAGAGCTGTTGCTGTAATTCTTCATAGAGCCTGAACATTCTGGATCTCTGAACCCCCATTTCCTTACATTTTCAGGAGCTGATGCAAGTGGAAATTCCCCCCACTGATTTGATCAACAGGTTGCTATGCAGGTTTAGGACCTCATGAGGACATAGGGGTGTTATATTCAGCTGCCTGAGTCCCATGTTCCCATCTCTGGAGATAACATGACGACATACATAATATATGCCTTGTGGAAAACACAGGGAAGTCTAATGCCCACAAACACCCCAGGGTGAGATGTCACCCTCTTCCTTCTCCTCCTCTCCCCACAAATATAGCTAGGTGTTTGTTACTAAGACTAGGATACAATACAAGGAGAAAAAAAAAAAGATCCTAAAACACCAACGAAGGGAAGAAAACACAGGGTTTTTCTTTTGAAAAGAACAGTTCTGTTGGCTGAGAAGATGATTACTGTCTAGCATGTACCAAATAAGAGCTCTCCATAAGAAGCAGACACGGAAGCTGAAGTTTAAATGGTGCTTCTATAGAGGTGGGGTTGTGACAGACGAGAAAAACAAACGAATCAACGTCTTGCATCACAACAGCAGGTTCTGTGTAAAATCCGTGCCTGGGGCTCAGCACAGAGATGGTCTGAAATTGATCACCAGGCCACATCCCAAGAGGAGGAAATTTCAAAGTCTATGGCAAGCCTAGGATTTATTTAAATGAGTCCAGTGGAAAACATGCGGACAGTGGAAAATGCTGCTGTTCTTTCTTGGCTTTCTAAAACATGATCAAAACCCAGGTGGGTCTTCCTCTTATTTTCTTAGCACACAAATGTGACTTCTTCTCAGAAGGGGCTAATAGGAAACAGCACTGAACAAGTAAGATGAGGAAAGGGACTAACTCCAGACACATTCAAAAGCCAACAGTCAATTCAAGATTGTTTTGGAGACTCACGCCTATCATCCTAGCTCCTCAGCAGGCTGAGATCTGAGGATCTCCATTCAAAGGCCGCCTGGGCACTAAAGTCCATGAGACTCTTATCTCCAATAAACTACTCAAAAAAAAAAATTAGGAGTGGAGCTGTGGCTCAAGTGGTAGAGCAGAAGCTCAGGAACAGTGACCAGGCACTGAGTTCAAGCCCTAGGACTGGTGCACTCACGTGCACATACACACACACACACACAACCAAACCTGTTCTATACCGAGAAAGGTTAGGGGAGCAGATAGTTGAAAACCACAGAAGACACACTATTAAAGAAACTAAAGTTCGGAGGTTATGAGATTGGTTTTACATGACAGAAATAGTTGTTGTGTTTGGAACTTCTCACTTTTAACCAGTTGCTTCCCAGCACAGCTTCCTATAACATAGAAAAGGTCAGGAAAAGCCTGCTGGATCCACAGGTCGAAGAATATTAACAGTAATAATAATAATAATAATAATAAAATATATGGTAACCCCACAATGATTTTGTGGCTCCAAATTATACATATTACATGCTAAGCCATTCTAAATAATCACAGGCTGTGTGTGTGTGGTGGGGGGGGGGCTCTGTGGTTTATTGGGCAGTAGATTAAGAGAACCGAGATCTCACCAGGCTCAGATGCCAGTGATGACTGGACAGGGAACCCACAGACGAGTCCCTGGGGGCCAGCGATGGCCTGGCCCCCCTCACGTACCTTGATGGGTGTTTCAGTGCATACGCAGCTGCCAAGAATCCCCCCAGGTTGTGTCCAAGCAAGATCATCCGGTCCAGTCCCAAGGCGTGCCTCCACTCTTCGATGGATTCCACAAACTGGTTCTCAGCCTCTTCCGCATCGCTGTCGAATCTGGGTCTACTGCTTCGCCCAAAGCCCAAGAGGTCAAAAGCATAGACAGGCCTGTCGGTGCAAAGATCTTCAAAATTCAGTGCCCAGAGTCCGAGACCTCCTCCGAAACCATGCAGGAGGACGAGAGGAGTCTTATTTGAAATATGGTAGGAGAATTTCAGAGTCCATATTCGATTTCCACTTGATATACGCACAGATTCCTTTTTGTAAGTGCAGGGGACACCTAAAAACACAGAAGAGCAATTCTAAGTCAGGGTTGCTCCTTCTGAGAAGGGGATTCCTTGCAGAACAACCGATGATAGACGTTCTAGAAACCAAATGGCATCTAGGGTGTGTTAGCCCTTAGGAGGGCAGCCCCAGTAAAAAAATGTGTGTCTACTACAGCAAGCAGTCTGAAGAGGCCATGCTTACATAAGCCTCAGGTATCTGGGGTGCATCAATCTTTCTCCTCAATGCCTAGAACCGAGTCCTCACCGACCCAGTACTGCAGGCAGGAGCAGAAGAAAAGCAGCTTGACTTTGTAGAGGAGGTACTGAAGACGAAAAGTCAGGCTGGATGCAAGACGAGTTCAGGGAAGCTTTCACAGTATCCACGGTAAACAGAACAAAAAACATCTCCAGTTTCCTCAGCACGGCACCTGAGTTCAAGTTCAGCAGCGCCCAACAAAATGCAAACAATTATTTTTATAGATCTAAATTTTCTAGGGTGTGTGTGTGTGTGTGTGAGATGGGGTTTGAACTCTAGGCCTGGGCGCTGTCCCTGAGCTCTTCAGCTCTAAGGCTACCGTCCTACCCCTTGAGCCACAACCCCCCTTGCCCTTTTCTAGTGATTAACTGGAGATAAGAATCTCACAGACTCTCCTGCCTGGTCTGGCTTTGAACTGTGATCCTCAGATCTCAGCCTCCTGAGTAACTACAATGACAGCTGTGAGCTAGCAGCTCCTGGCCACAGCTCCCTTTCTGTCCTGTTTTGGGGTAGCACATTGGAGATAAGAGTCTCACGGTCTTTTCAGCCTGGGCTGGCTTTGAACTGTGATCTTTAGATCTTAGCTTCCTGAGTAGCTAGGATGACAGGCGCGAGCCAGTGGCACCCAACTCTTTTTTCATTTATTCTTATTAAGTCTTCCTTTCTTATGTAAGTAGTTTTACAAAGGAGTCTCCATTCAATGTGTCAGTTGATGAGTATACTGCATTTTGATCAGTGCCACCCCTTAAAAAAAAAAAGCAAAAGCAAAGAAACCATTCACTTGTGTCCCGTGGCATGTGACTTTAACCAGAGTCCCCCAGTCTGAGTAAGGGTGAAACTAATCCTAAAGTTTTTTTTTGTGTTTAATTCTTCACTGAAAGTTATACTTTAGATCTAGCCCTTAACGTCTGCACATATTTTTATCTGCATGAGTAGACATGGGCGAATCAGGTATTTCTGCGTGTGGATCTAAGAAAGAGCCTCAGGGTTTGACTGTGGCAGCTCGGGTGGGGGGAAGCCAGCAGTTGAAATGCATTGCTATGTTAAAAAGTCCTTGGAAGAGGGCTAATAATCCCTTCCTAAGGAATACGTGGGAACACACTTTTTGCTTTTCATCTCCTCTTAAGCCACCAAATGCACAAACAAGAACATTCAATTCCCGATAAGTGGGAGAAGCAGATGAGAGCCAATATCTGCACACACATCCACAGACTGTGGCCAGAGGACCACTAGGAAAATGTTTAAAAACAACGTCGTGACTCAAGTTTGGATAAATCGCAGTGCTCGTAAGAAACAAACATGAAGGCTTCCATGCCAGGGAACACGCAGCATGAAAAACAAACAAAAACCTAGCATGGGGGCGTTGGAGAAGATATAAGGACCATCCTACTTTTTTTTTTTTTGTCCATCCTGGGGTTTTTACTCAGGGCCTGAGCACTGTCCTTGGACTTTCTCAAGGCTAGAGCTCTACACTACTTGAGCCACAGCACCACTTTCAGCTTTTTTCTATGAATGTAGTAGCCAGGAATCGAACCCGGGTCTTTGTGCATGCTAGGCAAGCACTTTAACCACTAGGCCAAATTCCTGGTCCCGTCCTACTTCATTTTAAGCTAAGAAATGGGAAGTTGAGCAGAGTGGGTTGGTCAGGATTCTGTTATATCTGGGGGCAAATCAGACCTGATTCCAGTCCAGAGTACTTTCTACAACCACCAGTCTCTAGAAGAGTAGCTGGGTGCTGGTAGCTTATACCTGTCACCCCAGCTACTCAGGAGACTGAGCTCTGAGGAGTCTGGTTCAAAGCCAACCCAGGGCAGAAAAGTCTCTGTGAGACTCTTTATCTTCAATGAACCATTCAAAAACTGGAAGGGGTACTTGGCTCAAAGTGAGCAAAAAAGAGCTCAGAAATAGCAACCAGGCCCTGAGTTCAAGCCCCATGACTGAATAATAATAATAATTTTAAAAACTCTATTTCTTTTTTCTCACCCTCGTTCTCCAGGTCACATAAGAGTCCCCAACAGACTGGATGTAGAAGCAGATGTGAGGATTCTACTGCCTTATATTAAATCAGACATAAGAGCGATTTGCAAATATAGAAATAATGTTACTCTTCTCATACGCTTGTTTGGGAAGTAGACATCTTTACATAAGCATTTCTTGTAATGTGTAGTGGGGTGTACACACATTCTTTTCACCTAAATTCATGCATTACCATCTTTTTCCATCATGCGGTGTTGGTTAATAATGTGGTTAATTATCCATAGGTATAACCTATAAAATAAAGCTAGTAGGCTTTATTAGAAGAGTCTCACAGGGACTCAAGATCAAAACACTGCCCATGTCCTCATCCTGACAGACATAGAAGAAGAAAGAAGTTTCTTGTTGATTTTTATTTTTTTTTGGCTAACACACCACAAACTTATCTCAAGTGTAAGGGCATTTTAGCAGACAGGTGAGGGTAATGGACAAGAAGGAAACCTTACATTTTAACATTTTCTCTTCGGCTTCTTTAAGGTGTGACGTGGATGTAGGACACCAGCTGGGGAGCCAACCCGTTAACCATCCTGACCTAGAGTCAAAAGACAAAATGCAAAAGCAGTGAGTTTTGCCCTGAGCTCCATGTCTGGCTATAACATTAGAGTGTGGAAAAGCAGGGTCAAAGCCACGCAAAGCAGTGTGGTAGATTCAAACCTCCTGTTTGCAAAGCGCTATCTAAATCTTCATGGGTAGTTAAGATCTCAAATAATTGAGAGGTTAACGATAGGCAGAATAAGAATAAGTTAGTAATAAAAACTCAGAGGTGTTCCATCCAGTGCAAAGACAGCCTCTTGTCAGATCCAAGCGGAAAAGGTTGAAAGTTCATTGGAATGACAGGTCCACAGTGAGAGGGGACTATCATTAAAATGTGACTTCAGCTGGGCACGGTGGCTCACGCCTGTCATCCTAGCTACTCAGGAGGCTAAGATCTGAGGATCAAGGTTCAAAGCCAGCCTGGGTACTAAAGTTCGTGAGACTCTTATCTCCAACAAACCACCAGAAAACCACAAGTGCCACTGTGGCTGAAGAGGTAGGGTGGCAGCCTTGAGCTGAAGAGCTCAGGGACATCGCCCAGGCCCAGAGTTCAAGTCCCACAACTGACAAAAAAAAAAAAGTCTGATTTAAAAAAAAAAATCTTAGCTAGGAGTTAATGGCTCACATCATCTGCCATCCTAGCTACTCAAGAGGCTGAGATCCGAGGATAAAAAGTTCAAAGCCAGGCTGGGCAGGAATATTTATGAGATTTCATCTTCTAAACACCGAAAAGCCAGATGTGGGCCGGGAGCCTGCTCTAGCGGTGATGTGCTCGCCTCGCATGCAGGAAGCCCTGGGTTCGATTCCCCAGAACCACATACACAGAAAAAGCTCAAGTGCCAGAGTGCTAGCCTTGAGCAAAAAGTGTCCAAGGACAGTGCCCAGGCCCTGAGTTCAAGCCCCAAGACTGGCAAAAAAAAGGCCAGATGTGGACCCATGGTTCAAGTAACTGAGTACCAATCTTGAGTGAAAAAGCTCAGAAACGGGGCCTAGACCTTGAGTTCAAGCCCTAGTACAGGTACACAGGTACACAGACACACAGACACACAGACACACACACACACACACACACACAAAACAGAAAACCTGCAAATACCATGAGAAAAAGTAGTAACACCCTAATGGAAATGCAAAGATCCGGCCTAGAATGAGCTAAATAACTAGAGAGAGAATCAAACCACAGCAAACCACAGGTGAAAAACAATGATGATGACATCTGTTGGAAAACAACAACAACAAAACAGTAATAGTCAGTCACTGGTAGCTCACACCTGTTATCTTAGCCACGCAGGCGGCTGAAATTTGGGGATCAAGGTTCAAAACCAGCCAAGGCAGGAAAGTCCTTATCTGTAATGGACCACCAGAAAACAAGAAGTGGAGCTGTGGCTCAAAGTGGTAGAGTGCCAGCACTGAGCAAAAAGAAAAGCTCAGGGACAGCGCCCAGGCCCTGAGTTCAAGCCCCACAACCAACCACAATAAAAAAAACAAACATAGAAATAGAAAACAAAGAGGCAACGGGCAGGAAAGACGTAAGGTGACTAGAATTACGTACACCTCCCTAGCACCCAGCCAAGGAAAGAGCATCAACTCCTGGCCTGGCAGTTAATAAAAAAAAAACCTTAACAGCCATCTGAAAGTTGGCAAAGCCTGGGCACAGGGTGGTATTATTTAAAGTGAGAACTTCCTGTGAATTAGAAAAGGAAACATGAGCAAATACTACAGATTCCACATGAGAACTCTGGGCCTGAACCAAAGGCGTTGGCAGGAAGGATAGAGGCAAGATCTAGCCAAGGAATATTGAAAAACAAAACACACCTGGCTGTCCTACTCTCTCAGGACGCTGAGATCTGAGACCTGCTGTTCAAAACCAGCCCAGGGCAGGAGAGCTGGTGAGACTTTGATCTCCAGTGAACCACCAGAAAGCTGGCGGTGGCACCGTGGCGCTAGCCTTGAGCAAAAGAGCTCAGGGACCTGAGTTCAAGCCCCATGACTGACTGAAAAAATAAATAAATAAAAACTAAAAAGACGGATGAGTACTAAGTACTGTTTTTTGTTTTTTTTTTTACTACTATCCCATAATTCTGACATGACTCAAAATTAGCAAAGGTTTAAAACACATACACACACACACAGAGCTAATAAATCTTGGTCATTTACCATGTGGCTATGATACACACATGCCTGTGTGTAAACCCGTGCTCACAGGGAGTGTTCTTTCTGTTGTGGTGCTTGGTTTTGTGTACATCAACTATCATTTAGCTGAGGCTCTTTTGTCCCAAGCAGGCATAAGGTCATGTCCGACTATAAAATTGCTCTGAATAATAGTAGAAAATGACTTATACTGAGGTTTTTAGAGGTGAACACCCCCTCAAATCCTAAGACAGTTCTTTGTGTAGACAGAGGTCAGTACAAAAAAAATTAAAAACAAAAACAAGCTGAAGTGGAATTGCTTCAAATGACTCCACAGGCAAGCTGGAACACTGAAGAAGCCAATGCAGTCCTTGCCTGGGCATTTTAAACAACAACAACAACAAAAAACCCCAAACAATATACATCCAGGCTGGATGCTGGGAATTCATGCTTGTAATCCTAGTTATTCAGGAGACTGAGATCTGAGGTTCATCATTAGAAGTCTGTCTATGCAGGAGATTCTATGAGATTCTTACCTCCAATTAACTACCAAAAAAACCCCACAACTGGAGCTGTGGCTCAACTGAGAGAACACTAGCCTTAAGGAAAAAAAAACAAGCTCAGAGACAGCGTCCCAGGTCCTGGATTCAAGCCCTGAGACTGGCACAAAAACTAGAACAAACAAAAATCCCCATTACATACAAGAAATAATCCAACCTCTGAATTACCAACTGTGCGTGGGTACTTGAATTTAAGAAGTTACTTAACAAGCCTATTATGTAGAAATTATATGCCTATGTCACCACAAAGCCAACTTTCACAGAACAGGTTTGGCTATGGATTTTGCATCCTACTGACCAATTTATAAATCTAGCGATTGCATTAAAAATTAGAGCTCTTCAGCCACAAGAGGCATGTTTTCACAACAGCCTTTTCAGTAAAGTGGACAGATTTTTCTTTTCCTTGTACCAGACTTGGGGCTAGAACTCAGGGCCTGGGCACTGTCCCTGAGCTGCTTTTGCTCAAGGCTGGCACTCTACCACTTGAGCCATAGCACCACTTCTAGCCTTTTCTATTTATGTGGTAATGAGGAATCAAATCCAGGGCTTCATGCATGCCAGGCAAGCATTCTACCACTAAGCCACATTCTTACACCAGATTTTTTTTTTTTCCCCTAAAGCATAAACTGAAAAACTTCTTTTAATAAGCATAGTAAAGGGGCCAGGAGTTTGGCCTAGTGGTAGAGTGCTTGCCTAGCATGCATGAAGACCCGGGTTCAATTCCTTGATACCACATACATGGGAAAAGCCGGAAGTGGTGCTGTGGCTCCAGTGGTAGAGCTCTAGCCTTGAGAAAACTCAAGGACAGTGCTCAGGCCCTGAGTTCAAGACCCAGGACTGGCAAAAAAAAAAAAATACCTCATTTCATCCCTAATGAAATCTGCAAAGATAGCACTATCCCCGCTAAGTTCTAACAAGGTATTTCTCCAGGTTTACTTTGGCTAGATAGAAAACTTTTATATTAATTGTCTTCTACTTTTACTTCCGTCCGAGAGACACTCTAGAATTTGAGATACATATATATATATACACACACATAATATATATTTAATATATTCCTATCTAAACCCATCTTAAGCTCTCTATATTAATATACACCCCCACTTTAACCACTTTTTACTTTCTAGAAGGATTCCTTATGTAACTGGCTCAAAGGAACACTTCTAGAAAATGAAAAGCAAGGAAACACTTCTAGAAAGTGGAAGACATTTCAAAGAGCCAGTTACATAACTGTCTTCAAAGGAACACTTCTAGAAAGTGAAAAAGCCACAGTCTGACTGGTCTACCCCTTGGTTTAAGAACCCCCCCCACATCTTATCCTGGCACCTCCATTGCCTCAACCCCCTAAAACTTACCCATGCAGCCATTCTGACCTCCAACTTAACCAAACCCTTAAAGAGACCCCCTTCCCTTCCTCCGTGGTCTTTCTTCCACCCCACCCTCCCTCTCTGCCAGGCACCAGCATTCCTTGGGCCTGACACGTACAGGACTTGTTTGGAGACGGGGCACCAACCAAGAACACAGGACCGAAGCCAGCCACATATCTGGAGAGCTTTGTACCGTCACAAGATTGAAAGTAAACTTCCACATGGCTCAGCTGCAAGCCACTAAACTAGATGTAGGGCTTTAGACAATCAAACTCTCTTTTACTTAAGCAACAAAGCATCAGTTAAGTATTATCACCTATCACTGATACCCGGATTGCAAAAGACCAAAAATGGCTCAATGGTTAAGACAAAGAAAAAGCCACTTGGCCACAGGGACTGTAACTTTCTAAAAGTAAATATCTACACTACCAGGGGGCATTGTTTGCCAAAGCATGCCTGAGTGTTTTTGACCAGGCACTGACTGTTCTCATTTACAAGGCAGAGATCCCAGCCCCTCCAGAGGGTTAAGGAGACTGTTCTAGAAGTTAGTAATTCTAAGGAAAAACAAGGAAGATGTGCTTGGCATATTTCCAGAGGATATTTACCTGTCTAATGTAAGTATCCTGTTAGACATCAATGTTCCCTGAACTTTCTGTCCATATTTTGTTTTACTATCACTAACATGGTTCTTGTCACCCATGACATGGACATGTAAGTTTTCTGGTAACTCCTGTTTTGTTCTCAGAGCCATCTGACTATCTATAGTATTACTAAACCTGAATTACACAATCTATAAATATTGTGAAACAGTGAAAGAGGTTTCAAAGGATTGGGAAGAAAATATACCCAAGTCTGGCCGATTTCCACACACCCTTGGCGACTTAAAACAGCATTTTCTAATTAGGTTATAAGTAAAGATGATTTCAGTATGTTACAGTTTTGTTTAAAACAGCCTCCATTCCAGGAAGGAAGGAAGGACAGGAGTGAGGTGTAGGGAAGAGAAATTGTTCAAAGTTCACTGTGCTAATATATGGAAATATCACAAGAAACCCTCTCCTATCACAAATGTATGCAAATTCCAAAATAAAATAAGCTAAGTCTCCATCCTGGTATGGTTAAGAGGGAAAAAATGTTTATTATTACTCACTCTAAACAAATGTAAGCATAGATTTCTCTTCGTTTTAAGAGCCGAGGCCTTTTGATGTACATTACAAATAGTCAAGTGAACAGAGATGTGACTATATATTCTTCTCGGAAAGAATTCCTCCACCAGTGAAATGGCCAACTTCAAAACTGCAGCCTAAATTAAAGACATTCTTTATTGGGAAATAAATTCTTTTTTTTTTTTTTCTTTTGCCAGTTCTGGGCTTGAGCACTGTCCTTGGACTTTCTCAAGGCTAGAGCTCTACCACTTGAGCCTCAGCACCACTTCTGGCTTTTTGCTATGTATGTGGTACCGAGGAATCGAACCCGGGTCTTCGTGCATGCGAGGCAAGCACTTTAACCACTAGGCCAAACTCCCGGCCCCTGAATAGTTATTTTTTAGAAA
This sequence comes from Megascapheus bottae, assembly GCF_031878675.1. Classification (NCBI taxonomy): domain Eukaryota; kingdom Metazoa; phylum Chordata; class Mammalia; order Rodentia; family Geomyidae; genus Megascapheus; species Megascapheus bottae. The sequence continues at coordinate 9,491,332 of NC_143540.1, read as the reverse complement.
CTCATCTCTACGCCGGATTTCTGTGTGCCAGTACTCAGGCTTGAATCCAGGGCTCTTTACCTGGAGCCACAGCTCTACCTCCAGTTTTTGTTTTTGTTTTTTTTTCCAGGTAAGAGCTTTACAAGCTTTTTCTGATCCTGTAAGCTTCAGACACCAATCCTCAGATCTCAGTCTCATGAGTAGCTGTGATTACAAGCATGAATCACCAGAACTGGGCTACACATGGTTTACAACAACAACCAAAAAAGTAACTCACAATCAGGATTGGGAAATTACAGAAATCATGAGGTGGATCAAGGCTTTTTTTTTTTTCTTTTTAAATCAATATAAGGTTTCAGAACAGCTTATTATAAGTGTTACTGGTCAAATCTTTAAAGACTGTTCAGGGACATCTAGAATCTGAAAGAATATTATCCAGTAGGCTTTAAAAAAAATTTACTATTTGTTCGGTAGGTTCCTGGAACTCTCTCCATCTTTGGTTCACACGTTCTTCCTTCGTCACTGAACCGAAATCTGAATTTGCTGGTGTATGACTGGCACTTTGGAGTGCAGGCAGAACACGGAAGCACAAGGAGGTTCATCTAAGGTCATGAAATAGAATCCCGTTCTCAACCTCCCTGGTACAATCTAAGTTCAGAGCTCTAATTATTGTCTTGTGCAAATTTCAACTTTTCTGGCTTTCTTACCATAAAAAAAGAAAAAAAAATGTAAGTGGCACAGCTGAAAAATGCATTACTATCTTGTAAGTTTTTGATCTTATTGTTTGTTAGGATAATTTACAAGAATGGAAGTATTTAATGAAATAGTATCAGAGCTCTATTATTTATTTTAAAAATCCCTGTAAGGTTCTATCAGTCATTTGAATTAGATATCACTGCGATATCATGCCTATTTCCTCGTGTAATTATTCAGGCGCTAAGATCTTGAGGATTGCTGTTTGAAGCCAGTCTGGGCAGGAAAACTCTGTGAAACTCTTTAACCTCTGTGGCTCAAAGTGGTAGAGCACTTGAGTTGAGTAAAATAGCTTAGGTACGGTGCCCAGGCCCTGAGTTCAAGCCCCGTGACCCATAAAAATAAATAAATAAAACCAAGGAAAACAATGTCCTCACAGACCTGACAAAACACAGACACAAACAGCTACACTAGTAAATACTGATGAGATGCCACAAAGGAAGTTTAAAGCTGGGTGTGGTAGGACACACCTGGAATCCTAGAACTTGGGAGGTAAAACAGGAGGACGGGTCAAGGAAACATTACAAAAAGAAAGGGAAAGAAAAAAAAAATGGGAGGAGAGTTTAGAACAATACCAGGGACTTTTATTGAAGAGCAAGTATGTCTGGGAAGCAAGCCATGGGGAAAGGACAGGGAACAAAGAAGTTCAGGAGACAAGGAAGAGAGGTGAAAAGGAAGATTCCATAACTAGAAGAGAGCTGCACGGCCTTCCAGGGGGCTCTGCCCTCAGGCTTGTGTGTGATCACACACACACACACATATACAGTGTGAAAACAATTCACCAAAGGAACAATGTTATTGAATGTGAAATAGAATGGGGGGGTCAGTGTTCAGGGAAAACAGGGAGAAAAGATTGTCAGCTGAAGAATCTCTGGGAACTGGTAAGAATGCTCACCTGGCACGCACAAAGCCCTGAGTTCGATTACCCAGGATCACATTTACAGAAAAAGCTGGACGTGGCACTATGGCTCAAGTGGTAGAGTGCTACCCTTGAGCAAAAAGTATCCAAGGCCCTGAGTTCAAGTCCCAGGACTGGCCAAAAAAAAAAAAAAATCTATGGGACTTTGCTAACGGATGTGGTGTGGGAAGGAAGCTGAACAATAATACCACAGCTGTGATTCTGCGGAACCAAAAGAATATAACTGTTCCAACTGAAGGAAGCCGAGGGAACTGGGGTGTTTTTTGTTTGTTATGCTTTTGTTTTGTGTTCTACACAGAGGGCCTGGCAGGAGAAGCTGTTTCTGCTGAGGAATCGAGCACTGGTATCTTGATAATCAGGAGCAGTGGAGTAGAGTAGAGAAAGATTCGATCCTCCCCACAGACACACTGGAAATTGCCTCTACTTCACAGGGAATAATGGTTTTGCCAAGACCAAATCAACACCAGCAAATCAAGACCAGTGCTGCTCTATTCTGCAACCAGTCCACCCCCTAACTCTTGTCACACTGAGCTTTCTTAATGTGATTGTCACTGCAATGGGTTGGATGGAGAAAGCAGAAATAGTTTTCTAGCACGTTCTTTTTGTTTATCTTTGAGTAGTTGTACAATAACAAAGCAGTGTAGGAAGCATCTTTGTTTTGTTTGGGTAGGACATATGCATCTAGATCAGTATCATATCCTTCAATATTCTCAGCCACCTTCCACCCATCCCATGTCTAGCCTCAAAGCCACCAAGGAAAAGAAAGAAAACAAGAAGCATACGCTCCAAAAAGCTATGGGGTAGCTACCATTGTGTTTTGCTTTGTTGATGTCATCTCCCTGTCTACATTAGTCTGTCTTCTACTTCCAGTAAGATAGACTAAGATGTAAAGAAGAGAATGTTGGTCCTAGCTGGGGAGAAACCACATCTGGCACTGCAGCCTTCTGGCTTGGCAAAGTCCCAGAGTGGCACAAGACAGCTTATGACACGAGATAAGGTGTTTAAAGAGTGCATAGTATAGACATGTCATGTCTGTCTGTCTCTTTTCCTACACAACGATAAAGGATGTCATCTTGAATTTTGGGGGGAAGATAAGGTCAGGTTAAGTTCCACCTTCCGGTGGGGATTCAATTTCAACCAGTGAAGCCGAGGACACAGGGACTCTTAAACCGGTTTCAAACCATGGTATCACCTAAACCCTCCCCTGCTTTGGTGGAGGCAGTTCCAAGAACAAATGAGACAGTCAGACCTCACAATTAGGTGGGGATTAGGCCCAGTGGGGCCACATTTGGGGAGCCCCTGGCAGGAGCTGACCCTTTCCTGGTTGCCTGCTGGGTGTACTTCTCAAGGTAATGGCAGTATGGAGAATGGACACTGTTTTGAGCACGCCAGGTTGCTGGCCTCTGTCTGGGCACTGATTTTCTAAGGTCTACTGTCAATGGGGTTCAGCCATCACCCATAAATAAATTCCTTTTGGGGTTGTGCTCTGGAATCCCAGGCAGAACTGAAGAATCTGCCTGTTAAAAAGTGTCTCAGGGCCCAACAATGTCTGACAAACTTATTGGGAACTCAAGCTACCAATTGGGGGACCCTAGGACGTCATGATGGGTGTCTCATGACAGTATCCCAAGGAAATTCACCAACATACCCAAACAGTGGGCCCACACACACATATTAGAAACCCAGTTCCTGATGTCTCCCCCTTTTCCTCCTCTGCCATCTTTCCAAACACCTTTGTCTTCATAACACTCCCCATTTTATCACTGACATCATGTTTCTCTTGAAATGTCTCATTCACCAGAACTAGTGTCAAAAATGTGTGCGTGTGTCTGTATACCACTCCTATGGCTTGAACTCAGGGCCTAGGCTCTGTTCCTTAGATTTTTTTTATTTTCTTCTTGCTGAAGGGGAATGCTCTACCACATGAGCCATTCCTCCACCTCTAGCTTTTGCTGATTAATTAAAGATAAGAGTTCTCTCTTGGACTTTTCTCCCCAGAATGGCTACAAACCTCATCCTCTGCTCTTAGCTTCCCCAGTAATTAGGATTATAGGAATGAGTTTGTACTTTAGCACCCAGCTGCATTTCTTTTAAGTTAATAAAATTTAAATTGTATGCCTAATTTTTTTAAAATTGTATTTCAATTAGCAAGCACGAATAGTGCAAAAGAGTTTTTTCGTGATGAACATTTCAGATGTGTGCAGTGTACTTTAAAACAGATCACCCTTGATGATATTTCCATGCCCTTTCCTTTTTCCACTTTCTTTTTTCTTTTCTTTCTTTCTTTCTTTCTTTTTTTTTTTTTTTTGCCAGTCCTGGGCCTTGAACTCAGGGCCTGAGCGCTGTCCTTGGACTTTCTCAAGGCTAGAGCTCTACCACTTCCAGCTTTTTTCTATGTATGTGGTACTGGGGAATCGAACCCGGGTCTTCGTGCATGCTAGGCAAGCACTCCACCACTAGGCGACAATCCTGGCCCTCATTTTTTTTTTTCCTTAAATATAAAAAGAGTCAAAGTAATTATAAGGAATACATATAGAAACGTACTTTGCAGGGCCAGGAGTGTGACCTAGTGGTAGAGTGCTTGCTTAGCATGCCAAAGCCCCAGGAGGTTCGATTCCCCAGTACCACATACACAGGAAAAGCCCTTAGAAGTGCTGTGGCTCAAGTGGCAGAGGGCTATAGCGCCTTGAACAAAAGGTGTCCAAAGGCAGTGCCCAGGCCCTGAGTTCAAGACCCAGGAGTGGCAAAAAGAAAGAAAGAAAGAAAGAAAGAAAGAAAGAAAGAAAGAAAGAAAGAAAGAAAGAAAGAAAGAAAGAAAGAAAAGACATATACTAGTCTCAAATGTATTAGTAGTCTTAAGTGAAGCAATAACCTTCAAGCTAAATTGAATTTGCTGTTTTTCGACTCCCAGATGCATAAATCAGTTCCAGATAGAAAAGAATCATTCAAACCCCAGTCTGTCAGAAAGTTTTACAATCAGACACCCCTACTGTCCACAAACTTTCCTAAAAGTAGGAATCTTCTGCCCAAACCTCAAAGGAAACACACACACCTACACCTCCTCAGTAAATCCAGATCAGCTGATCTCACAAAGTACAAACAGGGAGAACCAGCAGGACAGGACAGAAACAGGCAAAGAAGAGGAGCAACTTCTGAAAGATAGGTGATCGCTTTAACTTTTTTTTTCCCCCCTTTTTTTTAAAGGCTAGAACTGGGGTTTGAACACAGGGCTTGGGTGCTGTCTCTTCGTGTTTCTTGTTTTGGGAGGTTTTTCTTTTTTCTTTTCTACCTCCACTGTGCAGTGCATTCATTGGAGAGAAGAAGCATCCTTAAAGACTTTCCTGCCTGGGTGGCCTGCAAACTGGATGATCCACAGATCTCAGCGTCCTGAGGATGCTAGGATGCTGGCAAGACAGATTCATGCCTGGTTCTGCTATGTCCCAGAGGAAAACGTTCCTGTGCAGTCCTCAGCCAGCCCCTTCCCTTCTGCACCTCTGCTCCTCCCCTTCCTGAGGAAGAACCCCCCTCAGATGTCCACCCCAAGAAACAGCCCCAATCACTGTATCCCCCCCCCAAAGAACCCCCCCTGCTGTCTCCAACAAAGAGCTCCTCCATCATCCAAGGAGGCAATTCTCCCACTGTCCCCCACCCATGGAAAACCCCTCCTACCTGTTCCCCCCAAGAAAGTGCCACCCCCACCCCAAGGAAGAGGCCATCACCATCCACAAAGAAGAGCAGCCCCGCTGCTGTCCCCCAAGGAGGTGACCACCTCGCTGTCCCCCAAGGATGTGACCACCACTGCTGTCCCCCAAGGAAGTGACCCCTCACTGCTGCCCCCCAAGGAAGTGACCCCCACTGCTGCCCCCCAAGGAAGTGACCACCTCGCTGTCCCCCAAGAAAGTGACCCCCTCGCTGTCCCCCAAGGAAGTGACCCCTCGCTGTCCCCCAAGGAAGTGACCCCACCGCTGTCTCCCAAGGAAGTGACCCCCACTGCTGTCCCCCAAGGGAGTGACCCCCTCGCTGTCCCCCAAGGAAGTGACCCCCTCGCTGTCCCCCAAGGAAGTGACCCCCACCGCTGTCCCCCAAGGAAGTGACCCCCACCGCTGTCCCCCAAGGAAGTGACCCCCACTGCTGTCCCCCAAGGAAGTGACCCCCACCGCTGTCCCCCAAGGAAGTGACCCCCACTGCTGTCCCCCAAGGAGGTGACCACCTCGCTGTCCCCCAAGGAAGTGACCCCCACCGCTGTCCCCCAAGGAAGTGACCCCCACCGCTGTCCCCCAAGGGAGTGACCCCCACCGCTGTCCCCCAAGGAAGTGACCCCCTCACTGTCCCCCAAGGGAGTGACCCCCTCGCTGTCCCCCAAGGAAGTGACCCCCACCGCTGTCCCCCAAGGAAGTGACCCCCACCGCTGTCCCCCAAGGAAGTGACCCCCACTGCTGTCCCCCAAGGGAGTGACCCCCTCGCTGTCCCCCAAGGGAGTGACCCCCTCGCTGTCCCCCAAGGAAGTGACCCCCACCGCTGTCCCCCAAGGAAGTGACCCCCACCGCTGTCCCCCAAGGGAGTGACCCCCACCGCTGTCCCCCAAGGAAGTGACCCCCGCCGCTGTCCCCCAAGGAAGTGACCCCCACTGCTGTCCCCCAAGGGAGTGACCCCCTCGCTGTTCCCCAAGGAAGTGACCCCCTCGCTGTCCCCCAAGGATGTGACCACCACTGCTGTCCCCCAGGAAGTGACCCCCACTGCTGCCCCCCAAGGAAGTGACCACCTCGCTGTCCCCCAAGAAAGTGACCCCCTCGCTGTCCCCCAAGGGAGTGACCCCTCGCTGTCCCCCAAGGAAGTGACCCCCTCGCTGTCCCCCAAGGAAGTGACCACCTCGCTGTCCCCCAAGGAAGTGACCCCCACCACTGTCCCCCAAGGAAGTGACCCCCACTGCTGTCCCCCAAGGGAGTGACCACCTCACTGTCCCCCAAGGAAGTGACCCCCTTGCTGTCCCCCAAGGAAGTGACCCCCCACTGCTGTCCCCCAAGGGAGTGACCACCTCACTGTCCCCCAAGTAAGTGACCCCCACTGCTGTCCCCCAAGGAAGTGACCACCTCGCTGTCCCCCAAGGAAGTGACCCCCACCACTGTCCCAAGGGAGTGACCCCCACCGCTGTCCCCCAAGGGAGTGACCCCCACCGCTGTCCCCCAAGGAGGTGACCCCCTCGCTGTCCCCCAAGGGAGTGACCCCCACCGCTGTCCCCCAAGGGAGTGACCCCCACCGCTGTCCCCCAAGGGAGTGACCCCCACTGCTGTCCCCCAAGGGAGTGACCACCTCACTGTCCCCCAAGGAAGTGACCCCCTTGCTGTCCCCCAAGGAAGTGACCCCCCACTGCTGTCCCCCAAGGGAGTGACCACCTCACTGTCCCCCAAGTAAGTGACCCCCACTGCTGTCCCCCAAGGAAGTGACCACCTCGCTGTCCCCCAAGGAAGTGACCCCCACCACTGTCCCAAGGGAGTGACCCCCACCGCTGTCCCCCAAGGGAGTGACCCCCACCGCTGTCCCCCAAGGAGGTGACCCCCTCGCTGTCCCCCAAGGGAGTGACCCCCACCGCTGTCCCCCAAGGGAGTGACCCCCACCGCTGTCCCCCAAGGGAGTGACCCCCACTGCTGTCCCCCCCCCGCCGCCCCAGGCCCCGTCCAGGGGAGCCGGGGATGGCGGCGGCCCAGCTCCCCGGAGGCTTTCGGGGGGGACCCGGCCGCCCCGGGGGTCCACGAGCCGAGCCGGGCCCCGCGCATGCGCACGCGCCGGGACGCCCCCCCTCACCCCGCTTCCCCGGCAGACACTCACTCACCCCTCCGCGGCGTCCACCGAATCCACCTCCTCTTCCTCCGCCGCCATCGCCACCCGGAAACGTCCGGAAGCCGGCTGACAGGCCGACTGGGCCCGCCCGGCCCGCCGCGGCCGCCCTTAAGGCTGCGCAATCCGCGCATGCGTCGTCGCCTCCACACGGTGGGGAATCCGCAGGCGTTTGCCCCGCCCCGCCCAGATCCCTGTTGCTTTCCACTGCGCGTGCGTGGTCCCCCCCCCCAGTGGGCGGGGCCGAAGTGAGATGAGGGGAGGGGCCATGCCGCTTCCCAACTGCGCATGCGTGAGGGGGAAAAAAAAAAGACGGGAACGCGCATGCGCCGCGGAGCGAGGCGGCTCGTGTCGGAGGTGGAGTGCACGCTCCGTCGGGCTCCACCTCGAAGCGTTCGACGGGGACTCGTTCCGGCCAGCTCGGTCGTGATTCCTTTGAATCATGATTCGTAGGAAAGCGTCACCCTGCTGTCGTTGATTGCCAGGCCATTTGATCCCGGCCAACTTGTGCGTGTGCGCATGCGCCAGCCCTGGGCCTTGAACTCTGGGCCTGCGCACTTTGTCCCTGAGGTTTGGGGGGGGGGGATTTGTCTTTGTTCTTGTTGTTGTGTTACTGACTCAAGGCTGATGCTCTACCGCTTGACACACACCTTGTTTGTTTTTTTAAATTGTTCAGAGAGAAAGATAAACAAAAAATTGCCCTTCTGAATGAGAGCTGAGTCCCCAGAATCTTGTGTTTCAGTCACCTAAGTGTTGATTTTTTCCATTCTTTGTGGACAGGTCAGAACCCAGTGTCTGCCATGAGGAGGAGAAGGGAAAAGGGTTCTGTGAGAGCATCAAACTGGGGCCTGAATCCTGCCATCCTAGCTACTCGGGAAGCTGAGATCTGAGGATTCAAGGTTCAAAGTCAACCTGGGGCAGAAAAGCCAGTGAGAATCATCTTTCCCATTAACCCCCCCCCAAAAAGCTGGAAGTGGAGGGATGGCTCACATGGTGAAGTGTCAATCCTTGAGTTCCCCAAGCCCTGAGTTCAAGTGCCAGGACGCGCGTAAACAAACACTAAAAGGGCTTGGAGTTGAGGGGAGGGAGGGGGAGGGTGTATAGCTCAAGTGATAGAACCAAAACCCCATCTCAAAGGAAAAAATAAAGGGTCAGGAGTTTGGCCTAGTGGTAGAGTGCTTGCCTTGAGAAAGCCCAAAGACAGTGCTCAGGCCCTGAGTTCAAGGCCCAGGACTGGCAAAATAAATAAATTCCTAGAGGTAGGGGCAGGGTTTTGGACAATAGGTTTCTGGACCTAAACTCTCAAACTTCCTGTAACCCTGTCCCCTGACTTGATCCAGATCAGTGCCATTATGCCATTATGTCACATGTCTCCAGTCTCCTGGCTTTCTTCTAGTCAACATGGCATCCCATATCAGCTCCCCAGTGGAGTCTGATCTGCTTTGTTGGTGTTGTTTTTCTGCTTTATTTATTTATTTTTGTGCCTCTTCTGCTCTCACAGCTCAGCTTGAACTCAGGGCCTGGGCACCTGAGCTTTTGTGCTTGAGGCTTAGCCATCTACCGTATGAACCACAACTCCACTACTGACTTTTTGGTGAGAGATGAGAGTCTCAAGGATTTTTCCTGTCCAGGTAAGCTTTGAACTCAATCTGTGATCTCAGTCTCCTGACAGGGTGTGCCACCTGCAGCTAGCTCTCAGGAAAACATCAGATATTCATTCTACCCTTACAACACACCACTACCAAAGGAGAAAGCAAGCTGAAAGGCAGGAAGGGGGCAGGAGTGTGTGTGTGTATGTGTGCTGGACTGCACTCAGGCCCTGAGTGTAAATTCTAGGACCTGCCTCTCCCCATCATAAAAAAATAAAATAAAATCACAGCCAGGTGCCACCTATACTCAAGAGGATGAGATCTAAGGACCTCAGTCCTCAGTTCAAAGCCAGCCCAGGTATGGAAGTCTGTGAGACTCTTATCTCCTTTGAACCACCAGAAAACCAGAAGTGATGCTGTGGCTCAAGGGGTACAGTGCTAGCCTTGAGCTGAGGAGCTCAGGGACAGCACCCAGACCCAGAGTTCAAGCCTTACGGTTGTCAAAAAAAAAAATCCCATATCTGTAGACATTATTTCTGCTACTGACGATTTGTAGTTATATATGATGGATTAGAAGAAAGTAAGTGCTATAAACAAATTCCCCTCTAACATCTATGTAGCCTTTTCATTCACACCCTTGATTTATTTCGAAAATGGGTCCTTCAGTTTAATACAGCTTATTGAACATCCTTCTGCACTGCCCACACTGGCAACAGAAAACAAACAGCCATCTTGGCTCGATTACATTTCTTGACACGTGGGAATTCACCGATTTGTGCTACAATAAATCCTCGGTTCTTGGTAATTCAGCAAATTGGTTTATTTAGCCTTGGCTCAGCAGGGATTCTCAGAGGGAACCATTTTCACTCGTCACAGATTCCACACTGAAATATTTTATGATTGTCTGCCCACAGCTGGAAGAATTTTGTAGCAATATGACTGAATGAACGAGGGGGGAAAAAAATGCCAGCTCAAAATGTTCTAAGTTGGTAACTCTTTAGTGAGCCAGTCTCTGGTGGCTGTCAAGAGGCTGAGATCTCAGGATCTCTGTTTAAAGCCATGCAGAAAAAGTCCTCGAGCCTCTTATCTCCAATAACTCAGGAAAAAGCAGGAAGTGGAGTTGTGACTCAAGTGGTAGAGTACCAGTCTTGAGCAAAATTAAAAGCCAAGTGAGAGCAAAAGGCCCTGAGTTCAAGCCCTAGTACTCTTAGCAGTAGGGAGAGAAAAAGATTAAAAAACACTTTTTTTTCCTTTATTTATTATTTGCTTTAATGATATACTCAGCCTTCTTTGGCTGTAGATTTCAAATCACAGCCGACAAAATATGGCATCGATTTCAGTGTCTATTAGAAGATAGGTGAAAAATTGTACATGTGTATGTATACCCACGACTCAATTATGCTTTCTCTCTCTCTCTTTTTTTTTTAATCAGTCATGGGTCTTGAACTCAGGTCCCTGAGCTCTTCAGCTCAAAGCTAGCACTCCACTACTTTGAGCCACAGCATCACTTCTGGTTTTCTGGTGGTTCAATGGAGATAAGAGTCTCACCGACTTTTGTGTTCAGGCTGGCTTTGAACTGCGATCCTCAAATCTCAGCCTCCTGAGTAGCTAAGATTAGAGGCGTGAGCTACCAGTGTCTGGCTCTCCTTAGCTTTGTGAGTGTGTGTGTGTGTGTGTGTGTGTGAATCACCCTCGAAAGGACACCAAACTTGATATTCTTGCCTATGGGTTCAGTAATTCCGTGGTTTGCCACAGCCATCCCCTTTCAGCAACCACCAACCTTTTCACTTACCTGTAACATTCATAATCCCAACCTACCTCCTACCTCTGCAATAATTGACCAAAACTCCCCTCTCTCACCTCTGTACCATTTCTCTTGGGTCACGGTCTAGTCTCCTGTGGGCGTGAGAAGGCCTCCATCTCAGAATGATCTCGATCTAAATGGGTGAAAAGAGTCTTGAGAAACCATAATAGCAGAGACAAGTCAACATATGGAGAGAAAGACTTACATTGATAGACAATTCTGAGGGTTTGGTGAACATTTCGGGACCCCATTATTTTGGGGGTCCTGGGATCATATAGACAGAACATGATGATAGAAGTTGAGTCTCTTCCGGGGTAGTTAGCAACAGAGAGAGACAGGGGATTGGGTTCCATTTGGGTCTTCAAGAACACAGAGCCAGCTGCGGGGTGCCAGGAGGCTGAGTTCTGAGGATCACAGTTCAAAACCAGCCGAGGGCAGGTAATGAGCTAGCCTTGAATGAATGAAGCTCAGGGACAGTGCCCAGGTCCCGAGGTCAAGCCCTGTAAACTAACCCCCTCCCAAAGAAAAATCCCCCAATGAACACATGCGAATAATCTAACACCCCCAAACCCACTGCCAACCCACCACTGTCCATGCTTCTCAAAAGTCAACCCTGCCTCACAGAACCAAGCTAGTACCAAAACTAGACCCACAGGAGACTTTGGAAGAACATTCTAGATCTAAATACCTTATTCTGGACATTGGAAATAATTCGAATCATAGAATAGATTTGTGTGTGTGTGTGTGTGTGTGTGTGTGTGTGTGTGTGTGTGTGTGTGTGTCTGGTTTATTTTATTTAGATTAAAAAAAAAGTTACTTCGTGTGTGTGTGTGTGTGTGTGTGTGTGTGTGTGTGTGTGTGTGTGTGTGTGTATGCTGGTCCCAGGGCTTGAACTCTGTGCCTAGCTGCTGTCCCTGAGTTTGGCAATTGGAGCCACAGCACCGCTTCTGGCTTTTTCTATGTATGTAGTACCAAGGAATCAAACCCGGGTCTTCACAAACACTAGACAAGTATTCTGCCAGTAGGCTAAACTCCCAGTCCATGGCTTCTAGTATTTCTGATCGTAAGTCAGAATCTCTTAGCCATAAAGAGTTTCTTGTCTCTTTGTCAAAGCATCTCGCTTCAGCTTTCAACAATTTGACTGACATGTCCAGATGGCAGATCAAGGCACTGTAAATTGAATTCGATCAAAAAACCCTTTTTTTTAAAACCATATATATTTTCTTCAAAAAGTCTTTCTGTCTTGCTTTCCTTTCCCTACGCCCTCTCTCATTCTCATTTTCTGAGACTCTCATTACATTTATCTTAGTATGCATACTGCCATCTCAAAACAAGAAATGAAGTTCAGAGGGGGTAGAAATGCAAGTTCTGTAACCTTGGTTGTCTTTCTATACGAGCTTGGGCCGGCTTTGAACTGTGATCTTCAGATCTCAGCCTACTGAGTAGCTAGAATGAGAGAGAAGCACGAGCATGCAGCTCTTCTACCATTTTTAACTTTGGTACCATATCAAGGTCTTACATATTCAAGACATTAAAATAGAATCCTAAAATGGAAGGAAAAAAAAAACAGATCAAGACAAATGAGCTTCAATGTGGCAACCATAGTTACAGAGGAAAAAAAAAAGGATTATTTCAGCAGTCTCATCATACACCCACTATGGGATCTAAGGACAAATGGATGATAAAAAGAAGTCATAACTGCCTTGCTGTTGAGTGTTATCGTTCTGAATGAGGAGACAGCCAATACATAATTGTGAACTAGGAGAGATGGGGCATCATTATAAACCGAACACTTTCAGAATTATGAGAAAAAGAACTTAAAGAGACCAACAAATGGGTAGTGGTGATTCTCCATCTATAATCTGTGACCTTCTTTGTAAAGATGGCTTGCATGCTTCAGATTCAAGCATGCATTACATAACCTTGTGAGTTGATGGGATTCACGAAATACTGAAATACACTTATCCACTGTCCCCCCCCCACCCCGCCCATTTCTCCATCTGTGGTAGGTGGAACGATTACTTTATAGTGGCTGCTTGATGGGTTGAGACCAAGGTGTCTTTGTGGTTATTGTGAAAGGCAGTTTCTCAGTTTCTCATACTGGGTGCACAGCCAACTTGCTTCATGAGTTCAATCAAGCCCTATCACCTTTTTGAGCTCTCAGCTTTTCAACTGCCAAATGTAGGTAGATATTCCACTTGTTTTTTTTTCTGACACTGCAAAAGGCCAGTTGGAACTTGATCCAAGTAGGGTGACATAGCCACCAATAACTGAATGGAGAGCGAGAGCGAGAGAGATAGAGAGAGGAAGAGAGAGAGAGATATTACCAGGTTTCACTGCTGTAGGAAGTGGCAGCTGGAGTTGAAAAAGAGTCCCCAAAATCTGCTTTCAATCCTGTGTCAAGATTCTTTTCTTTTTCTTTTTTTTAGCTAGGCACCAGTGGCTCACGCCTGTAATCCCAGCTGTTCAGGAAGCTGAGATCTAAGGATCACAGTTCAAAACCAGCCTAGGGAGGGAAAGTCCATGAGACTCTGATCTCCAGTGAACCACCAGAAAACCAGAACAGGGGCTGTGACTCAAAGTGAGAGTGGTAGCCTTGAATTGAAGAGCTCTGAGACAGCACCCAGGCCCAGGGTTCAAGCCCCACAACTGACCAAAAAAAAAGCAGTTGGCCTGTACTTTGTACCACATACACCCCCACCCTAATAACTTACAATGGCACAACCAGTGAAACACAGCAAACCCTCTGTTTACATGCATGACTGGAGAATTAGACAATCAACCGTGACAGGCGGTCAAAAGCACTGGAATTCAAAACACCCTAAGCATGAAATCCTGTTGAGAACCATGTCATCTCTTTTAATCATCCATTAGATTTGTTCAGAATCTAATGACAACCTTCCAAGGTCATTAGTTTGGACATTATCACTGCCATGTGACCATGGGAAATGTATTTTTTAATTAAAAATATTATTATGAGGATAATGTACAGTTCCATAATTTTTTTTTTGGACATCGGTCCTTTCCCTTTACCCTCTCCCAGGTTTTCCCTCCTGCCCCCGTTCACAAGGAAATGTATTTCAATTATGTAAATGTATTTTTATTTTATTTTAGTATTTTTTTTTGGTCAGTCATGAACTTAAACTCGGGGCCTGCGCATCGTCCCTGAGTTCTTTTGCTCAAGGCCAGCAGGGCTCTATCAACTTTGAACCACAGCACCACTTCTGGTTTTTGAGTGGTTAATTGGAGAGAAAGCGTCTCAGGAGGACTTTTCTGCCCAGGCTGGTTTTGAACCGCAATCCTCAGATCTCAGCTTCCTGAGTAGCTAGGATGTCAGGCGAGAGCCATGGTCATTCAGCTTAAATTTGTTTTTAAAGAGTTCTTTTTAGTCGACTACAAGAAGAATTTGTCATTTTATTTGTGTGTAAGAATCTTTGACCCTTCTGATTTGTGGTGAGGAATAAGAAGAAAACCTTCCAGAATCTCTGGGGTACTGACAAATGCATTATAGCCTTCAAAAGTTTTCTATTCTTATCTCCAATGAGCCACCAGAAAGTCAAAAGTGCAAGTGTGGCTTGCGTGGTAGACCACCACGCTTTAGTGAAAAAGCTCAAGGGCAGTGCTGAGGCCCTGGGTTGAAGCCCTAGTACCAGCACAGACACAGACATAGACACACACACACACACACACACACACACACACACACACACACACACACACACCCCAAAGAACCAAAGCCAGATGGAGCCTCATTTTCCACCCTGAATACTTACAGGACTTAGCGATTTACATTTACATATTTATATTTCATATTGATTTATGTATTTATTTACCAATTCTGGGGCTTGAACTCAGGGTCTGAGCACTGTCCCTGAGCTTCTTTTGCTCAAGGCTAGCACTCTACCACTTGAGCCACAGCACCACTCCAGGCTTTTTCTGTATATGTGGTACTAAGGAATCGAACCCAGGGCTTCATGCATGCTAGGCAAGCACTCTACCACTAGCCACATTCTCAACCTGTCTCTACCCACAAGTTGTATCGTTCATTTCTCACATAGTATCCAGTGAGCATTTTCACTGCCTTTGTTCACCCAGTGATATGCATTTAATAGAACAGAGCAGAAATGGCAGCGTGACTGAAGATTAAGTCATTGAAAGGAATTATGGCTTCTACCCCCTCCCCCACGATGGCTGTGTCACCAGCACATAGAAGCAGCACAAGACAATTTAAGTGACAACTAGACTAAGGCCCAAAGCCCCCCAACAGATCACTCACTCACTTTCCATGGCTTCTCAGAAACTGTGTGAGATCGGGGTTGAGATCGGGGTTGGAGGCGTGACTCAGGTGCCAACCAATAAGCAAAATCATCAGATACCAAGTTCCAGTGCCAAGAAACTGTATGTGATCATTAATATTTTGGGGCCTTAGGTTGCCGCATCAGGAAAGAATTTATTAAATGGCAATGTTAAATTTGTTAAATATGGCAATATATATTATTTTCTATTGTATATAATTTTATACAATATAGAACATGATGTATTCTATATATGTATTCTATATGCTATATAATATAGGACACTATATATTAAGTATTATATATATTAACCTCCAAAGTCGTTACAGAGAATCATCTCTCACCACTGGAGGGCAGTATTGTACAGTCACTCTTTCCAGTGCTCCCTGAAAATCAGAGCCTGGACATCTTTGTGAGTTTGTATTTTTGCCTTTTTTTTTAAAAATGCAGTTTCATTTGAATAAGCATTTCATATTTTTCACGAATATAAAATTAGAATAAAAGACTCGTCCCAATATTCCATTCAGATGGGTTGAGCAGATTGGCTATCGTGACATTTAAAACAAGACATGTATTCAATTGCTTTGATTTTTGATAGCTTAAAAAAACTCATAGTGAAATGACAGATGCTTTTTAAAAAAGGTATCCTTTTCTTTCTTTTTTGAGCTTGAATGCTGTCCCTGAATGTTTCTGCTCAAGGTTAGCGAAGCGACCTACCCCTTGAACCACAGCTCCATTTTAGGGTTTTTTGTTTTTGTTTGTTTGTTTTTTATGGTTCATCGGAGATAAGAGTCTGACAGACTTTCCTGCCCAGGTTGGCTTCGAACCACCATTCTCAGAGCTTAACTTCCTGAGTAGCTAGTAAGATTGCAGGTATGAGCCACCAGTGCCAGTTGAATCTTCCAATTTGTACTGTTTGTATTAACATTGAATAAAAGTATATCTAACAGAACTTTAAGTTTGCTTTGGTAAGTTGTGTTCAACAGTGACTGTAAATTGCGTAACTTCAACAAATATCAGCCAGCTCTCCATTCATCTCCTTCGTTGAAGTGCAAGTTAAAAGGTTAGCTTTACAACTACTCAATAGTCTGGTTAGTTAAGTGTGTGTGTGTGTGTGTGTGTGTGTGTGTGTGTGTGTGTCAGGACTGGGGCTTGAACTCAGGGCCTGTGGCCTGTGCACTGTCCTTGGGTTTTCTCCAGGCTAGCACCCTACCACTTGAGCCACAGCACCACTTCCAACTTTTTCTACGTATGTGGTACTGAGGAATCGAACCCAGGTCTTCGTGCATGCTAGGGGAGCACTCTACCAACAGGCCACACTCCCGGCCCTCTTAGCTTTTTCACTCCAGGCTGGTATTCCTGCCTGTATGGGCTTCAAACGTCAATCCTTCTAATTCAGCCTCCTGAGCAGTTAGGTTGACAGATGTCAGCCGCCAGCACCTTTTATTTTTATGTATTATTTGCTGCCTTCCCAAGGCTTGAAATTTGACATGAATTCCTGCACCACCATTGCAGTCATTTGGGAAGAGTTTAGGGTAGCAGTCAAATCTGGTATATAAATGGAGCCATGCTTCTTGAAGATGCCGGAGAAGATCCAGGCAAATTTGTTAAGTCGGAGCTCTGGTGGGGAACCCATGGCACAGGCCACTGTTTCCATTTGAGCAGAACTTTGTTTTGTTTTAACAGACTATTCACAATGGGGTGCGGCAAGTAGAGGGAGGGCATTGGAGAAGACTACTTTTGCAGAGTCACTCTTATTTCAAGCCTAAGGGTCAGTGGGGACAGTGGGCCCCGTGGCAGTGGTGGTTGCCCATTTTTGTGGTTTCCGTGGCCAACTCATTGTGACTCAGCACACAGAAAGCCAGGGAACAAATACTTTGATTTCCCTCCAACCTCTCACCAGGGCCAGAAGATGAGGAAGGCCAATTGTAGAGACCACAGAGGCCAGCTGGGAGGCTAAGCAGGGGAGGAGGAGGGGGACAGTGGTGAACCCCGTAACCAGCATAGGTGATTCAGCTCATGTTTGGCCAACACTGTATATCATGTCCATATGATATATGTCATATAGATGCATGGTGCAGGAATATACAGCATATGAGTATATAGCATATGATACCCATGATATGTATTACATATGTACCTATCATATGATATGTCATTGATATATTTATCACACAATACGTATCCTGTATATGCATCATAGACTATATCATCGGTAGATACCACGGGTTAGGTATCATATATGTCGTGGTAGATCACACCATATGTATCATAGATAGCAAATATCACTGTGTACATCCTACAACATGGATCACCTATATATCAGTGATAGATAATTAAAACACCCCGTAAAAGTGACCAGGAACTCGAGTCTGGGTCTTGAGGACGATGGACACAGAAGGACTTGAAGCCGGACAGGGCTGTCTGGGTTCAGAGAGCCAGCCAGGCCCCATACACCTGCTCTGAGTGACAGCCCCGCTAGGCCCGCCCCTCTCCTTCCGGCCCCGCCCCTCTCCTTCCCGTCCAGCCAGGCCGCGACCCTTCCCGCAAGGCCCCGCCCACTCCCCCCCAAGGCCCCGCCCCACGTTCTCAGGCCGCCGCCCAGTTAGACCCGCCTTCCTGGTTTTGTGTGCTCTTCCCCTCCCTCCGGACTTGTCCCGCCTCCGCCCCGTAAGACAGACCAATCAGAGCTCGCCATCCCCACCGTAGTCCCGAGGCCCCGCCCCCGGCCGTGCGTAGCCGCCGCGCCCCGCCCCGCCCACACCGCGCGCGTGCGCGCCACGCCCCGCTCGTGAGCCGGCTCGGCGTCCTGCCCGGGACTCCGCCCGCCGCCCGCCCGGCCTGCGGTTCCCACCGGCTCCCCGGCCCGCCCCTCGCCCCTCGCCGCCGCCCGGACGGACGCGGAGCGCCCGGTGAGTGGGCCCCGGGGGCTCGGTGGGCCGGGGTTGGCGGAGACGCCTCCAGGCAGCCCGCCCGGCCGCCCCTCCTTCCAGGGGCGGGGTCCCGGGGGTGGGCGGGGCTCCGGGGGTCAGAGGTGTGTGTGCGGGGGGGGGGGTGGGGGGAGGGGGAGGGGCTGTGTGTGGGGTAAAGCGTGAGGGGTAGGGGGTGGAGGGGTGAGGGGTGGAGAGGTGAGGGGTGAGGGGTGCAGGGTGGAGGGGTGAGGGGTGGAGAGGTTAGGGTGGAGAGGTTAGGGGTGAGGGGTGGAGGGTGGAGAGGTTAGGGGTGAGGGGTGGAGGGTGGAGGGGTGAGAGATGGAGGCTGAAGGGCTGTGGGGCAGAGAGGTGAGGGGTGGAGGGATGAGGGGTGACAGGTGAGGGGTGCAGGGATGCAGGGTGGAGGGATGAGGGGTGGAGAGGTGAGGGGTGAGGGGGGGAAAGTGGAGGATGGAGCGGTGAGGGATGAGCAGTGGAGGGTGAAGGGGTATGGGGTGGAGGGGTGAGAGGTGAGGTGAGGGGTGGAGAGGTTAGGGGTGAGGGGTGCAGGGTGGAGGGGTGAGGGATGGAGAGGTGAGGGGTGGAGGGTGGAGAGGTTAGGGGTGAGGGGTGGAGAGGTGAGGGGTGAGGGCTGCAGGGTGGAGGGGTGAAGGACGGAATGAAAGGCCGGGGCGCTCTGCCCTGTGAAGACGTCTCTTTTTCTTTCTTGTCTCAGTCTTGTCTGGGTGAATTACACAGCGCCCCGTTTCTCCCTCCCTAACCGCCTTTGCAAACCCAAGGAGTTACAGCAGAGCTGACCCAGAGCCTCCGGGCTTCTTACACTCTTATGGGGAAATGCCCTGCCAGGGGGCTGTCTCTTAAAAGCAGAGTTGCCAGGTGCCAGCTCCTTGTATCTGGATCTGTGGAGGGACGTTCTGTCACCTTGTTTTGAAGTGTGACCAACTTGTCCCACTTTTAAAAATGAGAAAAGTCTTTCCGAGGAAACAGATTGAGGACTTAGATGTAAAAACATGACAGATGTTTATTGTGTTAATATCCTTTGGAGACCTTGTTCTAGTAGACTTAATACTTCCTTGAGACTGGGACATGTCTTGTAGCCTAGATTGGCTTTGAACTCCTGATTCTCTTGCCTCAGCAATCTGTAAATAGCATGTCTGCTGCGTTTTGAAGTATCATTTTAGTTCAATATTGATTTGCAGGACATATATTCCAAAAACTGGTGACCAGCACAGATCAGACAACCTGGATGTGTTTGGTTGGTTGGCTGCCAGATTCAGATTTTTCACCATCAAAAGGGGAAGTAGCATACATGGCAGGACACACACACACACACACACACACACACACACACACGTGCAGTGGCGGCCACTTATGTTGCCTGCGAGCTAATTCACCATTGTACTTTGGCATCTTAAAAACAGGAAGAAAAAGTAAGTCCAAAGTCTGAAAATGACCTGTGTCATTGACAATCACTGGGTTAGAGGGATTCGCATAAACCACAAATCCTACTGTCTAAGTTGGCTATGGTGTTTTCCAATCTCGACACGAGTGGATCGAGTGGTTGCTTGGAGAAGCACTCTAGCACTAGGCCAAACTCCCTGCCTCCATGAGAATTGGAGATCAGAATCTTATGAACTTTCCTGACCAGGCTGGCTTCAAACTGCCATCCTCCAGTCTCAGCCTCCTGAGTAGCTAAGGATTACAGGCGAGACGCAGGCGCACCCTTCCCCAACGTAATTCTTTAACCCACTTTTGCCTTTTGTTTTAATGTCCAGCAAGCTTACCAAAGATGAGAGTGACCTTATCAGCTTTGGATACCTGTGAGAGTGCCTTCACTCCTTTGGTAGTCATAGAACTCGCTCAGGATGTCAAAGAAGAGACCAAAGAGTGGCTGAAAAACAGAATTATTGCAAAAAAGAAAGATGGAGGTGAGTGACAGGCTTATCATTCACAATGGACCCTCCCACTGACCCACGAGCCATTTACAAATGGGTTTGTATTTCTCCTGACATTTACTGCTTGACAGCAACCCAATGCTTTAAATCTTCACTGTATTGTCACCTCCCAACCCTGTGCCTGGCATAGGTGGGGCAAGTGGCTAGGCTTTTTTTTTTTTGCCAGTCCTGGGCTTGAACTCAGGGCCTGAGCACTGTCCTTGGGCTTTCTCAAGGCTAGAGCTTGTCACTGAGCCACAGCACCACTTCTGACTTTTCTTTTTTGTTTTTGTGTGTGTCAGTTGTGGAGCTTGGATTCTGGGCCTGGGCGCTGTCCCTGAGTTCTTCAGCTCAAGGCTACCACCCTACCCCTTGAGCCACAGCACCACTTCCAATTTTCTAGTGGTTAATTGGAGATAAGTTTTAAGGTCTTTAGTGCCCAGGCTGGCTTTGAACCTCCATCCTCAGATCTCAGCCTCCAGAGTAGCTAGGGTGACAGGTGTGAGCCACTGAGACCCTGTCTACTCGTATTTTTTAGTGCAGTTTTGTATCTATAGATAGAAAAAACATAGGAATCTTGTTTCAGGTCTTCTTGTTTTGCCTGAGACAGGGACTCAAACTCTGTATCTAATGCTTTTTTTTGATCTCCTGAGCCAGGCCTGTAACAACTCAAATCTACTTCTCCTTTGAGCAAATGACCTGCCACTCATTACTGCATTTGCTAAATCTTACATTTATGCTAAATAACTGTCCCCTGCCCCAATTGCATGTTTACTAAGTTGGGGGTGATAAATTCAAATCAATATAGTCATAATAATAGAACAATACAATGCAGTTTTTTAAAAGCAGTCCTGGGGGCTTGAACTCAGGGCCTGCACACTTGTCCTTGAGGCTAACGCTCTGCCACTTGGGCCCCCAGCACCACTTTTGGTATTTTTTGGGAAACCTTTCTCAAACCCTCATGTCTTTTTTTCCCTAAGCTGAGACTCCTCTTTTTGTTTTGCAAGGTGCCCAGCTGTTGTTTAGACCCCTGTTAAACAAATATGAGAACGAAACACTGGAGAACCAGAATTTGTACCTGGTCGGCGCCTCCACGGTCAGGTTGCTTCTGGGGGCAGAGGCTGTGGGCCTGGTGAAAGAGTGTCACGACAAGGCCATGCGAGCTTTCACATACGGAACCCGGCACAACTTCAAAGGCTTCAATGGTAACTACCACACACGATTCTCATCTCTCATTCACTTTCCTCCTCTCCACCCTCCACCCCCCCACCCCCCCATCAGAATCCCGTTGACCACAGAAAAGCTTTTGATCAGGGCTCAGCAGACATTTTCAGGAAAGGGGTAACTAGTCAACCGTTTTAGGCTTTTTGGGGATCCCACTATCTCTGTGTGATTACTCAGCACTGCTGTTTAAAGAGAAATTGTATAGGTAGCCTTAGATATTATATATGTGGACAAGATTGTGTTCCAATAAAACTTTATCCTACTCCATGGCAGGTCACATTACTGGGCCATACTTTTCCACTTCTGGGCTAGAGGAATGCAAAGTAGCAAAACAGGTGTAACTATACACACACACACACACACACGCATGCACATGTGTCAGCATATGCCAGTACTGGGCCAACTATTGTGTTTCTTACTATTATCAAACCAGTGAGATCAAACAAGTGTATGTTGTTGAAATGTTGACTATACTATGTGATCATTATTAAGACCCTCCTATGATTGATTGATTGGTTTGTCTTTGTTGGTTGGCTGTCATGGTTTGAACTCAGACACTTTCCCTGATCTTTTCTGCTCAAAGCTAGCTCTCTATCAGTTTGAGACAGGTCTCCACTTTCAGTTTTCTAGTGGTCAACTGGAGATAAGAGTCTCACAGACTTTTCTGCCTGGGCTGGTTTTGAACCCCGATCTTCATATCTCAGCCTCCTGAGTAGCTAGGATTACAAGCATGAGCCTGAATTATCTTTATTATGCTTTGGTTACCCCTCTTCTATGAATGGTTAATTATATCCTTAATTGTGCTATGATTGCCCCTGACTGTTGCTGAGAAAAATAACGAGAACATTGTTTCATTTTGTAGATAACAATGATGATTTCCTTACAATGGCAGAATGTCAGTTCATTATCAAACATGAACTTGAAAATCTCAGAGCTCGAGATGAAAGAATGATCCCTGGTTATCCCCAGGCCAAGTTATATCCAGGAAAATCGTTACGTAAGTCACTACATCATCCAGTTTGTTGAATGCACATTCTCACACAACTGTTCTTTCCTTAATAGAAACAGATGGCAAGTCTTACTGAAAACCCTATGCCATTTTATATTACTTCTTTTTCTCATGAACACATTTTTTTTTTTGCCCTTGCACCTCTTTATATTAACCCCTCAAATCTTGATTTGGTTCGATATGGTTTACCACTTCTCATTTATTAAGGACTCACAGAATGCAGCGAGTTTAACGTTCAGTGTGAACACACATAAGGATGACTCGATTAAAACAAGCAAAGTTGCAGGCTCTGTAATTCCAGCTACTCAGGAGGCTGAGATCTGAAATTTGAATCCAGTTTAGATTAGAAAAGTTGGTGAGCCTTACTTCCAGTTAGCCAGCAAAAACATTGGAAGCTGAGATGTAGAGCAAAGTCATGAATGAAAAAGCCAAATAAGAGGCCTTGAGTTCAAGCCCCAGTACCAGCATAAACAACAAAAAAAATAGGTCATTTCCTCTGTGAGCCCAGAACCCTGGTCCCCAAACTTTTTTTGGTGGGTCATGGGGCTTGGACTTGGCCTGGGCACTGTCCCTGAGCTTTTCAGCTCAAGGCTACCACCCTCTCCTTGAGCCAAACCCCACTTCCCGTTTTCTAGAGGTTCATTGGAGATAAGAGTCTCAGGTCCTTTTGTGCCTGGACTGGTTTTGAACTTTGATCCTCAGATCTCAGTCTCCTGAGTAGCTAGGATTCCAGGCATGAGCCACTGTGCTCAGCTCAGATACACTTTAGATGTTATTTTCTGAAAGGAAGAGCCAATCTAAGAAGGTCCATTTCATTTGGTTGACATATGTGTTGTCTCCTTAGTTGACAGCATTTTCTCACCCTCGTCCCGTCGTGTCTTGATATCCTCAACCTCCTCACCTCCTCCATATCATAATCACATGCTCATCCTGTGACATCAGAACAGTATGCAGCCTAAACAGGAATCAGTTAAACTTCATGTGGAATGGAGAATGATCCACGTGTATTGTAAAATGAAGTAGTTAAGGTCCATCTGCTTCCCGTTTCTTAGACCACATGTGCTCCCACGTGATGTCTCTCTAAGGGTATCTTACCTAATAAAGAGGAGCCAGGGAAAATGTGTTTGGAGAATAGAAAAAGAAATTTTCCTATTATGTGTTGTGCCAATTAAAAACATTTAGGGGCTGGGAGCGTGGCCTAGTGGTAAGAGTGCTCGCCTTGCATGCATGAAGCCCTGGGTTTGATTCTTCTGCACCACATACACAGAAATTTTTATTTTCATTGATGGAGGTACTCACTTTGGCTAGGGTTTGAGTCAGTCCCTATTGAGTCAGACTGTTGGGGGCTTGGTTCCCATCCTTCTGTGGGGCCTAGTAAGAGATCCGTAGGTCAGTGGGGGCATGCCTTGCAAAGGACTGGGGCCCCCCCAGTGGTGATGAGATCTTCATGACACCTGTCCTCACCAGAGCTGAGCTTGAGGCTGGTGTCTCTGGGACTGTGAGCAAAACAGACCCGTTTCCTTATAAAGTGAACCCGCCTCAGGTGTTGTGTTATAGTAACAATAGAGTGGATGAATACAGGATCTGATAGGTCTCAATATTATATCCTTCCTATCATGTAGTTGTTGTTTTACAACATTTTGAATGTCTCTTGTACACACAAAATTGGATAGGTTAGAGTCAGCAGATCTAATTTTCTAATCATTCGATCTTCTCATCAACATTGTAAGAAGAATGGCCCACATATCAAATAAGTGTTGGGCGTCTGGAATGTATATGAGAGATGTAGCCACAACAGTGTGTATATACACACACACACACACACACACACACACACACACACACGGCACTGAGCAGATATAAGATGTCCTATACTGTCGCCAGCCTGTCTGATTCTTCGGGTCCCCCAGGTTAGTGAGACTCTTCCCCCTTCAATTAAAGCTTGATTACTCTGGCTAAACTGCCAAGATGGTCCAGAACCGCGGAGGGAAGGAATTTATAGCTTCAGTTGTGGCTTTCTTTAAATAGGCCCGTCCACCAGCCACGTTTTCCTTTCAAGGAAAGGCTAAATAATTATATACTTAGCTGACACAAGATGGTTGATGGATTTTAGAAAGGAAAAGAAATAGAAGAAAAAAGAAGCCTCTATTTTTAGAAGCTGAAAGCAGAGCTGGCCTTGGTCATTGCCAGTGACAAGCAGGGCCCTGTAGTTGAGAGCCTTAGATTCCACCCAAGGGTTCCATTCTTGATCCTATTTTTAGAGCTGTAAAGATGGTTTTTTTTTCCTGTCTGCTTGGAAAAGTCGTGTGTAGTACAATGCAAGTCGGCCGTGTGAAGCATCTTGGAAAGAGGAAAAGAATTTTTTTTGAGGGCTGCAAGTTTGACCTAAGTGGTAGAGTGCTTGTCTAGCATGCATGAAGACCTGAGTTCGATTCCTTGGTACCACAAACAGAAAAGCCGGAAGTGGTGCTGAGGCTCAAGTGGTAGAGCTCTAGCCTTGAGAAAGTCCAAGGACAGTGCTGAGGCCTTGAGTTCAAGCCCCAGGACTGGCAAAAAAAAAAAAAAGGGGGGGGGGGGGAAATCCTCCAAAACTTTCGATGGCATAAATGCGTTGTGTGTGGAAAAACTTAGTGTGGGGATTGAGAGAGGTCACAGATCCCAGCCTGCACACCACAAATGAAGTCTGAGAGTCAGTGAACCATGGATCTGCGCTGCAGGAGAATCCATGCAAAAGTATTTTAAAAAGTGCATTTCACAGCCTCAGAGACAGACCGCCCTCTCCGCTGAAGTTGGGTTTTTTTAATTTTATTTTTTGTAACAACCTCCTTTGGCTCTGGTGGATTTTCTTTTCTCCCACTCACCAGCCCAAAGCCGGACGTGGAGGCTTGGCTCAAGTGGTGAGGGCCTGGAGCAAAGCAGCTAAGCAGTGATGTTAGGTCCCGAGTTCAAGCCCGTGTACAGGTCTGAAAAGCAGTGTCTCACACTTGGGCGCATGACAGCGGCCCGTGTGTGACACTGGACTCTCACCGCCCTCGTGCTGTCTGCTCGGGTGTGTCTGGCACGGTTTCTCCCTCCCCAGTGAGAAGACTGCTCACTTCTGGCATCGTGGTCCAGGTGTTCCCGCTGCACGACAGTGAGGCCCTGAAGAAACTGGAGAATACCTGGTACACACGCTTCACGCCCAAGTACCAGCCCATAGGTATGTGCTCACACCAGCCTCTCCCCAGGGAGAGGTGGCTTCCTCTCTTGGGCCAGGTGTTTAGTGCCCGGCGAGGCAGTGGTCAGTATTTGCCTGGCTGGGGGGGACAGGGGAAGGGTTAGAAGACCCACTGACTCCTTTTTTTTTTTTTTAACCTCGTGACGTCATTCTGAGCAGATGACGTCACTGGCACGTTGTGATGTCATGCCAGACTGATGACGTCACTGGCTTTCATACTTGCCACCGGTTGTGTAGACTGTTCAGTGGGTGTGGCCTTACTTCAGCCCCTGTTATTCTGAGTAGTCTCATGGCGTTTTCTGCACACGCTGGCTTTGAACTGCGATCCTTAGATCTCAGTCTCCTGAGTAGCTGGGATGACAGGCGTGAGCCACCCGTGCCTGGTCACATAAGCTTTATCAGAAGTTAATATTACTGATTCCCAATGGGAATCAGATCTGAGCATGTCCGTTCGAAGCCAGCCCTGGCAGAAAAGTCTCTGAGAGTCTTTACTTCCAATAAACTGCCAAGAAAACCAGAAGCAGATTAATGGCTCGAGTGGTAGAGTGGCTAGCTTTGAGAAAAAAAAAAGCTAGGGTGCTGTCCCTGAGTTCAAGCCTCACACTCACACCAGAAAGCAAACCAATCCTAGAGCTTGGGGAGCTGGGGACTTGAACTCTGGGCCTGGGCATTGTCCCTGAGCTCTTCAGCTCAAGGCTACCTCCCTATCCCTTGAAGTCACAGCGCCACTTCTGGTCTTCTGGTGGCTCACTGGAGATGAGTCACATGGACTTTAGTGCCCGGGCTGGCTTTGAACCACGATCCTCATCTCTCAGCCTCCTGAGTAGCTAGGATGACAGACGTGAGCCACTGCGCCCGGCTATTAAAGCCCCCCCCCTCCCCTTTTTTAATCCTTCTGGCATAGACAGCATCCGTGCCTACTTTGGGGAGACCATCGCGCTGTACTTTGGGTTTCTGGAATACTTCACGTTTGCCCTGATTCCCATGGCTGTCATCGGGTTTCCCTACTACCTGTTCGTGTGGGAAGAGTACGACAGGTACGTGGTGTTCGCCTCGTTCAACCTCATCTGGTCCACGGTGGTCCTGGAGGTGTGGAAGCGAGGCTGTGCCAACATGACGTACAGATGGGGGACGCTGGTCATGAAGAGGCAGTTTGAGGAACCCCGGCCTGGCTTCCACGGAGTCCTGGGTATCAACGCCATCACGGGCCGTGAGGAACCCATCTACTCCAGCTTCAAGAGACAGCTACGCACCTATCTCGTCTCCCTGCCTTTCGTGTGCCTCTGCCTGTACTTGTCCCTCTACGTGATGATGATCTACTTCGACATGGAAGACTGGGCCCTGAGCCTCCATGAGAACAGTGGATCCGAGTGGACGGGGGTCCTGCTCTACGTGCCCAGTATCATCTACGCCGTGGTGATCGAGATCATGAACCGGCTCTACCGCCACGCCGCCGAGCTTCTGACATCATGGGGTAATAAGCGCACGGCCCCACCACCTGGCAGGCTTGTCCAGAGACGGGCAAGGAAAGTCCCTTGGCCTCGGAAGAGGCTCGTGAGCTCGGTGTCTGGGTTGATCAGAGATCTTCTCCTCTTCTCTTCCTTCTGAGCGGCCTATCTGCTCAGAAGCACTGGCTTCCTCCTGTTTTGTTTTTTTTCTTTTGCTTTGGTATCTTAGCATCTGTAAGTATCACTATTTCTAGATGATAGTCTGGTAACTGATTTGACCAAGTCGCATGTACTAGACTGGTCATTTACTAACACTTTCCCAATCTCCTTTTAAAGCTTTTTCTTTTATTTCTTTCTTTTTTTTTTTTTTTTTTTTTTTTTAACCAATTCTAGGGCTGGGCGCTGACCCTAAGCTTCTTTTGCTCAAGGTGAGTGCTCTACCACTTGAGCCACAGCACCATTTCTGGCTTTTTTTGAGTAGTTTATTGGGGATCAGAGTCTCACAGAGTTTCCTGCTGGGCTGGCTTTGAACCATGATCCTCAGATCTCAGCCTCCTGAGTAGCTAGGATTACAGGCGTGAGCCCACCAGTGCCCGGCTTAGAGCTAATTCCTCCCCACCCCCATTTTTTTTTTTTTTAAAGTTCTAATCCTGGGGCTTGAAGTCAGGACCTAGGCACTGTCCCTGAGCTTTTGTGCTCCAGGCTAGCTCTTCTACCACTTACTTGAGCTATACAGCTCCACTTTTGCGACTGATGAGAAATTAGAATCATACAGACTGCTTACCCACGCTGTCTTCAAATCACAGTCCTCAAATCTCAGCCTCCCGAGGGGCTAGGATTACAGGTATGAGGCATTCTTATTTAATTATTTATATTTATATTTAGTTATTTATTTTTGCCAGTCCTGGAGCTTGAACTCAAGACCTGAGCACTGTCCTTGGACTTTCTCAAGGCTAGAGCTCTACCCCTTGAGCCACAGCACCACTTCGGCTTTTTTTCTATGTATGTGGTACCAGGGAATCAAACCCAGGTCTTCGTGCATGCTAGGCAAGCACTAGCCAATGCATTCATTTCTGATGGTAAGTATGGCTGGAACTGGCAGTTAGGACCTTTATTGACAGCGGTCAGAACCTTGTCTCTGCACACAAGTGCCCCTGTGTCTCGTGGCAAGAACCTCCACTTTAATTTTGGTGCCCGACAGTAGTCCCAAGGTCTCATGCATATTAGGTAAGTGATCCACCATTAGCTCTCTCCCCACTTCTGTATTGTTTTCTTACCTGAGAGAAATCAGCTGCCTCTCTCTTTTTAAATATTTTTAGAGAATCACAGATTGGAATCTGCCTACCAGAATCACCTAGTTCTGAAAGTGTTGGTGGTACGTAAGAGTTTTTAATCTATACTTGCCATAGGAAACACACACCTGCCATTTTTGCTGTAGTTAGAAATAATAGAAGTAATAGAAAGAATCGCTTCTGATTTCTCAGCTACTCAACATGTTTGTCTGTGGACCAGGGCTGGGGAAATAGAATGTACACGTCTGTGTTTCCTTTCCTTTCTTTCTTTCTTTTTTTTCCTTTCTTTTCTTTTTTCTTTCTGTCAGTCCTGGCCTTGGGCTCAGGGCCTGAGCACTGTCCTTGGGCTTTCTCAAGGCTAGAGCTCTGCCACTTGAGCCTCAGCACCACTTCCGGCTTTCTCTGTGTATGAGGTAGTGGGGAATGGAACCCAGGGCTTCGCACATGCTAGGCAAGCACTCTACCACTAGGCCACACTCCCAGCCCCCCTAACGTTGTTTTCTTCCCTTGACAGTTCAACTTTCTAAACTGCTTTGCCTCCCTCTTCTACATTGCCTTTGTCCTGAAGGATATGAAGCTTTTGCGCCAGGTGAGCATCCATGATAGAAAAAGCTCCAGTGGTGTTTGGGGATCCTGCAGTCGTATACTGGGTTCAATAATGTAACTGTCATCTGCTTCACATTGCAATGTTTGCAACTGTTTGAAATCTTAACAAATTTTGCAGCTGGATTCTCAGTTTAAAAAATTAGCAACAATACTGTGTATTATACCAAACTGAAAGAAATTAAATCTGATTTTCAAAAGTAACCATACAAAGCAGTGACATCAATTTTATGGGGCACTCCAAATTGTATTCAAGCAGTTCTAATAGAAAACATGCATTTTTTTTTTTGGCCAGTCTGGGCCTTGAACTCAGGGCCTGAGCACTGTCCTTGGGCTTTCTCAAG
This sequence comes from Megascapheus bottae, assembly GCF_031878675.1. Taxonomy (NCBI): domain Eukaryota; kingdom Metazoa; phylum Chordata; class Mammalia; order Rodentia; family Geomyidae; genus Megascapheus; species Megascapheus bottae. The sequence goes on along the minus strand of NC_143540.1, from coordinate 9,462,154 downwards.
ACTAGAGCTCTACCAAGTGAGCCACAGCACCACTTCCGGCTTTTCCTGTGTATGTGATACTGAGGAATCCAATCCCGGTCTTCGTGCATGCTAGGCAAGCACTCTACCACTAGGCCAAACTCCTGGCCTTTTTTTTTTTTAACACTGATTTTGGGGCTTGAACTCAGGACCTGATTAGCTTTTGTGTCCTCTGCCACTTGAGCCACAATTCCACTTTGATCTCTTTGTGTTTACTTGGAGATGAGAGTCTCACAGACATCCCTGCCCAGCCCGTCTTTGAACCATGATCTCCAGAGCCTCCTGAGTAGCTAGGATTATAGGTGTGAGTTATTGGTACCCAGCTTAAAAAATGCTTTTTTTTTTTTTCTCCCCCTCCTTTTTTTTTTTGGTGTGGTATTGGGGCTTGAACTTGGAACCTGGACACTGTCCCTGAGCTTTTTTTTTTTTTCCATCTATTTTTTATTGTAATTAATAGAAGGGTTACATTATATTCACCAGATAGAAGTTGCATTACTTCACATACATTGATACCCTTTCTCATGTCATGGTCCCTATTTCCCGCCACCCCCCCCCCCTCCTCCAGCTCTTTTTTTTTTTTTTCCAAGGCTAATGTTTTATCATTTGAGCCACAGCTCCACTTGTGGCATTTTGCACTATTAATTGAAGATAAGCATCTCATGGACTTTTCCTGTCCCCAGGGCTGGCTTTGAACCTTGCTCCTCAGATCTCACCCTCCTGAGTAGCAAGCTCCTGGCTCGAATACCAGTTTTTGTAACATTAAAAGTCCTCTCTTATTTTCAGAGACTCCCATTGTATGTGTTGCCTACTTGTAATCCCGTGGGGGGGATTTTATTAACCTATCTCATTTAACACACTGCCCATACTTCTCTTTAGAGCCTGGCCACTCTCCTCATCACCTCCCAGATCCTTAACCAGGTCGTAGAGTCTCTCCTTCCTTACTGGCTCCAAAGGAAGCATGGCATACAGGTGAAAAGGAAAGTCCAGGCCCTGAAGGCAGACATCGATGCCACCCTGTACGAGCAAGTCATTCTAGAGAAGGAAATGGGGACTTACTTGGTAAGTTGGGTTAAGAGTAAAGTTAAACAGCGCAGGCGCCCAGTGCACCACTCATTGTGCTCTCCAGTGAAATTATTTCATAAGCTGGAACTGGAATCTGAATTGGATGTCCACTGACACCAAAGAGCGAGTACCCAGATTATTGGGATTCAAAGAAAGACAGGGTTTCTTCTCCCCCTCCCTCACTCCGGGACACACCAGCCCGGCTTATTTCAAGGCGTTGAAGATGTGTGTTCGAGCACAGGATGTGAGGCCCAAGGCTAGAAACGGAAGCAACCAACCCGAAGATGAGTTTTGACATTGGCCTTGGTTCTGTGCTGTTGCTTGCTTTCTGTGCCTCTCTGTTCTTGCTGTGGCATTCTTCTTGGAGGGTGACAGCTTTCAGTGGCTCCAGGAGCTCTGCTTTTTCTTTTTCTTTTTTTTTTACTAGTCCTGGGCCTTGAACTCAGAGCCTAAGCACTGTCCGTGGGTCCTTGGGCTTTGCTCAAGGCTAGCGCTCTACCACTTAAGCCACAACACCATTTCCAGCTTTTTTCCACGTATGTGGTTACCAAGGAATTGAACCCGGGTCTTTGTACATGCCAGGCAAGTACTCTACCGCTAGGCCAAACTCCCGGCCCCCTTTTGCTCTAATGGAAACTAACCCCTCAGTTCCTCCATGTGTGCTTGAGCCTCTCACCCCTTTACCCAGCGAATCATCTCACATCTGCTACTCCCTCTTTTCCAGTCATTTGCAGATCCTCCACCCAGCTCTCTTGCACGCTTCATCTGTGCAACTCACACTTTCCTAGCACCAGATACCAGTGAAGGGAACCCGCTGGCCCCAAGGCTTCTCAAGAACCACTGCCTGTCTTGGTACCATTCCCTATAATAACGCTTCAGCTCGAGAATTGCTCTGAGACTGGAAACAGCATTTCAAGATGGAAGATGCCCTAGAGGGCGTGTTTTCCCACCCAGGGGTCATTTCTCTCTCGGGGCATCTTGCCTCCCCTCCCTGAAGTCGGAGAATTCAGAATTCCTCCTCCTGTGATCTCATTCCAGTGATCATATTCCAGAGTAATAGAATGTTTCCAGGCACTGGGAAAAACCATGTCCTAGCAGCCAGCCCTGCTTACCCACTCCAGGAAAACAGAGGCTGGGCACGTCCAGCTACTCAGGAGGCTGAGCTCTAGAGGACTGCGGTTCAGAGCCAGCCTATGCAGGGAAATCCAGGAGTCTCCTCGAACCACCAGAGAATCAGAAGTGAAGCTATGGTTCAAAGTGGCGGAGTGTCAGCCTTGAGCGGAAGAGCTCAGGGACAGCGCCCAGGCCCTGAGTTCAAGCCCCACAAGTGACAAAAGTTAAGAAAAAGGAAAGAGTAAGGGAACAAAAGAAATCCTCAAGCATGGCCGTAATAGGTCAGTTCACTGGGTCCTCTGACCCCTATTCTGCCAGCCCAGGACTAAGGCTGGGTAGTTAGTTCTTCTGTGGTCTTGGTCTGGGAAGTGCTGCTTGCTGTCTGACCACAGTGTTGCCGGAGACTGAATTTTCATGACGAATGATCCATAGGTTGGCCGAACGTGTAAAATGAGTGTCGTTGCTCGTATTTAAATGATTTTTGTTTTGGAAATAACGACTCCTCCTGCAGTACCTCTCAGCACGGAGGGTGCCAGGTCTCCGGGGAGGGTGCCACCACTGACTGGCCACATGAGATCTCCTCTGTGGAGGGGGGTTTTGTCACTCCTGTGCTTGGAATGTCTTGTGGGAGTACAGTGAAGGGATGCTGTAACTCCAGTGTCTGGCTGTTCTCGCGAGAGCACAGTGAAGGGGTGTGGAGACGCTGGTGTCTGACTGTTCTCAGAACACAGTGGAGAGGTTGTGTCACTGCAGAGTCTGGATCTCCTGAGGTCACAGGGGAGCAGTTTTATAACGCCCCGTGTCTGATCTCATCACGAGCTCACAGAACAGAAGTTCTGTGACTCCAGTGTTTGGGTCTCTTTGCTGACAACATGCAGAGAGGTTGTCATGGCTGGGTCTGTGACTCATCATGAAATCACAGTGGAGAGAGTTTGAACTCCACTCTCTTAACTCTCCTCAGGAGACTTTGATAATAGGTCTTTGCTTTGTTTCAAGTCACCTTTTGTGTTTGAGGAAGGGGTTCAAATTCATTCTTCACTCACGGGTATCTAGTGCAGCCCCATTTACTGACAAGATTTCTTTTTCCTACGCTGATGTAATTTCTTTCAGCAATGGTTGGGCAGTTTTCACTGTATAAGTCTCATCACTGCTTTCATTTAATAAGTACTTGTTCCATTACATTTGAATATAACTGTTGTCTTAATTTCATTTTCAGTTTTCATTGTTAGTGGAGAGAAATACTATCTATTATTCTTGTGTATTTTACCAAATACACAACTTCACCAAAGTCCATTGTTAGGCTGAATCACTTTTTTTTTGTTTTGGTGGTTATTTTTAAGAATTTGAAAATTGTAAAATTACACCTTCTGCAGCCTCCGATAGCTTGAATGTTTTTCTGCTTGCTATTTTTTTTTCTGACATCTTTGTCTCACCTAATTTTATTGGCAACAACCTTAGGGTTGTATCAAATAGAAGAGCTGTCCTGTTCCTGATTTCAACTGGGAGATTTCCAGTGTAACCATCAATATAGTGTCACCAGCAGGAGAGGTTGTTTGTTTTTGGTTTTGGTTAGTTCTGGGTCTTGAACTCGGACCCTGGCTCTGAGCTCTTTTGCTCAAGGCTAGCACTCTTACTTTGAGCCCCAGCGCCACTTCTGATATCCTGGCAGTTCCTTGGAGATCAGAATCTCTTGGCCTTTCCTGCTCTGGCTAATGTTTTATAGATAGTGTGGATCAGGTTTGCTTCTAGAGCAATTGCTATTACTACAGAAGGGGATGATGATGATGATGATGATGATGATGATGATAATATGATAATCACCACCATTCTCTTTGCGTCGTCACTATCTGGTTTTTAACAGAAGGACAGGGTCTGGTCTGACATTCTGGGGTGCCCAAGATAGCAGGGTTCCAACTCGAAATGCAGGACCGGGTCCTTTTTTCTTAGGTGATTAAGAGCAATCTAGCGTAGCTCTTTTTGCCTTAGGAACAAGGTAATAATTCAGTGACTTGACACAAGAAAATGAGCAGCTAAGTCATTCTTCATTTTTTTTGTTTTTGTCAGTCCTGGGGCTTGAACTCAGGGCCTGAGCACTGTCCCTGAGCTGCTTTTGCTTAAGGCTAGCACCCGTGAGCCATCACTTGCAGTTTTGTTTTGTTTTTTTCTTTCAGTGCAGGCAATACTAAGGAATCCAGTCCAAGGCTTCATGCATGCTAGGCCAGCACTCTGCCAAGAAGCCATATTCCCATGCCTCATTCTTTATTTCAGAAACTCCATTATAAATTCCTGGTTGAAAAGAAAACTGACTGGAAGCAAACCCGTAGAGCTGAGGTTTTTGTTGCTGTTACTGTTGTTTCGTGGTTTTCTTTTGTCCGAAGGGGCAGAGGCCAATGTTTTCCTGTCCTGTGACATTAAAACCATGCCCCTCTCCTGTGGCTTCTACCTCAGGGCACCTTTGACGACTACTTGGAGCTGTTCCTGCAGTTTGGTTACGTGAGCCTGTTTTCCTGCGTTTACCCACTTGCCGCTGCCTTTGCCGTGCTAAATAATTTCACGGAAGTCAACTCAGATGCCTTGAAAATGTGCCGGGTCTTCAAACGGCCGTTCGCAGAGCCATCAGCCAGCATCGGTGTGTGGCAGGTAATTGTTTGGGGCTGGGGAGGAAGAAAAAAGCCTCAAATCTATCACACACACACACACACACACACACACACACACACACACACACACACGAGCTGAATACCAGTGTTTCCCTATTGTCATCCTAGCTACTCGGGAGACTGAGATCCACGGATCATGGTTCAAAGACAGCTTGGGCAGGAAAGGTCCATGAGACTCTGATCTCCAAGGAACCATCAGAAAACTAGAAGTGGTGCTGTGGCTCAAGTGGTAGAGTGCCAGCCTTGAGTACAGAGGCTTAGGCATGAGCCTGAGGCCAAAGAAAACCATCTCCTGATAGACACAAGTTTAAAATATACTAAGAAAGGCTTCCCACCCCCAAGCCTGGGGCTTAGATAATGTGGGAAAGCAAGATGGACGAATGTGCCTGTGGCCAGTACAGGTTTGTTTGGGTTTTTTTTTTTTGGATTAATGTTAAAGTATATTGAGTGGGATTTATTATTATAATTAGTCAATAAAGTCCTTCTTTGGTGGTACAGTAGAGTTTGAATCAAGTTTACTAGACAGGACTTCTACCAGTTAGATCAAACCCTTCACTTTAGCCCCACCTGCAGTCCTTTATACCTTATTTTTCAGGTAGGGTCTTGCACAGCTGCCAGAGCTGGGCTCCTTGACTGCTGGGGTAGATGGAATAACGGGCTCACACCAGCAAATCTTGCTTTCTCTTTGAGCTGGCCTTTAGCTTCAATCTACCCCCATAATAGCTGAATTAACAGGGATGAATTAAAACTTTAAATACTTGCCTAGCATGCACGAAACCCTGGGTTCAATTTCTCAGTACTACATAAACAGAATAGGCCTAAAGTGGTACTGTGACTCAGGTGCCCAGGCCCTGAGTTCAAGCCTCAAGACTGGCAAAAAAATTAGTAATAATACTGCAACTATTAATAGATATAACCCACATATACATAAACTTTTTGAAGTCTTCTATAATTTTTTTTGCAAAGTTCCTTTAACCCTATTTGTCCCCCCCTCAGTCCATCCCCCCTCCCCCCAGTCTCTGTCTCTTCTCTCGCCAGTCCAGTTGCTTGAACTCTGGGCCTAGGCCCTGTCTCTGAGCTTCTTTTTTGCTCAGGACTACCACCACTTGAGTCACAGTACCACTTCCAGTTTTCCGGTAGTTAATTGGACATCAGAGTTTCACAGACGTTAGTACCCAGGCTGGCTTTGAACCACAATCCTCACATCTCAGCCTCCCGATTAGCTTGCATTACAGGTGTGAGCCACTGGTGCCCAGCTTTCAGTATCTTATATAGCTAGTATTGAGGGAGAGTAATAAAATAGAAAAGTAAGAGAAAAGTAAAGAAAGGTGAGCACGGATGACTCATGCCTGTAATTCTAGTTATTCAGGAAGCTGAGCTCTGAGAACCTTAGCTGAAAGGCAGCCCTAGCAGAAAGCCCACGAGACTCCAATTATCAACAACAAAAAACCCACCAGAAGAAGTGGAGCTATGGCTCAAAATGGTAGAGCACTAGCCTTGAGCAAAACAACAACCAAAAAAATAGCTGGGGACAATGCCCAGGCCCTGACTTCAAGCCCCATGACTAAAAAGAAGAAAGGAAATGCCAGAAAGTCCATGTGACTTCTATCTTCAATTAAGCACCAAAAGTCCAAAAGTGGGTCTGTGGCTCAAGTGGTAGAGCACTAGCCCTGATCAAAAAATTTCAGGGAAAGGGCCCAGGCCAAGAAAATGAAGAAACAAAGAAAATCAATGATAAGTACGGACTGCGTGTATCTTCATTGCATGCAAGGTCTTGTTGTGCTGGTCCTCAGATCTCAGCCTCTTGAGTAGCTAGGATTAGAGGCATGAGACACCTGCATCTCAGCTAGTAGCTAGGATTTCAGGCATGAGTAACTAACTTTCAGCTCTAGCTTGGGGGGTGGGGGTCGGGGTGAATGTACTGGTTCTGTTGCTTGAGCTCTGGAACTAAGCTGTCCTTTAGGTTTTTGGCTCAAGGCTTGCACTCTCCCACCTCCAATTCTGGCTTTGGGGTGGTTAATTAGAGATCAGAGTTTCACAGCCTGCTTAGAGGATCCCAGTTCAAAGCCAGCCTGGGCCAAAAGTCCCTGAGACTCTTAGCTCCAGTTAACCACCTGAAAACTCTAGGGGTGATACTGTGGCTCAAGGGATAGCATGGCAGCCTTGAGCTGAAGAGCTCAGGGACAGAGCCCAGGCCCAGAATTCAAGCCTTACTGCTGACAAAACGAGTTCCACAGATTTTCTTGTCTGGGCTAACTTTGAACCAAGATCCTAGAACTCAGTCTCCTGAGGAGCTAGGATTACAGGAGTGAGCCACTTATTCCTTTTTATTTTCTACATGTCTTTCCAAATTCTTGCCTTATAGAACTCAGATTTACAAATCCTCAAGTGGGTCTCCACACTGGCAGCTGGAGGAGGAAAGCTGTGGTTGGTTCACACAGAAGTCAATAATAAATGTTAAGTGGTCATGTCATGCGTGGGGGCAGAGTAGATGAAGTTTCCAATCAGTTACCCATGTCGACTATAAAAATGATTCCTTTTCTTTGAGGGAAATGAAATACCCACAGGATGGCACTGTAATCTACAAAATAGGAGATTTAATCAAGTCTTTGTGACTTCTAGAGTTCTTATGGCCACACCGTTTGTAATCCAGCTACTTAGTAAGCTGAGACCTCAGGAGCTCAGGCAAGAAAGTCCACGAGACTCCGATCTCCAAATAATCACCCCCCAAAAGCCAGAAATGGAGCGATAGTCCAAGTGGCAGAATGCTAATTTGAGAAAAAGCTCAGAGACAATGCCCAAGCCCTAATTTCAAGCTCATGGATACGAAGGGAAAAAAAAAAAAAAAGAGCTGGAGTGTAGCATAGTAGTAGAGTGCTTGCATGAAGCCCTGGGTTCAATGTTAGAAGTGGCATTGTGGCTCTAGTGGTAGAATGCTAGCCCTGAGCAAACAAAGCTTGGGGACAGTGCCCAGGACCTGAGTTCAAGTCCCAGACTGGCATAAAAGAAAAGAAAAAGAAAAGAAAGGGCCTAGTTTATATACAAAGGCATTTGAATTCAATGTCTTTAATTTTCAGTTATTGGAGAGACACGTTTTCAATCCTAGCTACTCAGAAGAAGGAGATTTAAGGATTATGTTCAAAGCCAGCCTGGGCACAAGTCCATGAAACGGTTACCTCTAATTAATCACCAGAAAACCAGACGGGATGTTGTAGCTCAAGTGGTAGAGCACTAGCCTTCAGCTGTAAGAACTCAGGGATGGCACCCAGGCCCAGAGTTCAAGCCCCTTGACCCACCCCCAATTTTTTTGTTATATTTTATCATTTTGAGTTGTACAAGGAGTTGGCATTCAACGAAGGAGTTTATGAGCACAATGGATCTTGACCAGTGTTTAATGTCACCCACCCCTGTCGTCATTCCCCAGAATTCCTCCGTGGTTTTCCCAGTTTCACGGGCTATGTATTGATTATTATGACTGCATTCTCTTCCCCCTCACCTTTCCCTTCTTCATATGTCTACTCCCCTCATGAGATTTCCTTTATGTTTCACAGAGACACATGGGATAGCTCTCCTTTTGTCCCTCCCCACCCCACTTTGAGACAGTCTCATTACAGAGTCCAGGCTGGCCTTGAATTTTCCTCCTGTCACAGCCTCCATGTGCTAGGACTGCAGGCATGTACCAGCATGCTTGGAGGTGTGTCTCCTCATTTCTGAATATAGCTGCTACACTTCTCTACTACATGACACTAAACTAGATAAGTAAAGGCAAACAGGAAAATAAGAGACCGATGCACACACAAGACTTTGTTTCCAGCCGTCAGATCTTCCTATAATGGATTCAGGACCTTGAGTAATGGAGTATTGAGTCCTCGCTCTTGTACTATTTGGATCTAATACCATGCGCCTTTTGTTCCTTAGGTCTTGACTTGTCTCACTCAACATGATTCATCCACTTCCCTGAAAATGCCATTATTTTATCTTGTCTGTTGGCTATGTAGAATTCCATTGTATATATATATATACCACGTTTTCTGTATCCATTCATCTGCAGTAGGGCATCTGGATTGTTTCCATCGCTTGGCTATTGTGAATAGTCTGCACTTTCTTATTTTTCTTCCCTGGTCGGTCCAGTGTGGACTCTCCAGTGGGAGGTATCTGACATCTCCATTCACCTCCTTGCAGAGGACAAGTTGTCATTTTTCTTTATGGTTGAACCATATTCCAGCTACTCCAGCAGGCTCAAAAGAAGAAGCTGCTCTCGGGACCACAAAAGCGCAGGGAGCACCATTTCTAAAATTTATGAGGAATTGGCTCCAGTGCAGTTTTTAATGACACCTTTTTTTCTCCCCCATCAGTTGGCCTTTGAAACAATGAGTGTTATCTCCGTGGTCACCAACTGTGCCCTGATTGGAATGTCACCGCAAGTGAATGCAATCTTTCCAGACTCCAAGACAGACCTCATTTTGATCGTGGTAGCAGTGGAGGTAAGTGAGGACTTGTACCCTATTCTGAAGCTGTGCCTCAGTCTCCCCATGCCTGCAGCAACAGGGAAGCAAGCAGAGAAGTTCAGCTGCCCGAGGATGTGACCATCCAGGTCTTGGCCGTTCTGCTGACTGTCCAGGTTGCCATGATACGGGTATGATTTTTTTTTTTTTTCAGCAAGCATTCTGGCCAGTCCAAGTAATCCTAGCTACTCAGGAGGCTGAGATCTGAGGATCAAGGTTCAAAGCCAGCCCGGCACTAAAGTCCATGAGACTCTTTCATCTCCAATAAACCACTAGAAAACTGGAAGTGGCACTGTGGCTCAAGGGTAGGGCGGTAGCTTTGAGCTGAAGAGCTCAGGGACAGTGCCCAGGCCCTGAGATCAAGTCCCATGACCAACAAGAATAATAAATAAAGTGGATCCTCATTGTAGACTTGAGAACTGTCCTGCCCTAAATGTTGTGTCTCTACTGCCCTCTAGTGTCACCTTTAAAAACAGATGGCACTTGAACTCCGCTTTTGATTTCAAGAGAACATTGAAAATGCATTTTTGTTTTGTTTGTTAAACAAAACCATCCCTTGGCAGTAGACAAGATCAAACTGGTGTTCACATACTTGGCATTAAGAAAGCTTCTTCCCTTCTGAGACAGATTTAGTTCGCTTAATTTCAAGCACCAGATCACTGCTTTAAACGCAGGATTACATTAAAAACTAATTAAGGAAGTGGCGCTGTGATTTAAAGTGGTAGAACTTTTGGCCTTGCGCAAAGCAGCTCAGGGATATTGCACAGGTCCTGAGGTCAAGCCCCGTGAACGACAAAAAACAGAAGCAATAGCAACAAAAACCCCACCAAAACCCTAAGTAAGCCGGGTACTGGTGGCTCACACCTGTAATCCTAGCCATTCAGGAAGCTGAGATTTGAGGGTTGTGGTTCAAAACCAGCCTGGGCAACAAAGTCCATGAGCAAAAAGAGCTTGCTTGTTTGCTTTCTTCCTTTCTTTGCCAGTCCTAGGGCTTTAACTCAGGGCTTGGGCACTCTCCTTGGGCATTCCTCAAGGCTAGCACTCTAGCACTTGAGCCACAGCACCACTTCTGGCTTTTTCTAGGTATGTGGTACCAAGGATTCGAACCTGGGCCTTTGTATATGCTAGCCAAGCACTCTGCCACGAGGCCAAACTCCTGGCGTCAGCCTGTTCTTTCATTGACTATGTTTATTACATGTTTAAGACAGTACCCAGGCATCCGTCGCTAACACACAGTCCCGTGTCAGAATGCTTTACAAGCAGAACTTACCCAGAGGCCTCCTTTCTCCTCTCGTACTCCAGAGGACCTGGTTGAGACAGAGCTAACCGAGAGATGTTTTATCTCCAAATTTGTTTACGGGTGGGTGACATTCTTGTTACAGTAAATTACCATAATTTAATCAAACGGCATGAAAACTCAGAAAATGTGTGTGCACGCACGTGTGTGCATGTGTGCAAAAATAAGAGAGTCACCATTTTTCTGTGAAAACCTTTGGAAAGTTTCCCTGAAGATAAATTCCCTATCAGATTGGATAAGGAAGAGACAATTATGAAAATCATCAAAAATCTGGATGCCTTCCAGATTCTGTTTTCACATCGCTTCTTTAAGTGTCTTTTAAAGTTTTCACTCTTCTTGAAAGAAAGTAAACCACCTGGGCCTCTTGGATGTCTTTGAGGGGTTATTCATACGTGAAAGACAGCAAGACAATCTGCTGGGTGTCACGCTCAATTTCTGTGATTCTTGACTTGAGCCCATTTTTTTTTTTTTTTTTGTGGGTATGGGGCTTGAACTCTGGGCCTGGGCACTATCCCTGAGCTCTTCAGCTCAAGGTTGCTGCCCTACCCCTTGAGCAACAGCCCCACGTCTTGTTTTCTAATGGTTAATTGGAAATAAGCGTCTCAAGGCTTTGTGGTGCCCGAGCTGGCTTTGAACCGTGATCCAGATTTCTGCCTCCTGAGTAGCCAGGATGACAGGCGTGAGCCACCGGCGCCTGGTATTACTTCATTTTTAGAGACATGGTTCTCTATGTTTTCAGTGAGCATCATTCTCCTTATTTCTCTCTCCGGGTTGCTGTCCTCCGATTCTGTTGTACAATAAACAAGCAGATTCAACAGTCATGATTCACAAGCAGAATTCAGGGAATTTGCTAGGTTGGTGGCTTTTTTTTTTTTTGTATAAATGAACATTCTTGGTGCATTTACAAAAGTATGTAAAGGAATACACATGGAAGATGGTTCCTGGTGAATCCTTTTCAGAGGAAAAGAGAGTCTTCTTGATTTAGGAACAAATGGCAGTTGAGAGAAATGTCTGCTGCCTGTCCCGGCAAGTTTGAACCACCCAGGGGCAAAAGCTTTAAAGGCCAAAGCTTGTTTAAACAAGCTTATGGTGTGGAATCATAATCAGTCTTGAATTTATTTAAATTAAGAGGCGCAGGTAATCTCTGACTTACAAGTTCTACCTCTGTGCTTGTGGGGAGGCCAGGTTGCGAGGGGGCGTGGCTGGGGCTGAGCTGGGCGGAGGAGGGCGTGACAGCGGGTGTGGCCAAGATAGAGACGCCCCCGTGGGGGGCGTGGCTAAGATGGTAAGGCTCCGTTGGGGGCGTGGCTGGGTGGGCGGGGCTAATGGAAGGGCGTGGCCTCGCTGGGTGGGTTCTTGTCTTAACTCACTACATTCACCTTCCAGTTCTAGTCAGCTGATTTGGCTTTGCTGTGCCACTTTAGCCTTTCAAGGGAAGACACCTGGAACAGAGCGCGCTGGAATTAATTTTGTTGGCTGTAAGAGGAGGAATTTTTTGGCCCTGATTATTGTGCTATCCCGCCAATCGCTGGCCTGTATTTTCAGTGTCGTGTGACCTCAGTTGTAAGTCAAGTCAGGCTGGCCAGCCGGAGACTGGCTGTTGTCACTGTGTCTTTCTTAATCCTTCAGGTTTTAGAGCCATTAAATGGGGGGGGGGGGGTTTAAGTGAAAGCCGGCATTTGCCGTCTACATTGATGTATCTGTTCGTGTGGCTTCTGTGTCCCGGTGGCAAGGCAGAGGTGACAGAGCTCACCTGTCTTAGACAGATCTCACCTGGGTAAGACATGCCTGGGCTTTGACCATTACTGTCAGCTCCTTATGTGTTTTAATTACCATGGGAACAACAGGATTACAAGACCTTCTGTTACAGTCTCGCTCTTCAGACCTGCTGTATAGATTTTCATACCAATTAAAAAGAAGGCCTTCAGAGCCAGCCAGCAATAGTTTGGAGCAGTTAGCAAGAAAGCCGGCTAGCTTCCGATCAGGAGCCGGTCCTCTTTTCACGGCAGGATTTCCAGGAGGAATAAATTGGATTATCTGTCCACGTCCCCTGACTCTTGAGAGGAAACGGATTTCCTTACCTGTGATTAATGATGCCCAGTTGAACAAGAAGCAGTGCAGATATGGGTTTGCAGGCTAATCGAGTTCGCAATCTAATTGTGCCGTGCTCTGCGGATACAATTACAGAGATTTACTGGAAGAGCTGAAGAGACACAGACCACAAGGGCTGTGACTGACAAGATCCCACGTCTTTGCAGGATCTTGCCCAAAACAGTGAACAAGAAGCCAGGAGTTTGGCCTAGTGGTAGTGCGTTTGCCTAGCATGCGTGAAGACCCGGGTTCGGTTCCTCGGTACCACATACGTAGTAAAAGCCGGAAGTGGTGCTAAGGCTCAAGTGGTAGAGCGCTAGCCTTGAGAAAGTCCAAGGACAGTGCTCAGGCCCTGAGTTCAAGCCCCAGGACTGGCCAAAAAAAAAAAATCATTTAAAACCCCGTATCTCTAGCTGGTATACTTTAAGTTTAAATGTTGAGATTTTTCTGTAACACTCACAGAAAGATCTAAACCAGTGATGCAAGTGGGGCCTGGAGACTGGATTCCCTTCCCCCCCGGCCCCTCACCCCATGGTCATTCACTGGGGCTTGATCTCAGGGCTTGGATGCTATCTCTGAATGCTTCCACTCAAGGCTAGCATTTTACCACTTGGAACCACAGCACCACTTCCGGTTTTCTGGTAGTTCATTAGAGATAAGACTTTACTACCTGGGCTGGCTTTGAACCAGGATCCTCAGATCTCAGCCTCCTGAGTAGCCAGGTTGACGGGCATGAGCTTCTGGTGCTTTGCTAAGTTACCCATTTTTTTAAAATATTCATCAACCTTATAGAATCTGGACAGTCTGTAAGCTTTTGTGCTGGGTACTGGTGACTCAACGCCTATAAGCCTAGCTACTTGAAAGGCTGCGACTGGGGAGACCATAGTTCTGTGTCCGTCTTGGGGTGCTGCTAATAGCAGAAACTGAGCCTGTTAGTGGAAGAGGAGCCACAGAAAACTCTTGACACTAAAGAGGGGCGTTAGCCTCGCTCCAGCCTGTTTAAGAATCGGACATGAACAGAAAACTCTGCTCATTTCCAATCCTGGCACGTGTCAAGAAAGATGACTTTAGTTCATAAAATAAAAGATGATTTTTTTCAAGCAGAGCAGGGCATTTTGATGTCAAGCAGGCATTCATTTATTCTGGAAGATATCGTGCAGATTGCAGAGCTAAATGGAATTGAAAACGTCACTCCACAGCCAGATTACCATTAAAACATTTTCCCGAGCTTTTACAGGTACAGTCAAGGCAGGGAATGCACTGATATCTAATCTATTTATTAGAAATCTAATATTTGTTGCTGAAGCAGTAATAAAAATGCTCCACCACTGCAAGGCACAAATAAAGGAGTGTATTCCACTCTTATAATTTTATTGGATTAACTCAGGGCGTTGGCTATTTCTGCTGTGACTTAACGCTGTGCTTTCATGAAGTCTCAATAGGTGTCATGGCTTTGAACGTTGTTAGAGTTTACTAATTTGTCAGGTTAATTAAGTTATACTGGCTTGTTAATGTGAATAAAACTGTGGAATGGGGTACTCACTAGAAAGTGGAATTTTAGCATAATTATGCTAAAAATCCATATGATTATGCCCTAATCTATCTAAAGATAATACCTTTTCAGCTCCAGCTGAATATGTATGTCACATACTATGTATATATTACATGTGTATATAATATGTGTATTATGTGATATTCATATATTGTACAGAATAATTACCAGCTTAGTAAGAAGAATATTTCTGAGAGTTTCTATGTTAACTGGTTTAAAATAAGCCTCAGTTACATCAAAGGCTCTTTATTTTACTTTACAAGTTTACTGCCTCTCTTGTACATAGCATTTTTGTACACAATGACCTATTTTTTCAGGTTCAAGGATAAGGGAAAATGCACTAGGTCAACATAAAATCTTCACGAATTAATAAGCGTATTTTTGTCCGTACTAAGGTTCAAACTCAGGGTCTCTACTTGACTGGTGCTCTACCACTTGAGCCACGCTTCCAGTCTGGCATTTTGCTGGCTACCTCCTCGAGGCATATCTCTTGCCCTGGCTGGCCTCGACCTGATGATTTAATGGAAGGACTTCGTGGTGACCAATCAACATTCTGAAACTGCCGAGCCCGGGTTGGACAGGCCACCCCGGCTGAGGGTTTTCTGTCTCCTGACTCGTGAGAGCCAGTTGAGATGTTGAGGCGTAGCTCAGATAACGGGGTTCAAGGTGGTATAACTGGGGGGTTTTGCCGGGCCTTCAGGAAAGCCCCAGGAAGGATGGCTTTCCATACCTCCCCCACCTGCTCCTTCATGGCCTCGGCTCAGGAGAACCCACAGGCAGATTCTCGGATGATTGAAGCAGCGTCTCTGTGAGTTGGCTTCCGCCATAGAAGAGGAGACAGGAGAGTTTCCATTTTGATGTCAGCGTGTGCTACGGGTTACCATAGCATTGCACTGATTTCTAGCCCAGGGAATCAGTGCAATGAGTTCAAGCCCTAGGACTTGGCACACACACACACACACACCTGCATTCAGTCCCCTCCCAGCGCTGTGATGAGTGGCAGAAGGCGGGTGGAAACGTGGGCCTGCAACAGTGCCTTTGCACACTCGGCGCACGGCCTTGCACTAAGCCAACTGGCGGAAGAACGTGGAAGGCGATGAACCTTTCTGTCATTCACTGAACAACAGCGTGGCATGTGGGCTGCCAGTGTGTGGTTGTAACGGACTCAGAAGAGTCAGTGATGATCACGGAACTCCTGGACCCCTGTGGCCTTTGATAATTAGAGGCCAGTCTTGGGGCTTGAGCTCAGGGCCTGAGCACTGGCCTTGGACACGTTCTGCTCAGTGCTAGAGCTCTGCCCCTCGAGCCTCAGCACCACTTCTGGCTTTCTCTGTGTGTGGGTACCGAGGAAGGGAACCCGGGTCTTTGTGCGTGCTAGGCGAGCGCTCCACCACTGGGCCACGCTCCCGGCCCCCCCTCGTTTCTTTTCTTAACACCACCCGACCTTTCTTGTTTTCAGCACGCGCTGCTGGCTTTGAAGTTCATCCTCGCCTTTGCCATCCCCGACAAACCCCGGCACATCCAGATTAAGCTGGCCAGACTGGAGTTCGAGTCTCTGGAGGCCCTCAAGCAGCAGGTAAGAGCAGAGAGCCTTGAAGACGCTGGCCCATCCCTCCATCCTTCCGTCCTTCCATCCCTCCCTCCTTCCATCCCTCCATCCTTCCATCCCCCCATCCCTCCCTCCTTCCATCCCTCCATCCTTCCATCCCCCATCCCTCCATCCCCCCATCCCTCCCTCCTTCCATCCCTCCATCCCCCCATCCTTCCATCCCCCATCCCTCCCTCCTTCCATCCCTCCATCCTTCCATCCCCCCATCCCTCCATCCTCCCATCCTTCCATCCCTCCATCCCCCCATCCCTCCCTCCTTCCATCCCTCCATCCCTCCCTCCTTCCATCCTGCCACCTCGCACGCATGTGCACACACCCAAATCGGAATGGTAAACCAATTGACTTCAAATAGCCAAGCAATCCTCGCTGCTCAGGAGGCTGAGCTCTGAGGATCCCGGTTCAAAGCCAGCCCCTGCACAGAAGTCCTCGAGACTCTTATCTCAGCCCTCACCCCGCATCTCTCCGCAGCAGGCCCAGCTGGCCACAGAAGACCTGAAGCCCATGCAGGCCGGCGGGGAGGCCATGAACTGAGCGGAGGAGGAAGTGGCCGCCTCCAGGGGAGCCTGGGGGAGGGGACCCGGACCCCCAGAGCCACCTCTCCACCTCCTCCCCACCCCCCGCCCTGTGTGGAGATTAAAGACCCCAGCCTCATCCTCTTGTCCTCATCCCCCAGCCATGCTGCGGTCCCCAGCTCTCTGCCTCCCGGGGAGGGGGGACGGGGGCTACACGTGCAGTGGGAGGGGGGCAGCTGTGACTGGGGTGTCAGCCCCCCCCAACCCTCAACTGGGGTGCTAAAGACACACAGATTCCAGCAGCAAGGATGGGGAGCGGGGCATGGCCGCCAGGCAGGGCCAAGGAGGGCCTGGGCCAGCTGGCCAGGGCAGAAGATGAGGTGATGGGAGGAATCGAGGAGACCAGGAAGAGGGGGACCCCGGTGGGGGGGGGAGCCACATAATACGAAGTAAGAGAGTGCGGCTGACCCCGAGCCATCCACAACAGCATCAGAAGTTCAACACGCGCAGAAGCCGGGCGCTGTGGCTGTCATCCCAGCTGCCCTGGAGTCTGAGCTCTGAGGGTCCCAGTTCGAAGCCAGCCCCGGCAGAAAAGTCCGTGAGACTCTCATCTCCAATGAACCAGCAGAAAACCAGAAGTGGGGCTGTGGCTGAAGAGCTCAGGGACGGCACCCAGGCCCAGAGTTCAAGTCCCACGTCCGACAACAACAAAAAAAATACATATTCAGTGTCACGTTGAAAGTGGTAAAGCACGCACCTAGCCTGAGGGAGACCCTGGAGTCTGTCTCTAGCACACACACACACACATATACACATACACATGTATGTGTGGATATAGCACCACCCCCAAGAAATTAAAAATATGATGTAATTATATATATATAATACGTATGGAATTTACACTTTTACACCAAGCAAAAGCATCCTTTGGAAAACAGAGCACACGTGTGTCTTCTCCTGCACGTGGAAGCTCACAGGCTTCCGCTCTGCCCATCCCAGGGAGCTCAGGCCCGAGGCAGAGGTCCAAAAACAGGAGGTCGGGCTGGGAGCGTGGCTAGAGTGGTAGAGCACCTGCCCAGCCACCGATGAGGCCCTGGGCTCCACTCCTCAGCACCACCTGAAACAGAGGAAGCCAGCAGCAGGGCTGTGGCGCCCGTGGTTGTCATACATGGCGGGGTCATTCTCCGCTGTCACCACAAGACAGAGTCCCTGGAGAGTCACTGGTGGTCATTCTCCACTGACACCACCAGAGGGCGCCTCAAGTACAAACCCCAGTGACGGAAAATGGTGGTGATTCTTCACTTCCACCACAAGACGGCGCCCTAAGCCCAGGTCTCGGCAGTCATGATGGTGATGGAACACAAAATGGGAAATTGCAGGGTTTGCGATTTGTTCCACCATTTATTAGCATCCAGAAAATTGGCCGTGATTCCATCAATTGAGGCTTTCATGGGCAATCTTCTCTTTTTGCAATCTGCCCCCTTTTTTTTTTTTTAATTGGCCAGTCCTGGGGTTTGAACTCAGGGCCTGAGCACTGTTCTTGGCTTTCCCAAGGCTAGAGTTCTACCATGTGAGCAACAGCACCACTTCTGGCTTTCCCTGTGTATGTGGTATAGAGGAATCGAACCTAGGACTTGATGTGCATGCTAGGTGAGCACTCTACCACTAGGCCATGCTCTAGGCCCAATCTTATTATTTACCAGTGACCACTTAAGCAGAGGGAGGGGTTAACTACCAGCAGTGCACAAGCTCCAGGCCGAGCCAGGACACGGGCCTAGTGGCAGGAGTAAACCAAAGCTCCTGCCTTTGCCATGGTCTCCCCTCAGACCCGTTATGTGAGAAGAAAAAAATGAGAGGGGCTGGCCTAGCATTCATGAAGACCCGGGTTCGATTCCTTGGTACCACATACATAGAAAAAAGCCAGAAGCGGTGCTGTGGCTCGAGTGGTAGAGCTCTGGCCTTGAGAAAGCACAAGGACAGTGCTCAGGCCCTGAGTTCAAGGCCCAGGACTGGCAGAAAAACGAAAAACAATAAAACACTTTGCTGATTTACAGATAACGTTTCTGTTCGCATTTTAAAGAACTCCAAAGAATATTCTCTGAAAAGCCACCAGAGCCCCAGCCCGTGGCTTCCCCTGAAAACCACACCCAGTCCCCACATACACCCACCCAGGCCCGGAACCTTCTTCCGACTGCCATTGTGTCCCCAGGCTCTGGATTCCTGGGCAGGGGTTCAGAGCTCTCAGGCTGCATTCAGTGAGTGTGGCAGGGGGGAGGATGTGGCATCAGGGCACGTGGACATGTCACAGAATGTGGACTGGAGACAGAGTTTAAGGCTTGTTTGGACTTTCCCTGTTCGGGCTGGCCTCTAATTACCATCCTCACCCCTCGGCCTCCTGAGCAGCTGGGACGACAGAAGCCCAGCTTTCCGGTTTCTTTCGACTTCAGTGTAGCAGGAGACAGACTCGACATGGGATGGAAAAAGTAACTTGTAGCCGGGCACGGTGGCTCACGTCTGTCATCCTAGCTACTCCCGAGGCTGAGATCTGAGGATCCCGGTTCAAAGCCAGCCCGGGCACCAAAGAACATGAGACTCCTATCTCCAATTAACCATTAGAAAACCGGAAGTGGTGCTGTGGCTCCAGGGGTAGGGCAGTAGCCTTGAGCTGAAGAGCTCAGGGACAGCGCCCAGGCCCTGAGTTCAAATCCCATGACCAACAAAAAGGGAAGAAGTCGCTCGTTTGTGTCGTTAGGTATGGACGTGTGTGGTGGCTCTGCACGGCTTCCTCTGGGATCTCAGCCCCAGGACCAGCTGGGATGATGTGTGTGTGTCACCACCAACATTCAGTGATACTGTCACCACCCTGGGACCCTCAGATAACTTGTTCTGCTCTTTCCTGGTTGTGGGGACAAGATGGCGACCCAAAGACCCCCTCCCCCCCAGGTTTGGGTTTAGACATCAGGCCCCCTGGGGGAGGATGAGATCTGGTGACACAACAGTAGGCAGGGAAGCAGACACGACACTAGGTATTTATTGTAGAAACACACACCTGTTCTATACCCACAACGCTATCTCCTACCGCACCTCACTTTAGGAACAGGCAACATTGGGGGGGGTTTGGGGGTGGGGCCTGGCCCCGGCCACTGTCTCTGGACTCAGGCTGGGACATCCGCCTTGCCACCTGCTCCTCCATCTCTCCCCAGGGACGTCTGCAGTGGGTCCATGGGAATGGGCTCTGCATCCGTCAGACTGAACGCCATCTCATCCGAGTCCAGAGAGGCTGGGGAGGACTGGGGAGGAAGGGGGGGGGTGTTGGCCACAGAGGATGGGAACTGCTTCCCTGTGGCCGTGGACTGCCACGTGAGGTCCACGTGTGCACACAACCATCAGAGCTCTCGCCCTCGGCCACCGGGCAATCGCTTCTGAGGGCTCAGCTCTGAGAGGACCCCAGACCCTGCCTGTCCCCAGAGACCTCCATGCAACCCCCCCCCCATTTCCCAGGACACAATACCTGCTTACTAGACCTTTAGGAAGTGGCCCAGCCCGAGCCATGTATGTCAAGTTCAATGGACTCCTCCATCCACGACTGAAGACCACTACCCACTCGGGGCCAGGGGCGTTAGGTGACCTGATCACCCACAGGACTCACCAAAAAGGTGTGGGGAGTCTGGCCGTCTTCTTGGTCCGTGCTGGGGAGGCCATGTGCGGGGCTCAGGCCAAGGTCCAGGGAGGATCTGCGGGCGTGGAAGAATCCACTGAGTCCCCAGCTGCGCTCACACGCCCAGGCTGAGGGCCCCCGAGGGGTCACTTGAGATAGGCCTCAGGACAGACGCCTCCAGCCCCCCCAGGGATGGAGGGGACATCCGTCAAAGGTGGCACAGGGTTCTCCTGATACTTGAGCCCCGCTGTTCACCTCCCAGGTTTCCACAGATGACACTCACGTGGTCCTTGGTGACCCGCCACGTGGCTGTTCGAGGTCAGCCTTGTCCTTGTCTGGATTCTGCAGCAGCAGCTTTGCTGGGATGGAGCGGGGTCTTGAGTGACCACACATCACACACACACACACACACACACACACACACACACACACACACCCCTCTGAGGCGCCACAGGCGAGCACAGGCACAGAGCCTTCTGAGCAGGTGGTGTGCTAGCTACGTGGGCCGTGGCATCAGGGGACCCCAGCTTGCTTCCTCTGTGGCCTCCTCCCTGGAGGGGAACCCCCCCCCCGATCCTATCAGACACCCAACGCTTTCCTCCTCACCCTTGGGCTTGGCTTCCTTGGGCTCTGAGTCTTCCAGATGTGTCAGGAGCAAGGCGATATGCTCGGCCAGATGTGAGCACGGCAGGTGGCGCAGCACGTAAGCCATGAGCTGATGGAGCTCAACCCGATGGGTAGGTTGGCAAAAATCCTCGGGGTACTTTTCCAGCCAGGTCCCCAGGATAGAGCAGAGGATGCTGGGAATGGGTTAGACAACGCAGCAGAGTCAGGTCAGCTGGCCTGGCCCCATCTTGCTTGGCTGAGGTTTGACTCCCCACAGCCCACGATCAGGACTCCAGAAGGACAGTGCTCGGAAAAGCTCCCATCTTTGAACCCCAAATCCACTCACTTCTTAATATGCTCATCGTCCTCAGAATCCGGGCAGAAGGAATCGTACCTAGGGGAGACCAAGATGGCGCCACTTCTCGTGTCCTCCATGGGCACCATTCAGGGTTTGCCCAAATGGGGAACCCATCTGGTCGCTTCCCCCACATCTTGGTGAGCACAGGGGCTCCCCAGTTTATCCTGAGTCCCCCCACACCCCTTTAGCCTTCCTATCACACAGGTTCTGGATTCTCCCCTTACTAATTGAAAAAGTGAAATTGCTTGAGGCCCAAGAAATGTGAGGCCTGGTGTGGAAGGCCAGCTCACGAGTGGGGAGGAGAAGTCACAAGCTGTAGATCCACAGCCCCCCACCCCCACCCCGGGATCAGAGCCAGAACCTCAGGATAGCCCACTCACAGCTGGCTTTCCCTTACAAGGACAGACACAAGACCCCAGAGAATCATGGACTCCCCAGATCCTGATGGGAGATGGTTAATGTTGGTGGGGGGGCTGGGGGCGTCACCTACCGTGTGAACAGCAGGTCCAGAACCTGCTGGGTTGTGCCAAACATCCTGTAGGAGCCCAGGAAGTCAGGTAAGGCAAAAGGATCTCCATTCCTGAGGGCTGGTATGAGCTGGGTCACCATCTTTTCTAGTCTGCGGGCCTTCATGTTGGTGATACACTGTGGCTCTTCCAGGGTGTGGACTGGCTCAGGTTCCTGGCCAGAATGAAGAAGGGGTTATTTAAACACAGACGTGGTAGCCAACACCAGAACCTACACAGAAATCTACCCAGAAGGAAACCTCCCGGAGGATTACATTAAAAATAACAGCGCAAAGCCAGGCGCCGGTGGCTCCCTCCCGTCATCCTAGCTGGTCAGGAGTGAGATCTGAGGATCGTGGTTCAAAGCCAGCCCTGGCACCCAAAGTTCATGAGACTCTTATCTCCAGTGAACCACTAGAAAACCAGAAGTGGGGCTGTGGCTCAAGAGGGTAGGGCGGTAGCCTTGAGCTGAAGAGCTCAGGGACAGAGCCCAGGCTCTGAGTTCAAGTCCCATGACTGACAAAAAAAAAAAGAAAGAAAGAATATACACCAGGCACCAAGGCAGGGCTTCAGGGGGAAACCGAGAGGGAGTCTCGTCTCATGTCATCTCGGGGGGCCCCAGACATGTGCATTCACACCCCACACTCGGCTACACCAGAGGGCACACACACAGACCTATACTTGCATGCACAACCATGCACGGAAACCCATTTTTTTTTGGTTGGTCGTGGGACTTGAACTCTGGGCCTGGATGCTGTCCCTGAGCTCTTCAGCTCAAGGCTGGTACTCTACCATTTCTTCTAGTTTTCTGGTGCTTAACTGAAGAGTCTGGCTAGGATGGCAGGTGGGAGCCACTGGCACCCAACCAGGGAACTTTAACACCCTTACCTTCTGGTCTTTGTGCAACCGGACCTTTGGCCTGGAGAGAGGGAAAGGGAGGAGACAAAAAAAAAAAGTAGAAGTGAGGATTCATCAACAACCAAGAAAAAGCCAAGTCTGAGCTGGCTGAGCTTTCATCACACAAACCAGGGAAGGCTCCTGAGACAGCAAGGGACGTGAAAGGAGGGAAACCAAGTCAACAGTTCCTTCTCGCCTCTCGGATGAGCCACGTACCAAAAGCCTGAAAGGGAAAGTCTCTCATGGTTGCTCCACTTGGGATTTTCGATATCCCACCAGGCAGGCAGTGGTCGTAAGACGTGGACCACACAGGCAAGACAACTCCTGTTCAAGGCCAGACCTACTCCAGCAAGGCCCTGCCTCAGTCTGCAGCCTGATGCACGGTACGTGGTATGTGGTACGTGGTACGTGGTACGTGGTACATGCCACAGAACTGGGTCTGTGGCCTGATTTCCTTCCCAAGTCAGAAGTTGTGGGTCAGATCCACAGAGGTACTCAGGGTTGTGGGCAGACCACTAAGTGGGGAACCACTAAGTGGCACATGCTTCCACTGCCCAGGGTGCTTGGAGAACCCCAGGGGTACATCAGCCATTCCCAGAGCACTACCCAGATCCCATCTCCCGTCTTATCCACAGCCTCCAGCCTCCTATTGTAACACCCCCTCCTCTGGGTTATTACCACGCCCCTCAAACCACACCCCCTTCCATCCTGGGTGCTCTAGCAGCCTGAGAAGAAAATGTCCTCACCTGGTGACAACCGGATTTGAGACACTTTGATCCCTGGTGATACTGGGGGGCTCCAGGAGGCGGGCTGTGAGGGGTGAGAGGAGATACAGGCAGAGGTGGTGTCGACAGCGCCCCCAAGCGGGTGCTGTCATGTGCACTCCACCACGGCTCCCGACCTGTGTATGCTGGCTGCACTCCCTCTCTGACTGCTGCCTCTGTTTCTTGAAGACCTGGCCTTGCCATCCAGGGGTTCCTAGACTCTCCGGGGGCCTGGGCTCAGCAGATCAGAAAAACACAGGGCCACTGTGCTTACCACCTGTTCCCAGCTCAGGGTAGACACTGACCTCGGGTAGAAGTAGCAAAGAAGGCTGATCTTTTGTCCTGGCATAGCAGAAGGGGTATGTCCCACTCAGGTTGTTCTGCCCGATGTGGCTTCTGGGGTGGGCATGAAGGAGTTACGTCTGGGCTCCTCGGATTGGCTGTCGCCTCGGCCTTGTGGATCTCATCCAATGGGAAAGTCCTGGAATCGTCTTCCCAGACGGGCTGGGCATTCAGACGCCTGGTGGTGTGTCTGCGTCGTCTGTGTCTCTTGGAGTCATGAGCCTCATCTATGTAGGTGCCCTCGGGGCTGGACCCAGAGCTTCCTGGATGGGTTGGGCTTGGGGATACAGTGCCAGGGTCTTCTTTGAACCCCACACCAAGCCAGTGGGGCTCGGGGAGTTTCCAGGAATCCTGGGACTGGCCTCTGGCCTCATTGGCATGCTTGTTGAGAAATCTCTGTGCAGGCCTGGGATTTCTCATGATGGAATTGACCGTGCTGGACTCTAAGAAATCAATCTTCCTGAGGGAAACCAGAGAAACCACCGTGTCACGGGGACCCACTCACTGCCGTGACAAAACATCTGAAGTTCATCTGGCTCACGATCTTAAGAGTTCTGCATGGTGGAAGGTCCGGGGATGGGGTGTGGGGGGGGAACAGAGCCTCATGAGAGTTCACAGAAGTAGAGGTGGAGGAGGGAGAGGGGAAGGAGGAGGGGTCCATGTTCCCGGCATTCTCCTCTCCTGCCCCCCCCCACCCCACATCTAGTCCATCCAATCCCCTGCCTCTCTGAATTTCCCACAGGTGAATGAGTTCACGCTCTCTGTGGAGAAACACTCGCGCACACACCCACGAGCCTGTGGGCGGATTGAGTTGGTCATTGCAATGAGCTCTCGCCAGTCCACCACCCTGGCCCCCCACTCCCGATCCCACACGGAAGGAGAGCTCTACCTGCCCACGTGGTCAGCCCACGTCACGCTTTCCTTTGTCTGGTGATCCTTCCTGCCCAAGGCCACACTTGAGGGATGTTCGGGCTCTCCACGTTCGAGACCCGGAGGGCTCTGCCACGCCTCCTTTTCTTCAGGGGGGGCCTTTGGGGATGGCAGCCCCGAGACACGACCCCTGACCTCACAGCCTTCCTCTCGAATCTGGTCATCCTCGGATCCTGAACGCCTGTGGAAAACTCAACATGGTGTGTGAGTGATAAGGAGGTCGGTGGTCAGATTGTGTGGTGGACCGGCTCCCCCTCCTCTACTTTGTCTGTGGATACCGTGGCCTCTGAAGACACAGGAGGCTGAAAGATGAAAGACATTAGCTGTTCTCCAGGGCAAGGTTTGTGTAAAAGAGTGAGCACAGGGAGCTTGCCTGGCATGTGTGAAGACCTGGGTTCGATTCCCCAGTACCACATACATAGAAAAAAGCCAGACGTGGCAATGAGACAGAGACCAGCAACAACACAAATGCCACAATCACGCTCTTGTCTATATGAAAGGGTGGTCACCCCTTGTCTCGGGGGGGTGGGGTGAGGAACCCCGACTATGGACAATCTCAGGCCTACCTTGCACTGCCAGGTACCCTGCTTGAGCACTGCTGCGGGCAGGGGTGCTTCTCAGACCTCCCAGAGGAGGAGACAGGCTGCAGGGGAGGCAGGGGTGGATGAGGCTGGAAGACTGGCCCCGGGGGAGGTGGTTCTTGGGGTTCACTGGCTCTGGGGAGTCCAGGGGGAGGAGATCTGGAGGTGGAGGTGGCTGGAGATTCGTTTTCCTGGGAGGCTGCGAACACACAGGTGGTGAGAAAAGAGCGCATGGTAAATGAGGACGGGGCAGCTTGGCGGCTTCCCAGCACCATTCTGGACTCAGGTTGGCCAGCGTAGCCCCTGGAGCTGTGAGTAACAAAGCTCCCCCCTTCCTAGTCCAACCTCATCCGCAGAGCCCAGAACCAGACTCGATCAGAGGCCCCACAAACCAGGCAGAGCGGAAGTGGTGCTGTGGCTCAAGTGGTAGAGCTCTAGCCTTGAGAAAGCCCAAAGACAGTGCCCAGGCCCTGAGTTCAAGTCCCACGTCCAACCAAAACCAAAAAAAAAAAAACCTCCCGTCCCCTTTCTGGGTGGCCCCATCAGCAGGGACAGGAGTCCCTGTGACAATCGCCAGCCCCTTTCTTCTCCTTGATTTGGGGACACCACCGTGCTCCTCACCCCAGGACCATGGTGTCTACATACCTGCGGCCTCCTCCTTCTGCCTGAAACCTCGATCTGACAGATACACTGCACCCATCTGTTCATGTCTTCCCTCGACGTGCTCAGGAGGTAAAGCGTGTCCCCGTGGGTATGGATGGCAAACACGAAGCCATCCGGCTGTCTCGTGTTGTGGAAGGTCACACCGGAATCCACGGCCTCGCACAGGCTCAGCTCGACGCTTCCGAGGACATTTGTGCTGGCGTCGTTCTTGTAATATTCCAGAACCCCTTCGTCGTCGTCGCTCGTGCGCTCTGTCCTCAAGAGAAACCAGCGCTTCCTCCAGACCTAGAGCCGGGAGAAGTCACACGAGTCCCAGGAGGAGGGGCCCGCAGGTCCACACAGCCTCGACCTCCCTTTTTCTCTTTTCTGCCATCAGCAGCTCTGGGACAGGCCCTTAGAAGTCACAGCAGTGAGGCGACAGTCCCTGGAGAAAGGGCTCATCAAGAACCTTATTTCTGGATTGGAGCTGGGGTGGCCAGCGGCTAAAGCTTTTCAACCTAGTGACTCAGGAGGCCGAGGTCTGAGGATCACAGGTAGAGGCCAAGCTGAGCAGGAAAGTCTATGCTGCTCTCATCGCCCATGACTCACTAAAGGGTGGAAAGTAGAGCCGGGGCTCAAGTGGTACAGAGCTCGCCTTGAGAAAAATCTCTCCAGGATGATGCTCAGGGCCTGGGTTCAAATCCCAGGCTGGGCCAGTTCTAGACTGGAGGTGAAGGGGTGTGTGTGTGTGTGTGTGTGTGTGTGTGTGGAGAGAGCCAGCTGTGAGGAAGAAAGACAAGAAAGAAGTAACAACACCAGACACAGAGAGAGCCGGAAACCACAACGACAAAATGACAATTTCCTCCATTCTTCTCTTATGCATAAGCTGGTATGAAAACAAGGTTTCTTTCTCGAGTTTTCTCTTAAAAGTATGGTCACGGGCCGGGAGTGTGGCCTAGTGGTTGAATGCCTGCCTAGCACGCACGAAGACCCAGGTTCGATTCCTCAGTACCCCACATACATAGCAAAAAGCCGGAAGCGGTGCTTTGACTCAGGTGGTAGAGTGCTAGCTTTGAGCAAAAGCAGCTCAGGAAAAATGCCCAGGTCCTGAGTGAGTTTTGAGCCCCACGACACACAGACAGACAGACACACAGACACCCAGATCAATATCCTTCATAAAGAAAGGCATAAAGTTGCTAGCCAACTATTAGTGACTCCAAGATACGTTATGACCAACTGAAACCACAGGTTTCCTGATCAATTAATCCTAATCAATTTCCTAATCAATTAATGCAAATCACTAACAGACGCAGGGAAGAATCAACGAAGCTCGATACGTTCATCTCAGGGGAAAAAAAACAAGATAGACTTTATCCATTGATGAAGAGTCCCCTCTCCTCCCCTCCCCTTCCTTTGTGCCTGACTCCAGGCTTGAACTCGAGGCCCAAGTGCTGTCCTTGGACTGTCTCAAGGCTGGCACTCTACCCCTGTGAGCCACAGCACCACTTCTGGTATTGTAATGGTTCCTTGGAGATCAGAGCCTCATGCACTTTTCCTGCCCGGGCTGGCTTTGAACCGTGATCCTCAGATCTCAGGGGTAAACCACTGGGCCGCTAGCAACGAGGGAATGCTTGAGACTTACAGAAACACGGTAGTGAGCAAGCGGGCTGAGAGGTGTGGATCGCAGTTCGAAGGCAACCCAAGATTTAAAAAAAAAAAAGACTGTCAGAAGCCTGGGTGCAATGAATGGCATAAAATAATAATAATAATAATAATAATAATAATAATAATAATAATAATAATAATAATTCAGAGGCTCAAACAATCTAGGGCTAACAGCCCAGAGCAAAAACGCTCCAGGAAAACACGCGGGGCGCTGGGTGTGACCCCAGCCCTGGTGCATCTGTGATTCTCCCCTGATGACCTCGGGGAGCTGAGTGTGACCCCAGCCCTGGGGCATCTGTGATTCTCCCCTGATGACCTCGGGGAGCTGAGTGTGACCCCAGCCCTGGTGCATCTGTGATTCTCCCCTGATGACCTCGGGGAGCTGAGTGTGACCCCGGCCCTGGTGCATCTGTGATTCTCCCCTGATGACCGTGGGGAGCTGAGTGTGACCCCGGCCCTGGTGCATCTGTGATTCTCCCCTGATGGCCCTGGGGTGCTGAGTGTGACCCCGGCCCTGGTGCATCTGTGATTCTCCCCTGATGACCGTGGGGTGCTGAGTGTGACCCCGGCCCTGGGGCATCTGTGATTCTCTCCTGATGACCGTGGGGTGCTGAGTGTGACCCCGGCCTGGGGCACCTGTGATTCTCCCCTGATGACCGTGGGGTGCTGAGTGTGACCCCGGCCCTGGTGCATCTGTGATTCTCCCCCGATGACCGTGGGGAGCTGAGTGTGACCCCGGCCCTGGTGCATCTGTGATTCTCCCCCGATGACCGTGGGGTGCTGAGTGTGACCCCGGCCCTGGTGCATCTGTGATTCTCCCCGATGACCGTGGGGTGCTGAGTGTGACCCCGGCCCTGGTGCATCTGTGATTCTCCCCTGATGACCTCGGGGTGCTGAGTGTGACCCCGGCCCTGGTGCATCTGTGATTCTCCCCTGATGACCGTGGGGTGCTGAGTGTGACCCCGGCCCTGGTGCATCTGTGATTCTCCCCTGATGACCGTGGGGTGCTGAGTGTGACCCCGGCCCTGGTGCATCTGTGATTCTCCCCTGATGACCTCGGGGTGCTGAGTGTGACCCCGGCCCTGGTGCATCTGTGATTCTCCCCTGATGACCGTGGGGAGCTGAGTGTGACCCCAGCCCTGGTGCATCTGTGATTCTCCCCTGACGCCCTGGCCCAGCAGTGGTGGAGCCCAGTCCCGGGGTGCAGGGGCCCTGCGCTGGGGGGTGTCGGGGTCCCCCCTCCCCACCCGGCCAGGCCGCTCACCAACAGGCCGCAGCGGATCCCACGGGGCGCCTTCTTCAGCCACCCGGAGCACAGGACCCGGCCGCCGGCCATGGCGCTGGACACCCGGACACCGGAGCCGGGGAGGAGCCGGGACTGCACCCGGGAGGGGGAGGAGGAAGAGGGCCGGGCTGCATCCGGCCAGGGGAGGAA